>NW_028225184.1:11432465-11448776 GCF_052327205.1 Somniosus microcephalus
CCATCAAAACACTCCCGGGCAGGTACAGCACGGGGTTAGATACAGAGTAAAGCTCCCTCTACACTGTCCCATCAAACACTACCAGGGCAGGTACAGCACGGGGTTAGATACAGAGTAAAGCTCCCTCTACACTGTCCCATCAAACACTCCCAGGGCAGGTACAGCACGGGGTTAGATACAGAGTAAAGCTCCCTCTACACTGTCCCATCAAACACTCCCAGGGCAGGTACAGCACGGGGTTAGATACAGAGTAAAGCTCCCTCTACACTGTCCCATCAAACACTCCCAGGGCAGGTACAGCACGGGGTTAGATACAGAGTAAAGCTCCCTCTACACTGTCCCATCAAACACTCCCAGGGCAGGTACAGCACGGGGTTAGATACAGAGTAAAGCTCCCTCTACACTGTCCCATCAAACACTCCCAGGGCAGGTACAGCACGGGTTAGATACAGAGTAAAGCTCCCTCTACACTGTCCCATCAAACACTCCCAGGGCAGGTACAGCACGGGGTTAGATACAGAGTAAAGCTCCCTCTACACTGTCCCATCAAACACTCCCAGGGCAGGTACAGCACGGGGTTAGATACAGAGTAAAGCTCCCTCTACACTGTCCCATCAAACACTCCCAGGGCAGGTACAGCACGGGGTTAGATACAGAGTAAAGCTCCCTCTACACTGTCCCATCAAACACTCCCAGGGCAGGTACAGCACGGGTTAGATACAGAGTAAAGCTCCCTCTACACTGTCCCATCAAACACTCCCAGGGCAGGTACAGCACGGGGTTAGATACAGAGTAAAGCTCCCTCTACACTGTCCCATCAAACACTCCCAGGGCAGGTACAGCACGGGCTTAGATACAGAGTAAAGCTCCCTCTACACTGTCCCATCAAACACTCCCAGGGCAGGTACAGCACGGCTTAGATACAGAGTAAAGCTCCCTCTACACTGTCCCATCAAACACTCCCAGGGCAGGTACAGCACGGGGTTAGATACAGAGTAAAGCTCCCTCTACACTGTCCCATCAAACACTACCAGGGCAGGTACAGCACGGGGTTAGATACAGAGTAAAGCTCCCTCTACACTGTCCCATCAAACACTCCCAGGGCAGGTACAGCACGGTTTAGATACAGAGTAAAGCTCCCTCTACACTGTCCCATCAAACACTCCCAGGGCAGGTACAGCACGGGGTTAGATACAGAGTAAAGCTCCCTCTACACTGTCCCATCAAACACTCCCAGGGCAGGTACAGCACGGGGTTAGATACAGAGTAAAGCTCCCTCTACACTGTCCCATCAAACACTCCCAGGGCAGGTACAGCACGGTTTAGATACAGAGTAAAGCTCCCTCTACACTGTCCCACCAAACACTCCCCAGGGCAGGTACAGCACGAGGTTAGATACAGAGTAAAGCTCCCTCTACACTGTCCCATCAAACACTCCCAGGGCAGGTACAGCACGGGGTTAGATACAGAGTAAAGCTCCCTCTACACTGCCCCATCAAACACTCCCAGGGTAGGTACAGCACGGGGTTAGATACAGAGTAAAGCTCCCCCTGCACTGTCCCATCAAACACTCCCAGGGCAGGTACAGCACGGGGTTAGATACAGAGTAAAGCTCCCTCTACACTGTCCCATCAAACACTCCCAGGGCAGGTACAGCACGGGTTAGATACAGAGTAAAGCTCCCTCTACACTGTCCCATCAAGCACTCCCAAGGCAGGTACAGCACAGAGGGACTGAGAGACACCAGTCAGTGTACAGCTATCTCAGAGAGAGGGACTGAGGGACACCAGTCAGTGTACAGTTATCTCCCCGAGAGAGAGAAAGGAGAAACCCGGCACTAAGCTCGTGGTCTACAGAGCAGCAGTGATACCAGCCCTGCTGTATGCCTCAGAGACATGGACCATGTACAGCAGGCACCTCAAAGCACTGGAGAGGTACCACCAACGCTGCCTCCGCAAGATCCTGCAAATCCATTGGCAGGATAGGCGCACCAACGTCAGTGTTCTTGCTCAGGCCAACATCCCCAGCCTCGAAGCTTTAACCACGCTCGATCAGCTCCGATGGACGGGTCACATTGTCCGCATGCCCGATACAAGACTCCCAAAACAAGCGCTCTACTCGGAGCTCCGACACGGCAAGAGAGCCCCAGGTGGGCAGAGGAAACGCTTCAAGGACACCCTCAAAGCCTCCTTGGAAAAAGTGTAACATCCCCACCGACACCTGGGAATCCCTGGCCCAAGACCGCACAAAGTGGAGGAGAAGCATCCGGGAAGGCGCCGAACACCTCGAGTCTCTTCGCCGCGAGCAAGCGGGAAGGCAAGCGCAGGCAGCGCAAGGAGCGCACGTCAACCCAAGCACCCCACCCACCCGCCCCTTCAACCACCGTCTGCCCCACCTGTGACAGAGACTGTAGGTCCCACATTGGACTCATCAGTCACCTGAGAACTCATGTTTAATGTGGAAGCAAGTCATCCTCGGTTCCGAGGGACTGTCTAAGAAGAGATCTCCCCGAGAGAGAGGGACTGAGAGACACCAGTCAGTGTACAGATATCTCCCTGAGAGAGAGAGGGACTGAGAGACACCAGTCAGTGTACAGATATCTCCGAGAGAGAAGGACTGAGAGACACCAGTCAGTGTACAGATATCTCCCTGAGAGAGAGGGACTGAGAGACACCAGTCAGTGTACTGATATCTCCCTGAGAGAGAGGGGACTGAGAGACACCAGTCAGTGTACAGATATCTCCCTGAGAGAGAGGGACTGAGAGACACCAGTCAGTGTACAGATATCTCCCTGAGAGAGGGACTGAGAGACACCAGTCAGTGTACAGATATTTCCCTGAGAGAGAGGGACTGAGAGACACCAGTCAGTGTACAGATATCTCCCTGAGAGAGAGGGACTGAGAGACACCAGTCAGTGTACAGATATCTCCCTGAGAGAGTGGGACTGAGAGACACCAGTCAGTGTACAGATATCTCTCCGAGAGAGAGGGACTGAGAGACACCAGTCAGTGTACAGATATCTCCCCGAGAGAGAGGGACTGAGAGACACCTGTCAGTGTACAGATATCTCCCTGAGGGAGAGGGACTGAGAGACACCAGTCAGTGTACAGATATCTCCCTGAGAGAGAGAGGGACTGAGAGACACCAGTCAGTGCACAGATATCTCCCTGAGAGAGAGGGACTGAGAGACACCAGTCAGTGTACAGATATCTCCCTGAGGGAGAGCGGCTGAGAGACACCAGTCAGTGTACAGATATCTCTCCGAGAGAGAGGGACTGAGAGACACCAGTCAGTGTACAGATATCTCCCTGAGAGAGAGAGGGACTGAGAGACACCAGTCAGTGCACAGATATCTCCCTGAGAGAGAGGGACTGAGAGACACCAGTCAGTGTACAGATATCTCCCTGAGGGAGAGCGGCTGAGAGACACCAGTCAGTGTACAGATATCTCCCTGAGGGTGAGGGACTGAGACACCAGTCAGTGTACAGATATCTCCCTGAGAGAGAGAGGGACTGAGAGACACCAGTCAGTGTACAGATATCTCCCTGAGGGAGAGCGGCTGAGAGACACCAGTTGATTGCCACACATCCTTAATTTGTTGTTTTTTCCACAGGACTGGTGATCCGAGCTTACTCCGTGACGACCAGCACTCCAAAGGTTGTAGTCCGGGACGGCGCAGGTATGGATGATCGGGCCAAGGGAAGAGATGAGGTTTGGGAATGGCTGTCCGGTGTTGAACTGTGGTGCTCGGTGGGAGGGAGCTAGCACGCCTTGGGAATGATCCGGGACGAGCGGGAAAGGGCCCGGTTGACTGCAATTCGGGTTGGTCATGGCGTCCCCCGGGGACAGTTTGAGGAAGCTCCCGCTTGCGACAGCCTATTCTGCCCCCTCACCAAGACCAAGTGTTTCCAGCTCTCCAACATCTCCCTTGCCTCAGCTCGGCCGCTGCTGAAACCCTCGTCCATTCCTTTGTCCCCTCCAGACTTGACTATTCCAACGCACTCCTGGCCGGCCTCCCACGTTCCACCCTACGTAAACTTGAGGTCATCCAACCCTCTGCTGCTCCGTGTCCGAACTCGCACCGAGTCCCGTTCGCCCATCACCCCCCCCGTGCTCGCTGACCCACATTGGCTCCCAGTCCAGCAACGCCTCGATTTCAAAATTCGCATCCTCGTGTTCAAATCTCTCCATGGGCTCCTCGCCCCCTCCCTATCTCTGTAACCTCCTCCAGCCCCTGCACCCCTCCCGATCTCTGTAACCTCCTCCAGCCCCTACACCCCTCCCTATCTCTGTAGCCTCCTCCAGCCCCTACACCCCTCCCTATCTCTGTAACCTCCTCCAGCCCCGACACCCCTCCCTATCTCTGTAATCTCCTCCAGTTCCTACACCCCTCCCTATCTCTGTAACCTCCTCCAGCCTCTACACCCCTCCCTATCTCTGTAATCTCCTCCAGTTCCTACACCCCTCCCTATCTCTGTAACCTCCTCCAGCCCCTACACCCCTCCCTATCTCTGTAACCTCCTCCAGCCCCTACGCCCCTCCCTATCTCTGTAACCTCCTCCAGCCCCTACACCCCTCCCTATCTCTGTAACATCCTCCAGCCCCTGCACCCCTCCCTATCTCTGTAACCTCCTCCAGCCCCCGACAAGCCTCCTTATCTCTGTAACCTCCTCCAGCCCCTACACCCTCCCTATCTCTGTAACCTCCTCCAGCCCCTACACACCTCCCTATCCCTGTAACCTGCTCCAGCCCCTACAACCCTCCCAATCTCTGTAACCTTCTCCAGCCCCAACACCACTTGCTATTTCTGTAACCTCCTCCAGCCCCTACACCCCTCCCTATCTCTGTAACCTCCGCCAGCCCTACACCCCTCCCCATCTCTGCAACCTCCTCCAGCCCCTACACCCCTCCCTATCTCTGTAACCTCCTCCAGCCCCTACACCCCTCCCTATCTCTGTAACATCCTCCAGTCCCAACACCCCTCCCTATCTCTGTAACCTCCACCAGCCCCAACTCCCCTCCCTATCTCTGTAACCTCCTCCAGCCCCTACAACCCTCCCTATCTCTGTAACCTCCTCCAGTCCCGACACCCCTCCCTATCTCTGTAACCTCCTCCAGCCCTACAACCCTCCCTATCTCTGTAACCTCCTCCAGTCCCTACAACCCTCCCTATCTCTCTAACCTCCTCCAGCCCCAACACCCCTCCCTATCTCTGTAACCTCCTCCAGCCCCTACAACCCTCCCTATCTCTGTAACCTCTTCCAGCCCCCTACAAGCCTCCCTATCTCTGTAACCTCCTCCAGCCCCTACACCCCTCCCTATCTCTGTAATCTCCTCCAGTTCCTACACCCCTCCCTATCTCTGTAACCTCCTCCAGCCACTACACCCCTCCCTATCTCTGTAACCTCCTCCAGCCCCTACAACCCTCCCTATCTCCGTAACCTCCTCCAGCCCCCTACAAGCCGCCCGAGCTCTGTAACCTCCTCCAGCCCCTACAACCCCTCCCTAGCTCTGTAACCTCCTCCAGCCCCAACAACCCTCCCTATCTCTGTAACCTCCTCCAGCCCCTACACCCTCCCTATCTCTGTAACCTCCTCCAGCCCCTACACCCCTCCCTATCTCTGTAACCTCCTCCAGCCCCTACAACCCTCCCAATCTCTGTAACCTTTTCCAGCCCCTACACCCCTTCCTATTTCTGTAACCTCCTCCAGCCCCTACACCCCTCCCTATCTCTGTAACCTCCTCCAGCCCCTACACCCCTCCTTATCTCTGTAACCTTCTCCAGCCCCTACACCCCTCCCTATCTCTGTAACCTCCTCCAGCCCTACAACCCTCCCTATCTCTGTAACCTCCTCCAGCCCCTATACCACTCCCTATCTCTGTAACCTCCTCCAGCCCTACACCCCTCCCTATCTCTGTAACCTCCTGCAGCCCCTATACCACTCCCTATCTCTGTGACCTCCTCCAGCCCCTACACCCCTCCCTATCTCTGTAACATCCTCCAGTCCCAACACCCCTCCCTATCTCTGTAACCTCCTCCAGCCCCTACAACCCTCCCTATCTCTGTAACCTCCTCCAGCCCCCTACAAGCCTCCTTATTTCTGTAACCTCCTCCAGCCCCGACAACTCCTCCCTAGCTCTGCAACCTCCTCCAGTCCCTCCAACCCTCCCTATCTCTGTAACCTCCTACAGCCCCTACACCCTCCCTATCTCTGTAACCTCCTCCAGCCCCTACACCCCTCCCTATCTCTGTAACCTCCTACAACCCTCCCAATCTCTGTAACCTTCTCCAGCCCCTACACCCCTTCCTATTTCTGTAACCTCCTCCAGCCCCTACACCCCTCCCTATCTCTGTAACCTCCTCCAGCCCCCACACCCCTCCCTATCTCTGTAACCTCCTCCAGCCCCTACACCCCTCGCGATCTCTGTAACCTCCTCCAGTCCCAACACCCCTCCCTATCTCTGTAACCTCCTCCAGCCCCTGCACCCCTCCCTATCTCTGTAACATCCTCCAGTCCCAACACCCCTCCCTATCTCTGTAACCTCCTCCAGCCCCTATAACCCTCCCTATCTCTGTAATCTCCTCCAGCCCCCGACAAGCCTCCTTATCTCTGTAACCTCCTCCAGCCCATACAACCCTCCCTATCTCTGTAACCTCCTCCAGCCCCTACACCCTCCCTATCTCTGTAACCTCCTCCAGCCCCTACACCCCTCCCTATCTCTGTAACCTCCTCCAGCCCCTACAACCCTCCCAATCTCTGTAACCTTCTCCAGCCCCTACACCACTTCCTATTTCTGTAAGCTCCTCCAGCCCCTACACCCCTCCCTATCTCTGTAGCCTCCACCAGCCCCAACTCCCCTCCCTATCTCTGTAACCTCCTCCAGCCCCTACACCCCTCCCTATCTCTGTAACCTCCTCCAGCCCTACAACCCTCCCTATCTCTGTAACCTCCTCCAGTCCCTACAACCCTCCCTATCTCTCTAACCTCCTCCAGCCCCAACACCCCTCCCTATCTCTGTAACCTCCTCCAGCCCCTACAACCCTCCCTATCTCTGTAACCTCTTCCAGTCCCCTACAAGCCTCCCTATCTCTGTAACCTCCTCCAGCCCCTACACCCCTCCCTATCTCTGTAACCTCCTCCAGCCCCTACAACCCCTCCCTAGCTCTGTAACCTCCTCCAGCCCCTACAACCCTCCCTATCTCTGTAACCTCCTCCAGCCCCTACACCCTCCCTATCTCTGTAACCTCCTCCAGCCCCTACACCCCTCCCTATCTCTGTAACCTCCTCCAGCCCCTACAACCCTCCCAATCTCTGTAACCTTCTCCAGCCCCCACACCCCTTCCTATTTCTGTAACCTCCTCCAGCCCCGACACCCCTCCCTATCTCTGTAACCTCCTCCAGCCCCTACAACCCTCCCTATCTCTGTAACCTCCTCCAGCCCCTACGACCCTCCCTGTCTCTGTAACCTCCTCCAGCCCCTACACCCCTCCCTATCTCTGTAACCTCCTCCAGCACTACAAACCTCCCTATCTCTGTAACCTCCTCCAGTCCTTACAACCCTCCCTATCTCTGCAACCTCCTCCAGCCCCTACACCCCTTCCTATCTCTGTAACCTCCTCCAGTCCCTACACCCCTCCCTATCTCTGTAACCTCCTCCAGCCCCTACACCCCTCCCTACCTCTGTAACCTCCTCCAGCCCCTACAACCCTCCCTATCTCTGTAACCTCCTCCAGCCCCTACACCCCTCCCTATCTCTGTAACCTTCTCCAGCCCCTACACCACTCCCTATCTCTGTAACCTCCTCCAGCCCCTACACCCCTCCTTATCTCTGTAACCTCCTCCAGCCCTACACCCCTCCCTATCTTTGTAACCTCCTCCAGCCCGACAACCCTCCCTATCCCTGTAACCTCCTCCAGCCCCTATACCACTCCCTATCTCTGTAACCTCCTCCAGTCCCAACACCCCTCCCTATCTCTGTAACCTCCTCCAGCCCCTACACCCCTTCCTATCTCTGTAACCTCCTCCAGTCCCAACACCCCTCCCTATCTCTGTAACCTCCTCCAGCCCCCTACAAGCCTCCTTATTTCTGTAACCTCCTCCAGCCCCTACAACCCCTCCCTAGCTCTGTAACCTCCTCCAGTCCCTCCAACCCTCCCTATCTCTGTAACCTCCTCCAGCCCCTACACCCTCCCTATCTCTGTAACCTCCTCCAGCCCCTACACCCCTCCCTATCTCTGTAACCTCCTCCAGCCCCTACAACCCTCCCAATCTCTGTAACCTTCTCCAGCCCCTACACCCCTTCCTATTTCTGTAACCTCCTCCAGCCCCTACACCCCTCCCTATCTCTGTAACCTCCGCCAGCCCTACACCCCTCCCCATCTCTGCAACCTCCTCCAGCCCCTACACCCCTCCCTATCTCTGTAACCACCTCCAGCCCTACAACCCTCCCTATCTCTGTAACCTCCTCCAGTCCCTACAACCCTCCCTATCTCTGTAACCTCCTCCAGCCCCTACACCCCTTCCTATCTCTGTAACCTCCTCCAGTCCCTACACCCCTCCCTATCTCTGTAACCTCCTCCAGCCCCTACACCCCTCCCTATCTCTGTAATCTCCTCCAGCCCCTACACCCCTCCCTATCTCTGTAACCTCCTCCAGCCCCTACACCCCTCCCTATCTCTGTAACCTCCTCCAGCCCCTACACCCCTCCCTATCTCTGTAACCCCCTCCAGCCCTACAACCCTCCCTATCTCTGTAACCTCCTCCAGCCCCTATACCCCTCCCTATCTCTGTAACCTCCTCCAGCCCCTACAACCCTCCGAGGTCTCTGCGCTCCTCCAATTCTGGCCTCTTGAGCATCCCCCGATTGCCATTGCTTCACCATTGGTGGCCGTGCCTGGGCCCCGAGCTCTAGATTTCCGTCCCTAAACCTCTCCGCCTCTCTCGCCTCCTTTAACACGCTTCTTAAAACCGACCTCTTTCACCAACCTTTTGCCCCTCCGACAATGCGGCGCTCCCTCAGCACCGCCCCTCCGACAGTGCGGCGCTCCCTCAGTACTGCCCCTCCGACAGTGCGGCGCTCCCTCAGTACCGCCCCTCCGACAGTGCGGCGCTCCCTCAGTACCGCCCCTCCGACAGCGCGGCGCTACCTCAGTGCCGCCCCTCCGACAGTGCGGAGCTCCCTCAGTACTGCCCCTCCGACGGTGCGGCGTTCCCTCAGCACTGCCCCTCCGACAGTGCGGCGCTCCCTCAGTACTGCCCCTCCGACAGTGCGGCGCTCCCTCTGTACCGCCCCTCCGACAGTGCAGCACTCCCTCAGTACTGCCCCTCTGACAGTGCGGCGCTCCCTCAGTACTGCCCCTCCGACAGTGCGGCGCTCCCTCAGTACCGCCCCTCCGACAGCGCGGAGCTCCCTCAGCACTGCCCCTCCGACAGCGCGGCGCTCCCTCAGCACTGCCCCTCCGACAGTGCGGCGCTCCCTCAGTACTGCCCCACCGACAGTGCGGTGCTCCCTCAGTACTGCCCTTCCGACAGTGCGGCGCTCCCTCAGTACTGCCACTCCGACAGTGCAGCGCTCCCTCAGTACTGCCCCTCCGACAGCGCGGAGCTCCCTCAGCACTGCCCCTCCGACAGCGCGGCGCTCCCTCAGCACTGCCCCTCCGACAGCGCGGAGCTCCCTCAGCACTGCCCCTCCGACAGCGCGGAGCTCCCTCAGCACTGCCCCTCCGACAGCGCGGCGCTCCCTCAGCACTGCCCCTCCGACAGTGCGGCGCTCCCTCAATACTGCCCCTCTGACAGCGCGGCACTCCCTCAGCACTGCCCCTCCGACAGTGCGGCGCTCCCTCAGTACCGCCCCTCCGACAGTGCGGCGCTCCCTCAGTACCGCCCCTCTGACAGTGCGGCGCTCCCTCAGTACTGCCTCTCCGACAGTGCGGCGCTCCCTCAGTACTGCCCCTCCGACAGTGCGGCGCTCCCTCAGTACTGCCCCTCCGACAGTGCGGCGCTCCCTCAGCACTGCCTCTCCGACAGTGCGGCTCTCCCTCAGTACTGCCCCTCTAACAGTGCGGTGCTCCCTCAGTACTGCCCCTCCGACAGTGCGGCACTCCCTCAGTACTGCCTCTCCGACAGTGCGGCGCTCCCTCAGTACTGCCCCTCCGACAGTGCGGCGCTCCCTCAGTACCGCCCCTCCGACAGTGCGGCGCTCCCTCAGTACCGCCCCTCCGACAGTGCGGCGCTCCCTCAGCACTGCCCCTCCGACAGCGCGGCGCTCCCTCAGCACTGCCCCTCCGACAGTGCGGCGCTCCCTCGGGGCGGCCCTGTGACAGAGAAGAGAGTAGAAATAAACGGGTCACTTTCGGGTTGGCAGGCTGTAACTAGTTGGGTGCCGCAAGGATCAATGCTTGGGCCTCAGCTAGTCACAATCTATATTCATGACTTAGATGAAGGGACCGATTGTAATGTCGGTACAAAGCTACGTGGGACAGTCAGCTGTGAGGCGAACACAGTGTCTGCAAAGGGACATCGATAGACTTAAGTGAGTTGGCAGTAAGGTGCCAGATGGTGTTTAATGTGGAGAAATGTGAAGTTATCCACTTCGGCAGGAGAAATGGAAAAGCAGAGTATTTTTTAAATGGTGTGAGATTGGGAAATGTTGTTGTTTAGGGGGACCTGGGTGTCCTTGTACACCAATCACAAAGTTAACATGCAGGTAAGGAAAACAAGAGGCCTTTATTACAAGAGGTTTTGAGTATAAGAGTAAAGATGTCTTACTGCAATTATATAGGTCCCCAGTGAGACCGCACCTGGAATACTGCGTACAGTTTTGGTGTCCATACTTAAGAAAGGACATACTTGCTCTCGAGTCAGTACAAAGAAGGTTCACTCGGTTAATCCCGGGGATGAGGGGATGGACGTATGAGGAGAGGTTGAGTAGATTGGGACTCTACTCATTGGAGTTCAGAAGAATGAGAGGCGATCTTATTGAAACATATAAGATTGTGAAGGGGTTGGATCGGGTGGATGCGGGGAGGATGTTCCCGATGATGGGTGAGACTAGAACTAAGGGGGCATAGTCTTAGAATAAGGGGCTGCTCTTTCAAAACTGAGATGAGGAGGAACTACTTCACTCAGAGGGTGGTAGGTCCATGGAATATGCTGCCCCAAAAAGCTGTAGAAGCTACATCATTACATAAATTTAAAACAGAAATAGACAGTTTCCTAGAAGTAAAGGGAATTAAGGGTTACGGGGAGCGGGCAGGAATTTGGACACGAGTCTAGGTTCGGATCGGTCGTGGCCCTGTGGGTAGCGGAGCGGGCCCAGGGGCCGTGTAGCCTGATCCTGCTCCTATTTCGTGTGTCTAATTCTGTTAGATTCAGGAGATGGTTCTGTGATAGTGGATTGGCGGTTAGGATCAGATCAGCCATGATCTTATTGAATGGCGGAGCAGGCTCGAGGGGCCGATTGGCCTACTCCTGCTCTTATTTCTTAGGTTCTTATGATATACTTGCCAGAGAGGGCGTGCAACAAAGGTTCACCAGACGGGTTCCTGGGATGGCAGGAGTGTCATATGGGGGGGTTGTCCTATGAGTAGACTAGGCCTATATTCCCTGGAGTTTCGAAGATGAGAGATGATCTCATTGGAACATACAAGATCCTTACAGGGCTGGACAGGGTAGATGCAGGGAAGATATTTCCCTCTGGCTGGGGAGTCTAGAACCAGGGGTCACAGACTCAGAAACAGGGGTCGGCCATTTAGGACTGAGATGAGGAGGAATTTCTTCACTCGGAGGGTGTTGAATAGAAACATAGAAGATAGGCGCAGGAGGTGGCCATTCGGCCCCTCGAGCCTGCTCCGCCATTCAATGCGATCATGGCCGATCATCCAAATTCAGTCCCTGCTTTCTCCCCATATCCCTTGATCCCTTTAGCCTTAAGAAATATATCTAACTCCTTCTTGAATATATATTTAATGAATTGGCCTCTACTGCCTTCTGTGGTAGAGAATTCCACAGGTTCACCACTCTCTGGGTGAAGAAATTCCTCCTCATCTCAGTCCTAAATGGCTTACCCCTTATCCTTAGACTGTGACCCGTGGTTCTGGACTCCCCGACCATCGGGAACATCCTTCCTGCATCTAGTCTGTCCAGTCCTGCCAGAATTTTATAAGTTTCAATGAGATCCCCTCTCATTCTTCCAAACTCCAGCGAGTATAAGCCCAATCGACCCAATCTCTCCTCCAGCCCCTACAACCTTCCTTATCTCTGTCACCTCCTCCAGCCCTGACAACCCTCCCTATCTCTGTAACCTCCTCCAGCCCCTACAACCCTCCCTATCTCTGTAACCTCCTCCATCCCCTACAACCCTCCCTATCTCTGTAACCTCCTCCAGCCCCTACACCCCTCCCTATCTCTGTAACCTCCTCCAGCCCTACAACCCTCCCTATCTCTGTAACCTCCTCCAGCCCCGACACCCCTCCCTATCTCTGTAACCTCCTCCAGCCCCTACAACCCTCCCTATCTCTGTAACCTCCTCCAGCCCCTACACCTCTCCCTATCTCTGTAACCTCCGCCAGCCCCTACAGCCCTCCCTATCTCTGTAACCTCCTCCAGCCCCTACAACCTTCCCTATCTCTGTAACCTCCTTCAGCCCCCTACAACACTCCCTATCTCTGTAACTTCCTCCAGCCCCTACAACCCCTCCCTATCTCTGTAACCTCCTCCAGCCCCTACACCCCTCCCTATCTCTGTAACCTCCTCCAGCCCCTACTACCCCTCCCTATCTCTGTAACCTCCTCCAGCCCCTACAACCCCCCTATCTCTGTAACCTCCTCCAGCCCCTACACCCCTCCCTATCTCTGTAACCTCCTCCATCCCCTACAACCCTCCCTATCTCTGTAACCTCCTCCAGCCCCTACACCCCTCCCTATCTCTGTAACCTCCTCCAGCCCCTACACCCCTCCCTATCTCTGTAACCTCCTCGAGCCCCTCCTAATCTCTGTAACCTCCTCCAGCCCCTACACCCCTCCCTATCTCTGTAACCTCCTCCAGCCCCTCCTACCCCTCCCTATCTCTGTAACCTCCTCCATCCCCTACAACCCTCCCCATCCTGTGAATCAATAAATGACAAATCAAGCAGCTGTCATTACACGACCATGACCACAAGATGTCAGTTAACCCAACGCTTCACGTTCAAATATAGAACGACAATTTGTCCATTTCTGCTGGGCCCCTTGCAGCCCTAGTTAGAACACATTTGGGCCACTTCCGAAATTTGCAGATGACATGAAACTTGGCCGTGCTGCAAACAGTGAGGAAGATAGTACATGAGCGCAAAAGAAATAGGAGCAGCATTCGGCCCCTCGAGCCTGCTCCGCCATTCAATGCGATCATGGCTGATCATCCAAATTCAGTACCCGGTCCCTGCCTTCTCCCCATATCCCTTGATCCCTTTAGCCTTAAGAAATATATCCAACTCCTTCTTGAATATATTTAATAAATTGGCCTCTACTGCCTTCTGTGGTAGAGAATTCCACAGGTTCACCACTCTCTGGGTGAAGAAATTCCTCCTCATCTCAGTCCTAAATGGCTTACCCCTTATCCTTAGACTGTGACCCCTGGTTCTGGACTCCCCCGACCATCGGGAACATCCTTCCTGCATCCAGTCTGTCTAGTCCTGTTAGAATTTTCTACCCCAGAGGGCTGTGGAGGCTCAGTCGTTTTGAGTACATTGAAGGCTGAGATCGAGATGTTTTTGGACTATCGGGAAATCAAGTGATAGGGAAGCGGAGTTGAGGTCGATGATCAGCCATGATCTTGGTAAATGGCGGAGCAGGCTCGAGGGGCTGAATGGCCGACTCCTGCTCCTATTTCTGATGTCCTTAGGTTCTTAGACGTGGCCTTTGAGGTAGCACTCCTGAACTTTAACCCCTCCTGTTCCTTTGACCCCCAGCTGCTGACCTTTATTGTGATTATTCGGCGGCTTTTGATAACCCGCGGGTCGAGTGGAAGTTTAAAAACCTGCAGGGGACACTTGCGTTGGTCTATTACAACAAGGAAGTGATAGGTGAGTGGGATTCCTCCCAAACTGTGATCTCCTCACCTCCCAAACTGTGATCTCCTCACCCCCCAAACTGTGATCTCCTCACCCCCCAAACTGTGATCTCCTCACCCCCCAAACTGTGATCTCCTCACCCCCCAAACTGTGATCTCCTCACCCCCCAAACTGTGATCTCCTCACCCCCCAAACTGTGATCTCCTCACCCCCCAAACTGTGATCTCCTCACCCCCCAAACTGTGATCTCCTCACCCCCCAAACTGTGATCTCCTCACCTCCCAAACTGTGATCTCACCCCCCAAACTGTGATCTCACCCCCCAAACTGTGATCTCCTCACCCCCCAAACTGATCTCCTCACCCCCCAAACTGTGATCTCCTCACCTCCCAAACTGTGATCTCACCCCCCAAACTGTGATCTCCTCACCCCCCAAACTGTGATCTCCTCACCTCCCAAACTGTGATCTCCTCACCTCCCAAACTGTGATCTCTTCACCCCCCAAACTGTGATCTCCTCACCTCCCAAACTGTGATCTCCTCACCCCCCAAACTGTGATCTCCTCACCCCCCAAACTGTGATCTCCTCACCCCCCAAACTGTGATCTCCTCACCCCCCAAACTGTGATCTCCTCACCCCCCAAACTGTGATCTCCTCACCTCCCAAACTGTGATCTCACCCCCCAAACTGTGATCTCCTCACGCCCCAAACTGTGATCTCCTCGCCCCCCAAACTGTGATCTCCTCGCCCCCCAAACTGTGATCGCCTCACGCCCCAAACTGTGATCTCCTCACGCCCCAAACTGTGATCTCCTCGCCCCCCCGAACTGTGATCTCCTCGCCCCCCCGAACTGTGATCTCCTCGCCCCCCCGAACTGTGATCTCCTCGCCCCCCCCGAACTGTGATCTCCTCGCCCCCCCGAACTGTGATCTCCTCGGGCCCCGGCCCGGCACTGCGGCCTCCTCTCGCACCCCCCTCCCCCCCCCCCGCCCCACCCCCGCCGTGGCACTGATCTCTCTCTCTCTCTCTCTCTCTCTCTCTCTCTCTCTCTCAGACAGGTACAAGGACAGAGTCGATGTCTCGCAGAAAGCTCTTCAATTCAAGAGCACTGTCCCCACTGACAGCGGAGAGTATTCGTGCGAGGTCACTTCTTTCGATGGATCTAAAACCGGAGCTGCCAAGATCAACCTGGTGGTGCAGGGTAGGTGGGAGGGCCGAGGGGGGGCGGGGGGGTTACTGGGGCTGGGGGAGGAGAGACGGGAGAGCAGCGGAGGGGAGGGAGGGAGAGTGACGAGGGGAGGGAGGGAGAGTGACGAGGGGACGGAGGGGAGGGACGGAGGGAGGGGACGGAGGGGAGGGACGGAGGGAGGGGACGGAGGGAGGGGACGGAGGGAGGGGACGGAGCGAGGGGACGGAGGGAGGGGACGGAGGGGAGGGACGGAGGGGAGGGACGGAGGGAGAGGGTAGGGACGGAGGGAGGGAGGGGGAGGGAGGGGGGAGGGATGGGGGAGGGGGAGGGAGGGGGGAGGGACGGGGGAGGGGGGGACGGGAGGGACGGAGGGGGAGGGAGGGAGGGCGGGGGAGGGAGGGAGGGACGGAGGGGGAGGGGGGAGGGAGGGACGGAGGGGGAGGGAAGGAGGGACGGGGAGGGAGGGAGGGACGGAGGGAGGGGGAGGGACGGAGGGAGGGGGAGGGACGGAGGGGGAGGGAGGGACGGAGGGGGAGGGAGGGGGGGACGGAGGGGGAGGGAGGGAGGGACGGAGGGGGAGGGAGGGAGGGACGGAGGGGGAGGGAGGGAGGGACGGAGGGGGAGGGAGGGAGGGACGGAGGGAGGGGGAGGGAGGGACGGAGGGGGGGTGAGGGAGGGACGGAGGGGGAGGGACGGAGGGAGGGGGGGAGGGGAGGGAGGGATGGAGGGACGGAGGGGGAGGGAGGGAGGGACGGAGGGGGAGGGACGGAGGGGGAGGGAGGGAGGGACGGAGGGGGAGGGAGGGAGGGACGGAGGGAGGGGGAGGGAGGGACGGAGGGGGGGTGAGGGAGGGACGGAGGGGAGGGACGGAGGGAGGGGGGGAGGGGAGGGAGGGATGGAGGGACGGAGGGGGAGGGAGGGAGGGACGGAGGGGGAGGGAGGGAGGGACGGAGGGGGAGGGAGGGGGGGACGGAGGGGAGGGGGAGGGAGGGACGGGAGGGGGAGGGACGGAGGAGGGGGGGGACGGAGGGGGAGGGGAGGGAGGGAGGGGGAGGGAGGGAGGGACGGAGGGAC
>NW_028225184.1:11449276-11487256 GCF_052327205.1 Somniosus microcephalus
TGAAACGTATAAGATTGTGAAGGGGTTGGATCGGGTGGATGCGGGGAGGATGTTCCCGATGATGGGTGAAACTAGAACTAGGGGGCATAGTCTTAGAATAAGGGGCTGCTCTTTCAAAACTGAGATGAGGAGGAACTACTTCACTCAGAGGGTGGTAGGTCCATGGAATATGCTGGCCCAAAAAGCTGTAGAAGCTACATCATTACATAAATTTAAAACAGAAATAGACAGTTTCCTAGAAGTAAAGGGAATTAAGGGTTACGGGGGAAGCGGGGCAGGAATTTGGACATGAGTCTAGGTTCGGATCGGTCGTGGCCCTGTGTGTAGCGGAGCGGGCCCAGGGGCCGTGTAGCCTGATCCTGCTCCTATTTCGTGTGTTCTAATTCTGTTAGATTCAGGAGATGGTTCTGTGATAGTAGATTGGCGGTTAGGATCAGATCAGCCATGATCTTATTGAATGGCGGAGCAGGCTCGAGGGGCCGATTGGCCTACTCCTGCTCCTATTTCCTATGTTCTTATGTTCTTAAGCTAAGCCCCCCGAGTTCTAGATTTCACACCATGAGGAGAAGCATCCTCTCTGCAGCAACCTTGTCGAGCCCCCTCAGTACCTTATTTGTTTCGATAAGATCCCCTCTCATTCTTCTGAACTCCAATGAGTATAGGCCCAACCTGCTCAACCTTTCGTCATAAGACAACCCCCTTCATCTCAGGAATCAACCTCGTGAATCATCTCTGAACTGCCTCCAATGCAAGTACCTCCTTCCCTAAATAAGGAGACTGAAGCTGTGCGCAGTACTCCAGGTGTGGTCTCACCAATACCCTGTACAGTTGTAGCAGGACTATGGTTAGCACTGTTGCCTCACAGCGCCAGGGACCCGGGTTCGAATCCGGCCTCGGGTGACTGTCTGTGTGGATTTTGCACATTCTCCCCTGTGTTTGCGTGGGTTTCCTCCGGGTGCTCTGGTTTCCTCCCACAGTCCAAAGATGTGCGGGTTAGGTTGATCGGCTATGATAAAATTGACCCTTAGTGTTAGGGGGATTAAATACGGGGATAGGGTGGGATATGTGTTGGTGTAGGGGTTACGGGGATCGGGTGGGATATGTGTCGGTGCAGGCTCGATGGGCCGAAATGGCCTCTATCTGCACTGTTGTGATTCTGTGTGACTTCCCTGCTTTTATACTCCAACCCCCTTGAAATAAAGGCCAACATTTTATTTGCCTTTTTGATTACTTTTGGTCATCTTCCAGAACTCGATAGAACATAAGAACATAAGAAATAGGAGCAGGAGTCGGCCAATCGGCCCCTCGAGCCTGCTCCGCCATTCAATAAGATCATGGCTGATCTGATCCTAACCGCCAATCCACTATCACAGAACCATCTCCCGAATCTCACAGAATTAGACACACGAAATAGGAGCAGGATCAGGCTACACGGCCCCTGGGCCCGCTCCGCTACCCACAGGGCCATGACCGATCCGAACCTAGACTCATGTCCAAATTCCTGCCCGCTCCCCGTAACCCTTAATTCCCTTTACTTCTAGGAAACTGTCTATTTCTGTTTTAAATGTATGTAATGATGTAGCTTCTACAGCTTTTTGGGGCAGCATATTCCATGGACCTACCACCCTCTGAGTGAAGTAGTTCCTCCTCATCTCAGTTTTGAAAGAGCAGCCCCTTATTCTAAGACTATGCCCCCTAGTTCTAGTTTCACCCATCATCGGGAACATCCTCCCTGCATCCACCCGATCCAACCCCTTCACAATCTTATATGTTTCAATAAGATCGCCTCTCATTCTTCTGAACTCCAATGAGTAGAGTCTCAATCTACTCAACCTCTCCTCATATGTCCATCCCCTCATCCCCGGGATTAACCGAGTGAACCTTCTTTGTACTGACTCGAGAGCAAGTATGTCTTTTCTTAAGTATGGACACCAAAACTGTATGCAGTATTCCAGGTGCGATCTCACCAATACCTTGTACAACTGAAGCAATACCTCCCTATTTTTATATTCTATCCCCCTAGCAATGAAAGCCAACATTCCATTGGCCTTCTTAATCACTTGCTGCACCTGCATACTAACCTTTTGAGTTTCGTGCACCAGGACCCCCAGATCCCTTTGTACTTCAGTACTTTCCAGTTTCTTGCCATTAAGATAATAGCTTGCTCTATGATTTTTCCTGCCAAAGTGCATAACCTCACACTTTCCAGTATTGTATTCCATCTGCCAAATCTCTGCCCACTTACTTAGCCTGTCTATGTCCCCTTGCAGGTTTTTTATGTCCTCCTCGCTCACTACTTTCCCTCCCATCTTAGTATCATCTGCAAACTTTGATATGTTACACTCGGTCCCCTCCTCCAAATCATTAATATAGATTGTAAAGAATTGGGGACCCAGCACCGACCCCTGCGGAACACCACTAGTTCTGGAACAGTACCCATGGATTGGAGGGTAGCTAATGTTACCCCACTATTCAAAAAAGGTGGTAGAGAAAAAGCGGGGAATTATAGACCGGTAAGCCTGACATCGGTAGTGGGGAAAATGCTAGA
Organism: Somniosus microcephalus; assembly: GCF_052327205.1. NCBI lineage: Eukaryota > Metazoa > Chordata > Chondrichthyes > Squaliformes > Somniosidae > Somniosus > Somniosus microcephalus. Next base: position 11,451,825 of record NW_028225184.1, read on the forward strand.
GTCTATTATAAAAGATGTAATAGCAGAGCACTTGGAAAGCAGTGACAGGATCGGACAAAGTCAACATGGATTTACAAAAGGTAAATCATGCTTGACTAATCTACTGGAATTTTTTGAGGATGTAACTGGTAAAATAGATAAGGGAGAACCAGTGGATGTGGTGTATTTGGACTTTCAGAAGGCTTTCGATAAGGTCCCACATAAGAGATTAGCGTGCAAAATTAAGGCACATGGGATTGGGGGCAAGGTATTGACTTGGATAGAGAACTGGTTGGCGGACAGAAAGCAAAGAGTTGGAATAAACGGGTCGTTTTCTGAGTGGCAGGCAGTGACTAGTGGGGTACCGCAAGGATTGGTCCTAGAACCCCAGCTGTTCACAATATATATTAATGATCTGGACGAGGGAACTAGATGTAATATCTCCAAATTTGCAGAAGACACAAAGCTGGGTGGGAGGGTAAGCTGTGAGGAGGATGCCGAGAAACTCCAGTACGATTTGGACAGATTGGGTGATTGGGCAGAAACATGGCAAATGCACTATAATGTGGATAAATGTGAGGTTATCCACTTTGGTGGCAAAAACAGGAAGGTAGATTATTATTTGAATGGCAATAGATTGGGAGAAGGGGAAGTGCAAAGAGACCTGGGTGTTCTTGTGCACCAGTCGCATGCAGGTGCAGCAGGCGGTTAAGAAGGCAAATGGTATGTTGGCCTTCGTAGCAAGAGGGTTCGAGTACAGGAACAAGGATGTCTTGCTACAGTTGTACAGGGCCTTGGTGAGACTGCACCTTGAGTATTGTGTGCAGTTTTGGTCGCCTTACCTGAGGAAGGACGTTCTTGCCATGGAAGGAGTGCAGCGAAGATTCACCAGGCTGATACCTGGGATGGCAGGAATGACGTATGAGGAGAGATTGTGTCGATTGGGCTTATACTCACTGGAGTTTAGAAGATTGAGAGGGGATCTCATCGAAACATATAAAATTCTGTCAGGCCTGGACAGACTAGATGCAGGAAGGATGTTCCTGATGGCGGGGGAGTCCAGAACCAGGGGTCACAGTCTAAGGATAAGGGGTAAGCCATTTAGGACTGAAATGAGGAGGAATTTCTTCACCCAGAGAGTGGTGAACCTGTGGAATTCTCCACCACAGAAGGCAGTAGAGGCCAATTCATTAAATATATTCAAGAAGGAGTTGGATATATTTCTTAAGGCTAAAGGGATCAAGGGATATGGGGAGAAGGCAGGGACCGGGTACTGAATTTGGATGATCAGCCATGATCTCATTGAATGGCGGAGCAGGCTCGAGGGGCCGAATGGCCTACTCCTGCTCCTATCTTCTATGTTTCTATGTTTCTATCCCTGGAATCATTCTGGTCAATCTCCTCTGCACCCTCTCGAGGGCCTTCACATCCTTCCTAAAGTGCGGTGACCAGAACTGGACACAGTACTCCCGTTGTGGCCTAACCAGCGCTTTATAAAGGTTCAGCATAACTTCTCTACTTTTGCACTCAATACCTCTATTTACGAAACCCAAGATTCCATATGCTTTGCTAACCCCTCTCTCAATATGTCCAACACCGCCTTCAATGTGCCAGTGCAGCCTTCGGTCGCCTGAGGAAGAGGGTGTTTGAAGACCAGGACCTCAAACCCGGCACTAAGCTCATGATCTACAGAGGAGCAGTGATACCCGCCCTGCTGTATGCCTCAGAGACATGGACCATGTACAGCAGGCACCTCAAAGCACTGGAGAGGTACCACCAACGCTGCCTCCGCAAGATCCTGCAAATCCATTGGCCGGATAGGCGCACCAACGTCGGTGTTCTCGCTCAGGCCAACATCCCCTGCATCGAAGCTTTGACCACGCTCAATCAGCTCCGATGGGCGGGCCACATTGTCCGCATGCCCGATACGAGACTCTCAAAACAAGCGCTCTACTTGGAGCTCCGACACGGCAAGAGAGCCCCAGTTGGGCAGAGGAAACGCTTCAAGGACACCCTCAAAGCCTCCTTGGAAAAAGTGTAACATCCCCCACCGACACCTGGGAATCCCTGGCCCAAGACCGCACAAAGTGGAGGAGAAGCATCCGGGAAGGCGCCGAACACCTCGGGTCTCTTCGCCGGGAGCAAGCGGAAAGCCAAGCGCAAGGAGCGCACGTCAACCCAAGCACCCCACCCCACCCGCCCCTTCAACCACCGTCTGCCCCACCTGTGACAGAGACTGTAGGTCCCGCATTGGACTCATCAGTCACCTGAGAACTCATGTTTAATGTGGAAGCAAGTCATCCTCGGTTCCCAGGAACTGCCTAAGAAGAAATGTCCCGCCACCTTCAGGGACCTATGCACATTAACTCCCAGGTCCCTCTGTCCCTGCACACTCTTTATAACTGTGCCATTAAGTGTATATTGTCTCTCCCTGTTACTTCTGCCAAAATGCATCACCTCACACTTCTCTGTATTAAACTCCATCTGCCACTTGTCTGCCCATCCTGCTGGCCTTTCTGTGTCCTGCTGCATTCGATTGGTATCATGATCATAGAGTCAGAGCGTTAGACAGCACAGAAAGAGGCTCTTCGGCCCGTCGTGTCCGCGCCGGCCATCAAGCCCTGCCTATTCTAATCCCATTTCCCAGCACTTGGTCCGTAGCCTTGTACGCTATGGCGTTTCAAGTGCTCTTTATCTAAATGCTTCTTGAATGTTGTGAGGGTTCCTGCCTCGACCACCCTTTCAGGCAGTGAGTTCCAGATTCCAACCACCCTCCGAGTGAAAAGGTTTTTCCTCAAATCCCCTCTAAACCTCCTGCCCCTTACCTTGAAACTATGCCCCCTGGTTATTGACCCCTCTACTAAAGGGGGAAACATAGAAGATAGGAGCAGGAGTAGGCCATTCGGCCCCTCGAGCCTGCTCCGCCATTCAATGCGATCATGGCTGATCATCCAAACTCAGTACCCTGTCCCTGCCTTCTCCCCTTACCCCTTGATCCCTTTAGCCTTAAGAAATATATCCAACTCCTTCTTGAATATATTTAATGAATTGGCCTCCACTGCTTTCTATGGTAGAGAATTCCACAGGTTCACCACTCTCTGGGTGAAGAAATTCCTCCTCATCTTCGTCCTAAATGGCTTACCCCTTATCCTTAGACTGTGAGCCCTGGTTCTGGACTCCCCGACCATCGGGAACATCCTTCCTGCATCTAGTCTGTCCAGTCCAGTCAGAATTTTATAAGTTTCAATGAGATCCCCTCTCATTCTTCTAAACTCCAGCGAGTACAAGCCCAATCGACCCAATCTCTCCTCATACGTCATTCCTGCCATCCCAGGTATCAGCCTGGTGAATCTTCGCTGCACTCCCTCCATGGCAAGAACATCCTTTCTATCTACCCTATCTATGCCCCTCATAATTTTGTACACCTCAATCAGGTCCCCCCCCCCTCAGCCTTCTCTGCTCTAAGGAAAACAACCCCAGCCTGTCCAGTCTCTCTTCATAGCTGAAGCGCTCCAGCCCAGGTAACATCCTGGTGAATCTTCTCTGCACCCTCTCCAATGCAATCACATCCTTCCTATAGTGTGGCGACCAGAACTGCACACAGTATTCCAGCTGTGGCCTAACTAGCGTTTTGTACAGCTCCATCATAACCTCCCTGCTCTTATATTTGCCACACCCTCAAGTCTGGTGTCATCGGCAACTTCAGAAATTCTACTCCGCATTCCAATATCCAGGTCATTTATGTATATATCAAAAAATCAGTGGCCCCAGCACTGACCCTTGGGGAACATCACTGTCTGCCATCCTCCCATGTGAAAAACAGCCACTTACCACAACTCGCTGTTTTCTGTCCTTAAGCCAATTCCTTATCCAAGCTGCCACTGACCCACCTATTCCATGAGCCTCAGTTTTGTTAACCAGCCTTCTGGTAGACAACATCCATTGCAATCCCTTAATCAATCCTTTCTGTTACGTCATCAGAAAATTGACAGAGAGAGAGAGAGAAAGACAGAGAGAGAGCGAGAGAGACAGGTGGAGAAAAGAGACAGACAGACAGATACCTGCTCTGGGAATGTTTGATGGGACAGTGTAGAGGGAGCTTTACTCTGTATCTAACCCCGTGCTGTACCTGCCCTGGGAGTGTTTGATGGGACAGTGTTGAGGGAGCTTTACTCTGTACCTAACCCCGTGCTGTACCTGCCCTGGGAGTGTTTGATGGGACAGTGTAGAGGGAGCTTTACTCTGTATCTAACCCGTGCTGTACCTGCCCTGGGAGTGTTTGACGGGACAGTGTAGAGGGAGCTTTACTCTGTATCTAACCCCATGCTGTACCTGCCCTGGCAGTGTTTGATGGGACAGTGTAGAGGGAGCTTTACTCTGTATCTAACCCGTGCTGTACCTGCCCTGGGAGTGTTTGATGGGACAGTGTAGAGGGAGCTTTACTCTGTATCTAACCCCGTGCTGTACCTGCCCTGGGAGTGTTTGATGGGACAGTGTAGAGGGAGCTTTACTCTGTATCTAACCCCGTGCTGTACCTGCCCTGGGAGTGTTTGATGGGACAGTGTAGAGGGAGCTTTACTCTGTATCTAACACCGTGCTGTACCTGCCCTGGGAGTGTTTGATGGGACAGTGTAGAGGGAGCTTTACTCTGTATCTAACCCGTGCTGTACCTGCCCTGGGAGTGTTTGATGGGACAGTGTAGAGGGAGCTTTACTCTGTATCTAACCCGTGCTGTACCTGCCCTGGTGAATTTTTTTTATTTATTCCTGGGATGTGGGTGTCGCTGGCAAGGCTGGCATTTATTGCCCATCCCTAATTGCCCTCAAGAAGGTGGTGGTGGGCCGCCTTCTTGAACAGCGGCAGTCCGTGTGGTGAAGGTACTCCCACAGTGCTGTTAGGGAGGGAGTTCCAGGATTTTGACCCAGCGACAATGAAGGAACATCCGATATATTTCCAAGTCAGGGACAGATCTGGTCCCTAACCCCAGGGACAGACCTGGTCTCTAGTTGAATAGCCCTTACTGTATGCAGCCCTGGTCTTGCCTGATGTGCCTCCCATAGTTGAATAGCCCTTACTATATGCAGCCCTGGTCTTGCCTGATGTGCCTCCCATAGTTGAATAGCCCTTACTGTACGCAGCCCTGGTCATGCCTGGTGTGCCTCCCATAGTTGAATAGCCCTTACTGTATGCAGCCCTGGTCTTGCCTGATGTGCCTCCCATAGTTGAATAGCCCTTACTGTATGCAGCCCTGGTCTTGCCTGGTGTGCCTCCCATAGTTGAATAGCCCTTACTCTATGCAGCCCTGGTCTTGCCTGATGTGCCTCCCATAGTTGAATAGCCCTTACTCTATGCAGCCCTGGTCTTGCCTGGTGTGCCTCCCATAGTTGAATAGCCCTTACTATATGCAGCCCTGGTCTTGCCTGATGTGCCTCCCATAGTTGAATAGCCCTTACTCTATGCAGCCCTGGTCTTGCCTGGTGTGCCTCCCATAGTTGAATAGCCCTTACTATATGCAGCCCTGGTCTTGCCTGATGTGCCTCCCATAGTTGAATAGCCCTTACTGTATGCAGCCATGGTCTTGCCTGATGTGCCTCCCATAGTTGAATAGCCCTTACTATATGCAGCCCTGGTCTTGCCTGGTGTGCCTCCCATAGTTGAATAGCCCTTACTGTATGCAGCCATGGTCTTGCCTGATGTGCCTCCCATAGTTGAATAGCCCTTACTCTATGCAGCCCTGGTCTTGCCTGGTGTGCCTCCCATAGTTGAATAGCCCTTACTGTATGCAGCCCTGGTCTTGCCTGGTGTGCCTCCCATAGTTGAATAGCCCTTACTATATGCAGCCCTGGTCTTGCCTGATGTGCCTCCCAGAGTTGAATAGCCCTTACTATATGCAGCCCTGGTCTTGCCTGATGTGCCTCCCATAGTTGAATAGCCCTTACTGTATGCAGCCCTGGTCTTGCCTGATGTGCCTCCCATAGTTGAATAGCCCTTACTATATGCAGCCATGGTCTTGCCTGATGTGCCTCCCATAGTTGAATAGCCCTTACTGTATGCAAGCCATGTCTTGCGTGATGTGCCTCCCATAGTTGAATAGCCCTTACTGTATGCAGCCCTGGTCTTGCCTGATGTGCCTCCCGTAGTTGAATAGCCCTTACTGTATGCAGCCATGGCCTTGCCTGATGTGCCTCCCGTAGTTGAATAGCCCTTACTGTACGCAGCCATGGTCTTGCCTGATGTGCCTCCCATAGTTGAATAGCCCTTACTGTATGCAGCCCTGGTCTTGCCTGGTGTGCCTCCCATAGTTGAATAGCCCTTACTGTATGCAAGCCATGTCTTGCGTGATGTGCCTCCCATAGTTGAATAGCCCTTACTGTATGCAGCCATGGCCTTGCCTGGTGTGCCTCCCATAGTTGAATAGCCCTTACTGTATGCAGCCCTGGTCTTGCCTGGTGTGCCTCCCATAGTTGAATAGCCCTTACTGTATGCAAGCCATGTCTTGCGTGATGTGCCTCCCATAGTTGAATAGCCCTTACTGTATGCAGCCATGGTCTTGCCTGATGTGCCTCCCATAGTTGAATAGCCCTTACTCTATGCAGCCCTGGTCTTGCCTGATGTGCCTCCCGTAGTTGAATAGCCCTTACTGTACGCAGCCATGGTCTTGCCTGATGTGCCTCCCATAGTTGAATAGCCCTTACTGTACGCAGCCATGGCCTTGCCTGATGTGCCTCCCATAGTTGAATAGCCCTTACTGTATGCAGCCATGGCCTTGCCTGATGTGCCTCCCATAGTTGAATAGCCCTTACTGTATGCAGCCCTGGTCTTGCCTGATGTGCCTCCCATAGTTGAATAGCCCTTACTATATGCAGCCCTGGTCTTGCCTGATGTGCCTCCCAGAGTTGAATAGCCCTTACTGTATGCAGCCCTGGGCTTGCCTGATGTACCTCCCATAGTTGAATAGCCCTTACTGTATGCAGCCCTGGTCTTGCCTTATGTGCCTCCCATAGTTGAATAGCCCTTTCTGTATGCAGCCATGATCTTGCCTGATGTGCCTCTCATAGTTGAATAGCCCTTACTGTATGCAGCCCTGGTCTCGCCTGATGTGCCTCCCATAGTTGAATAGCCCTTACTGTATGCAGCCCTGGTCTTGCCTGATGTGCCTCCCGTAGTTGAATAGCCCTTACTATACGCAGCCATGGTCTTGCCTGATGTGCCTCCCGTAGTTGAATAGCCCTTACTGTACGCAGCCCTGGACTCTAACCCCAGGGACAGAGCTGGTCTCTAACCCCAGGTGTGGAGATGGCGGTGTTGGACTGGGGTGGACAAATGTAAGAAGTCACACAACACCAGGTTATAGTCCAACAGTTTTATTTGAAATCACAAGCTTTCGGAGCGCTGCTCCTTCGTCAGGTGAAGTGGAGAGATGCATATAGACACAGCATATATATGAAGAGAAACTGCCAGATGATTACAGGTAATTTTCCTAACTGCCCTTTATCACACCTCGGCAGAGAGATAATCACAGCAATCAAAGGTGTGAATGGTGTCCAAACAGGTCAGTCAGGAAAACATTACATCAAAGAACAATGAGGTGGAGTCACAAGGGGTCAAAGGGGTTGATGATAAAAAGATGGGACGGAAAGTAGTGAGTGAGGAGGACATAAAAAACCTGCAAAGGGACATAGACCGGCTAAGTAAGTGGGCAGAGATTTGGCAGATGGAATACAATACTGGAAAGTGTGAGGTTATGCACTTTGGCAGGAAAAATCATAGAGCAAGTTATTATCTTAATGGCAAGAAACTGGAAAGTACTGTAGTACAAAGGGATCTGGGGGTCCTGGTGCACGAAACTCAAAAAGTTAGTATGCAGGTGCAGCAAGTGATCAAGAAGGCCAATGGAATGTTGGCTTTCATTGCTAGGGGGATGGAATATAAAAACAGGGAGGTATTGCTTCAGTTGTACAAGGTATTGGTGAGACTGCACCTGGAATACTGCGTACAGTTTTGGTGTCCATACTTAAGAAAGGACATACTTGCTCTTGAGTCAGTACAAAGAAGGTTCACTTGGTTAATCCCGGGGATGAGGGGATGGACGTATGAGGAGAGGTTGAGTAGATTAGGACTCTACTCATTGGAGTTCAGAAGAATGAGAGGCGATCTTATTGAAACATATAAGATTGTGAAGGGGCTTGATCGGGTGGATGCGGTGAGGATGTTCCCAATGATGGGTGAAACTAGAACTAGGGGGCATAGTCTTAGAATAAGGGGCTGCTCTTTCAAAACTGAGATGAGGAGAAACTTCTTCACTCAGAGGGTGGTAGGTTTGTGGAATTTGCTGCCCCAGAAAGCTGTGGAAGCTACATCATTAAATAAATTTAAAACAGAAATAGATAGTTTCCTAGAAGTAAAGGGAATTAAGGGTTACGGGGTGCGGGCAGGAAATTGGACATGAGTCTAGGTTCGGAATGGTCATGGCCCTGTGGGTAGTGGAGTGGGCCCAGGGGCTGTGTAGCCTTGTTCTGCTCCTACTGTGTTCTAATTCTGTGTTAGATTTCAGGAGATGGTTTTATTCCTGTTCCTGGCTGGGGTGGAGATCGCCTTTACAGAAGGTAAGTACTGTAGAAAATATAGGGACAGAGTGATCTCCTGGAAGAATTTCGATCGCCTAGATGGGTCGGAGAGGAATTTCCCAGATTTCTTCTCCCAAATTGGCCATTGGGTTTTTAATTTGGTTTTTCGCCTCTCCCAGGAGATCACATGGGTTCGGGTGGGATGGAGAGTGATAGAAGATTTGAGGTTAGGATCAGATCAGCCATGATCTTATTGAATGGCGGAGCAGGCTCGAGAGGCCGATTGGCCTACTCCTGCTCCTATTTCTTATGTTCTTATGTTGCAGATGCTGGGGTCTGTATGAAAAACAAAAAACAGGCAAAAAAACATTTTTTTTTTGCTGGAAATCACAGCAGGTCCGGCCGCATCTGTGTAGAGAGAACAAGCCAACGACGACTCGAGTCTGGATGACCCTACGTCAGGTGCGGTTACATGTAGCGTGACATGAACCCAAGATCCCGGTTGAGGCCGTCCTCATGAGTGCGGAACTTGGCCATCAGTTTCTGCTCGACGATTTTGCGTTGTCGTGTGTCTCGAAGGCCGCCTTGGAGGATGCTTACCCGAAGATCGGAGGCTGAATGTCCTTGACTGCTGAAGTGTTCCCCGACTGGGAAATGTAGGGGGTTTCTCTTGCTTGTTCTGGTCTCCTACCAGGCTTCGTGCAATAATTACCCTTGAGTGGTTCGACCCACTCTTCCCTACGGTTCTAGACCTTGGACTTAGATGCAGGGAACTGTAGTGCAGAGAAAAACTCAATAGACCAGGTTGAATAGCACGAAATGGAAGCTTTTATTATAAAGCAGTTTGCAGCATTGCAAAATACATGTCATAAGCACAGATTAAAGTAACTACAAGCATGCACACATCTATAAACTTAACTCGATGGAAATGGGAAACGCACGGCACATCGTAAAAGGGGAAACACATTACGATTACCCTTAACCCCCTCCCCTAGACCTAGACTAAGTTTCGACTTGAGGAACTCGGGATCATGCTCACCACTTTCAGATTCGCGAAAAGGAGGGGGTTCGCAGCCTTTTTTGGCACAGCTTGCCGTCGTCACGTGGATTTGGAAACTTCTGGCGCAGTTTGTTTTTTTCTTACGCGATGCAGCAGCAGATACAGCCTTGATGAGCGCTCGTCATGGATGAATCCGTTAAACCTGTGTTACCTTTACTGAAAGGCTGCCGAAGAACTGGATGCACATGTAGACTCTGTTACCGATGTGATGTTGTAGAAATGGATGCACATGGAAGGTCCGTTACCGAATGGGATCTTGAGGCACTGGAGTGCTAGGTGTAGTGTATGTAACTGTTCTACCTTTAAGAGAACTATTGTATGTAACCGTCCACCTTTAAGAGAACTATTTTAGGTGTGGCACTACTTTATCTTGGCTACTGTATACTGTGTTGGAATAAACGGCTCGTTTTCGGAGTGGCAGGCAGTGACCAGCGGGGTGCCGCAAGGATCTGTCCTGGGACCCCGGCTGTTCACAATATATATAAATGATCTGGATCAGGGAATTGGATGCAATATTTCCAAATTCGCTGACGACACTAAACTAGGAGGAGGGGTGGGCTCTGATGAGGATGTCAGGAGGCTACAGTGCGATTTGGACAGGTTGGGGGAATGGGCGGATACGTGGCAGATGCACTATAATGTGGATAAATGCGAGGTTATCCACTTTGGGGGTAAAAACAGGAGGGTAGATTATTATCTAAATGGCAATAGATTGGGAGATGGGGAAGTGCAGAGGGACCTGGGTGTTCTTGTGCACCAGTCACTGAAGGAGAGCATGCAGGTGCAACAGGCGATTAAGAAGGCAAATGGTATGTTGGCCTTCATATCAAGGGGGTTCGAGTATAGGAATAGGGATACCTTACTACAGCTGTACAAGGTGCTGGTGAGACCGCATCTGGAGTATTGTGTACAGTTTTGGTCGCCCCATCTGCGGAAGGATGTTCTTGCCATGGAAAGAGTGCAGCGGCGATTCACCAGGCTGATACCTGGAATGGCGGGAATGACCTACGAGGAGAGATTGAATAGTTTGGGCTTGTACTCACTGGAGTTTAGAAGATTGAGAGGGGATCTCATCGAAACATATAAAATTATGGCAGGCCTGGACAGGCTGAATTCAGAGAGAATGTTTCCAATGGCAGGGGAGCACAGAACCAGGGGCCACAGTCTAAAAATAGCGGGCAAATCATTTAAAACAGAGATGAGGAAGAATTTCTTCACTCAAAGAGTGGTGAGCCTGTGGAATTCCCTGCCACAGAGGGCTGTGAAGGCTAATTCAATAAATATTTTCAAGAGAGAATTGGATATATTTCTGAAGGCTAAGGGGATTAAGGGTTACGGAGAAAAGGCGGGGACGGGGTACTGAACTGGTAAGATCAGCTATGAGCTCAGACGAAGATCAGCCATGATCTCGTTGAATGGCGGAGCAGGCTCGAAGGGCCGAATGGCCTACTCCTGTTCCTATCTCTATGTTTCTATGTTTCTATGTGTCAGGATTTATTGGGCAGATTCGCCCTGACCTTCGAATAGTAAAGTCCTGTTAAAGTTACTCTTGTAGTCTGTGTATTAATTCGCCATAATACCTACAGACTTTACAGTGGCGACGAGGATGGGATGGCCAGCACATGGCGAACCAACGCTGCCCGCATTTTCGCAAAGAAAAGAACAGCTGTCAGTGTGCCGAGGAACCTTGATGTGTGGATCTAGAGTGGTGATTCCACCCAAACTTCAGCATAAGGTGCTAAAGGAGCTTCACGAGGGGCATCTGGGTGGAGTGAAAATGAAGAACCTAGCAAGAGCGTTTGTGTGGTGGCCAGGTATTGATGGAGACATCGAAGAAATAACCAAGAGCTGTCTAGGATGCCAGAAGGTCCAAAACGCGCCACCACAAGCTCCTCTGCATCCATGGGAGTGGCCCTCATCTCCTTGGCAAAGGGTACACGTCGACTTTGCTGGTCCATTTATGGACTCAATGTTTCTAATCGCGGTGGATGCACACTCCAAGTGGCCGGAGGTAATAAAGATGTCCTCCACCACCACAGAAAAAACCATCACAGTATTAAGGACCATATTTGCCAGGAATGGGCTGCCGGAACAGATCTGTTCTGATAATGGACCGCAATTTGTGTCCGAAGAATTCAGGAAGTTCTTAAAAAGGAATGGGGTCAAGCACTACACGTCAGCCCCATACCATCCCGCCACCAATGGATCAGCTGAAAGGTTTGTCCAGACCTTCAAGAAGGCCATAAAGGCCATGGGTAATGAAGACATCAACCTACAACATAAGGTAGATAACTTCTTGTTGGCGTACAGGAATGCAACACATGCGGTCACAAACCAAACTCCCGCCATGATGTTTTTCAATAGAAGACTAAGATGCCGGCTGGATTTGATTAAGCCAAACGTCAGAAGGGACGTAGAGAACCGGCAATTTCAGGGCATGAATGAAAGGCCAACTAGATCCTTTCAGATAGGTCAACAAGTTTTGGCCCGGGACTACCGTACCGAGAAATGGCAGCCTGGAACTATTGGGAAAAGGCTAGGGCCGCTGATGTATACCGTGGACATTGGTGACAGCATCATAAGGCGACATGTTGACCAGATCATAGGGTCATCCACAAAGGACCAACCTACTCCACAACCTTACACGGCTAATGTTGAAGCAGAGCTACCCAGAGCACCTACCTCCGATCTGGTAATACTAGAATCAGATGAACCTGACACTGTCCTTCAAGCCGAATCGACCTTGCCAGAAGAACCGACTACCCCGCCGAAAACTACTACACCACCGAGGCGTTATCCGGACAGAGTCAGGCAGCCTCCAGAGAGACTGAATCTGTGAACTGTTTTGCATAAGTTGTATATATGTTATAATGTTATGTTAATGGGGAATAAGTATGTTGTAAGCTAAAAAGGGAGGATTGTAGTGTATGTAACTGTTCTACCTTTAAGAGAACTATTGTATGTAACCGTCCACCTTTAAGAGAACTATTTTAGGTGTGGCACTACTTTATCTTGGCTGCTGTATACTGTAATACCGACGGTGACCACACCGGTATATAAGTGCTGAGTCAGGATTTATTGGGCAGATTCGCCCTGACCTTCGAATAGTAAAGTCCTGTTAAAGTTACTCTTGTAGTCTGTGTATTAATTCGCCATAATACCTACAGACTTTACACTAGGCCTGGAGTGTCATAGAAACATAGAAACATAGAGATAGGAACAGGAGTAGGCCATTCGGCCCTTCGAGCCTGCTCCGCCATTCAATGAGATCATGGCTGATCTTCGTCTGAGATCATAGCTGATCTTACCAGTTCAGTACCCCGTCCCCGCCTTTTCTCCGTAACCCTTAATCCCCTTAGCCTTCAGAAATATATCCAATTCTCTCTTGAAAATATTTATTGAATTAGCCTTCACAGCCCTCTGTGGCAGGGAATTCCACAGGCTCACCACTCTTTGAGTGAAGAAATTCTTCCTCATCTCTGTTTTAAATGATTTGCCCGCTATTTTTAGACTGTGGCCCCTGGTTCTGTGCTCCCCGGCCATTGGAAACATTCTCTCTGAATTCAGCCTGTCCAGGCCTGCCATAATTTTATATGTTTCGATGAGATCCCCTCTCAATCTTCTAAACTCCAGTGAGTACAAGCCCAAACTATTTAATCTCTCTTCGTAGGTCATTCCCGCCATTCCAGGTATCAGCCTGGTGAATCGCCGTTGCACTCTTTCCATGGCAAGAACATCCTTCCGCAGATGGGGCGACCAAAACTGTACACAATACTCCAGATGCGGTCTCACCAGCACCTTGTACAGCTGTAGTAAGGTATCCCTATTCCTATACTCGAACCCCCTTGATATGAAGGCCAACATACCATTTGCCTTCTTAATCGCCTGTTGCACCTGCATGCTCTCCTTCAGTGACTGGTGCACAAGAACACCCAGGTCCCTCTGCACTTCCCCATCTCCCAATCTATTGCCATTTAGATAATAATCTACCCTCCTGTTTTTACCCCCAAAGTGGATAACCTCGCATTTATCCACATTATAGTGCATCTGCCACGTATCCGCCCATTCCCCCAACCTGTCCAAATCGCACTGTAGCCTCCTGACATCCTCATCAGAGCCCACCCCTCCTCCTAGTTTAGTGTCGTCAGCGAATTTGGAAATATTGCATCCAATTCCCTGATCCAGATCATTTATATATATTGTGAACAGCTGGGGTCCCAGGACAGATCCTTGCGGCACCCCGCTGGTCACTGCCTGCCACTCCGAAAACGAGCCGTTTATTCCAACTCTCTGTTTTCTATCCGCCAGCCAGTTCTCTATCCACGTTAATACTTTGCCCCCAATTCCATGAGCCTTAATTTTGCATGATAATCTTTTGTGTGGAACCTTATCGAAGGCTTTCTGGAAGTCAAGGTACACCACATCCACTGGCTCTCCCCCATCTATTTTACCAGTTACTTCCTCAAAAAATTCCAGCAGATTAGTCAAACACGATTTACCCTTTGTAAATCTATGTTGACTCTGTCCGATCCTTTCCCCATTTGTCAAGTGCTCCGCTATTTTATCCTTAATAATGGACTCTAGCATTTTGCCCACAACCGATGTAAGGCTTACTGGTCTATAATTCCCTGCTTTCTCTCTACCCCCCTTTTTAAATATTGGGGTAACATTAGCTACCCTCCAATCCACGGGTACTGTTCCCGAGTCAATGGAGTTCCGGAAGATGATCCTTAGAGCATCTGCTATCTCCAGGGCCACCTCCTTAAGTACCCTAGGATGTAGTTTATCAGGCCCCGGGGATTTGTCGGCCTTCAGTCCCCTCAACTTACCCAACACCATATCCCTAGAGATACTAATTTCTGTCAGCTCCTCCCTCTCATTAGTCCCTATGTTTGCCGATATTCCTGGGAGGTTATTTGTGTCCTCCTTTGTGAATACAGAACCAAAGTATGAGTTTAATTGGTCTGCCATTTCCTTATTCTCCATTATATATTCTCCCAAATCGGACTGCAAGGGACCGACTTGGGATTTTACCAGTCTTTTCCTCCTGATATACCGATAAAAGCTTTTGCAGTCTGTCTTTATGTTTGCTGCAAGTTTACTTTCGTATTCTATTTTCCCCTTCCTGATTAATCCCTTTGTCCTCTTTTGCTGTATCCTGTACTGCCCCCAATCTTCCGGTCTGGTGCTTGTTAAAGTTACTCTTGTAGTCTGTGTATTAATTCGCCATAATACCTACAGACTTTACACTAGGCCTGGAGTGTCCTTTTATACAGTCATAATGATTGTCCTTCTGAGTGTCTTCTTCTCCGGCCTGGGTCGTCGATCTCCCGATGGTCTACCTCGGGGTGGGACGCTGGTCCCAAAAAGCTTTCTTTATACCGTCATAATTATCCTTCTGAGGGTGTCTTCTTCTTCGGCCTGGGTCGTCGATGACCTCCCGACAAAAGTACCCGGGCCGCCCTCGTCGTCTTCCCGTCGTGGCCGAGGCTTGCCTGGCCGAGCACCGACCACGTTCCGAAACCGAAGTGCTGCCTTAACCGAAGAGTCGTAGAAGTTCCGAAGCGAAGCGTGAAGTGAAGCGTACTGATGAAGCGGTACTGATGGACTTTTCAATCCACAGTTATACCTTTTTGGGACATTCTTACCTCCTGCCAAATCATAGTCCAGTCTTTGTAATATTTTGGCGGGCAGAAATCTCTGCAGGGGCGCTTTGTCTTTGTAACGGGAGCCGGTGATAGCTTAACTGGCCTTCCTGGGCCGATAATGTCTTTTACTTTGTTACCGTAACTCGGTTCGTATATTGATCGGTCTGGAGATTGCCCTCGATGGCTGTTAAACGGTTTTCCTTTGTACAGTAAATGGGTTTAAGTGTTCATTCAATTGTCCGCCCATTTCTTGATGGGCCTCATCCTGTTACCCAAAACTGTCCTGTACTTAGAATCCAATTAGTGGGCCAGAAATTCCAGGCCAGAAGCGTGAGTACGGTTGAGTTACTCACGCATCTGGCCGTTGGAAATGCCGGCGTTCAGCAGGAACAGCGCATGCGGGGAACGCCGGCATTTCCAGACCCGAGGTCTATTCACAGCGCGTGCGACTGCACAGGCAGCGCTTGCGCAGCGAACTTTGTAGATTTCACTGATGGATTCAGTGAGGGTAAGTCCCTAGAACTTACACTTGAAAAAAGCAAGTGTAAAGTTGTTCATTGGCTGGGGAAGGAGATATATTTTATGGAGGAGCTTATGAAATGCAATATTTAGGTTTGGGAAAGGGAGGGAAGTTATTTTAAGAAATTTTAAGTAAGTTTTAAACTTTAATTTATTTTTTTTAAACGGGTTTTCAGAACGGTAGGTAGAAGGAGCAATTGTGGCTGTGTGAATGGAATGTGAGAATGAGTTATGTATGTATGTCCACATATATTCCTTTACGTATATGTATGTATGTTTTATAATCCTTTACTAATGTGTATGAATGTATATTTTTAATTATGATTTTCCAATAAGTTACTTTCTCTGAAAGTCATAATTAAATAATACATTCATACACATAAGTAAAGGAATATATACATAACACGCAAAGGAATATATACAGACATACATACTTTCAGAAGCTCCACGATAAGAAATATCTTCCTCCGCAGCCTCTGGAGCAACTGTACCCATGCTTTTTTCATGTGTAAGTTGTAATGACTGGACCTCACTGAAAACATGAATGAAAGCGGCGAATTATACTGCGCACGCGCTGCCTGTGCAGTCGCACGCGTTCTGCCTCTGAACCCCTTCGTTCAGAGGACAGGAAATGACGGTTTTCCCCACATGCACTGTGCATGCTGAAAACCGGCATTTCATCCGGCCAGATGCGTAAGTACCCCGACCGTACTAGCGCATTTGGAAGGGAATTACTGGGCCAACATTTTACATGTCAATAAAATAAAAAATTTAACAATTGCACGACTTGCCCCCTCGCATCTGCGACTGAGGGTCCAAGGAGGTGCATTGCGCAAGAGGTCATCATCGGACGTATCCTCACACTGTTCCCTTTGGGGAACTGTATGAAGTGGTGGAAGGATTTATGGCCGTGATTAACGCTCATTCCGTGACCGTAACCATCTTTGAACCAGCCATTAGGGTGGTTGGTCCTATGGCGGGAGGGTTTTATGGGCTCCCACAACCCATCTGAGGGGGGGGGGGGCCACCAACACCCACGGACGCAAGTATCCCGCTGGATGTCCACCCAGAATTTAAAGTTGGAGCTCCGACTCCACTTCCGGGACTGTCTGGAGTGGGGTTCAAAACCCTACTCCTTCTGGCCCAGCGGCGGGGATGCTTACTGCTACGCAAAAGGCCCACTCCGCACAAAAGGTGACACCCATACGTTTCCTGCGCCTTTTCCCTCCCCGTGACTGGAGCCCTATGCTGCCATTTCACATTGCTAATTGGATTGGGCCTTTGTCATAGCGGTAGGATCCCCGCCGCTGGGCCAGATCAGGGTAGGGTTTCGAACCCCGCTCCAGACAGTCCCGGCAAGTGGAGTCGGAGCTCCAGCTCTAAATTCTGGGTTGACATCCAGTGGGATATTTGCGTCCGTGGGTGTGGGTGGCCCCCCCTCCTTGTATAGCTTGTGGGAGCCCGTAAAACCCTCCCGCCATAGGACTAACTGCCCTAATGGCTGGTTCAAAGATGGTTACGGTCACGGAATGAGCGTTAATCATGGCCATAAATCCTTCCACCACTTCATACAGTTCCCCAAAGGGAACAGTGTGAAGACACGTATGACGACGACATTGCTAAATAAATAAATGGAATTAAAAAAATTCTTTTAGGGCTTTTAAAAGTCTTTAAATTGCTTTAATTCTCTTTAAAACTACTTCAGATTACTCAAAATAATGTAAACATTTTAAAAAGTTTATAAAAGTTACCAAAATCTTCAAAAAACTTCCAAAACCCTATTTAAACTGCTGCTTTGCATGTAAAAATCCTTAGCAGCTTGACAGAAACATTGGGGGCGTGTCCAGTGAAACTGAGACCTCAAGGGGCGTGTCTCACTTACACTGCACGCTCCTGGCTTCGCGCTGGCTGCACTCCTGGGCGGCGTGACGTCATACGCTGCCCGGGAATGTGCTTTCTATTTCTGCAAGTTCAGGCGTCCCAGAAGCTGATCGGCACGAGCGCGGGGTAAGTGCAAATACGGGGCTTGCACGCGCTGCAAGCCCCGTTCTGGAATTTCTGGGCCAGTATGTATGCTCAGTTCCCTGAGTTTCGGCTTCCCGATACTGGCTTTCGCGGGCTTACTGTCCTCAATCCACAAGCCTGTCTGGCTTGCAATAACAGAAATCAAATGGTCCCAGAAACTGATCACGAGGTCCGGTGGCCATTTTGTATGCCCTTTTATCAAAGGTATTTCTGTACAAGCTTCTTTTGGTCAATAAAACTGTCTTATTAACCCTATTTTCTTGCGTGATTAATTACTGAAAATTTCGAATCTTACAGAAAGATTACCTGTACTCATCTGGCAGTATTCTCCGACTATATATGCTGTGTCTATATGCATCTCTCCACTTCACCTGACGAAGGAGCAGCGCTCCGAAAGCTTGTGATTTCAAATAAAACTGTTGGGCTATAACCTGGTGTTGTGTGACTTCTTACATTTGCTAACCCCAGGGTCAGAGCCGGTCTCTAACCCCAGGAACAGAGCCGGTCTCTAACCCCAGGGACGGAGCTGGTCTCTGTAGGATTCGCAAAATTGGTGGTTCAGGTCGAGTCAGCGTCCAGACCCGGGGTAGCTATCGGGAGATCATCGACAAACCTCGGGCCATTTGTAAAGTATAATATGCCTGTGGATATATTGGTTAGTACTCACAGAATCAGAATCACAGAAACCCCACAGTGCAGATAGAGGCCATTTCGGCCCATCGAGCCTGCACCGACACATATCCCACCCGATCCCCGTAACCCCACGTATTTAATCCCCCTAACACTAAGGGTCAATTTATCATAGCCAATCAACCTAACCCGCACATCTTTGGACTGTGGGAGGAAACCGGAGCACCCGGAGGAAACCCACGCAAACACGGGGAGAATGTGCAAACTCCACACAGACAGTCACCCGAGGCCGGATTCGAACCCGGGTCCCTGGCGCTGTGAGGCAACAGTGCTAACCACTATGCCACCGTACTGTATTATGATTTGTTTATCCCTCCCATGTACCTTATTGGCTTACATTCAATTTTTCGTTTATGCAATAAAATTTCACTTCGTTTCATTAAACTTGGTCTATAGAGTATTCTCTGCATTGTAGTTCCTGCCTCAAAGTCCAGTGTATAGAACCTAAGGGGGTGAGTGGGTCGAACCACTCGGTAAATTACTGTGCAAAAGAGAGAGAGGCCTCACCAGAGAGAGAGACCTAGCAAGAGAAAAACCCCTTACAGAAAATGGCGACCGCGGCAGGACATTGGCAGCAGGATCGCAATGTATTATTTAAATGGACGAAATGTTATGGATGCGAGGATAGCGGATTATGTTTTTGGTAAGGTAAATCTCACTAAGCAGTGGATTTCCGATCTCTTACTAATTCCAGCGACAGAGCCTGTAAGATTCGAAATTTTCAGCAATAATCACGCAAGAAAATAGGGTTAATAAGACAGTTTTATTGACCAAAAGAAGCTTGTACAGAAAAACCTTTGATAAAAGGGCATACAAAATGGCCGCCGGACCTCGTGATCAGTTTCGGGGACCATTTGATTTCTGTTACTGCAAGCCAGACAGGCTTGTGGATTGAGGACAGTAAGCCCGCGAAAACCAGTATCGGGAAACCGAAACTCAGGGAACTGAGCATACATATTAATTGGATTCTAAGTACAGGACAGTCTTGGGTTACAGGATGAGGCCCATCAAGAAATGGGCGGACAATTGAATGAACACTTAAACCCATTTACTGTACAAAGGAAAACCGTTTGACAGCCGTCAAGGGCAATCTCCAGACCGGTCAATATACGAACCGAGTTACGATGACAAAGTAAAAGACATCATCGGCCCAGGAAGGCCAGATAAGCTATCACCGGCTCCTGTTACAAGACAAAGCGCCCTTGCAGAGATTTCTGCCCGCCAAAAATATTACAAAGACAGGACTATGATCTGGCGGGGGATGAGACTGTCCCAAAAGGGTATAACTATGGATTTGAAAAGTCCATCAAGACACACTGGACGCTACGCTTCACTTCACGCTTCGCTTCGGAACTTCTACGACTCTTCGGTTAAGGCAGCACTTCGGTTTCGGAACGTGGTCGGTGTTCGGCCAGGCAAGGCTCGGCCACGATGGGAAGACGACGAGGGTGGCCCGGGTACTTTTGTCGGGAGATCATCGACGACCCAGGCCGAAGGAGAAGACACCCTCCAGCTCTGTTTCGAAGGATAACAATGACTGCATAAAGAAAGCAATTCGGTGTCAGCGTCTCGTCCCGGGGAAGACCCTCAGAAGGACAATCATTATGACTGTATAAAAGGACACTCCAGGCCTAGCACTCCAGTGCCTCAAGATCCCATTCGGTAACGGACCTTCCATGTGCAATTCTACAACATCACATCGGTAACAGAGTCTCCAAGGTGCATCCAGTTCTTCGGCAGCCTTTCAGTAAAGGTAACACAGGTTTAACGGATTTTCATCCGTGACGAGCGCTCATCAAGGCTGTATCTGCTGCTGCATCGCGTAAGAAAACCAAACTGCGCCAGAAGTTTCCAAATCCACGTGACGACGGAAAGCTGTGCCAAAAAAGGCTGCGAACCCCCTTTTCGCGAATCTGAAAGTGGTGAGCATGATCCCGAGTTCCTCAAGTCGAAACTCAGTTTAGGTCTAGGGGAGGGGGTTAAGGGTAATCGTAATGTGTTTCCCCTTTTACGATGTGCCGTGTGTTCCCCATTTCCATCGAGTTAAGTTTATAGATGTGTGCATGCTTGTAGTTACTTTAATCTGTGCTTATGACATGTATTTTGTAATGCTGCAAACTGCTTTATAATAAAAGCCTCCATTTCGTGCTATTCAACCTGGTCTATTGAGTTTTTCTCTGCACTACAGTTCCCTGCATCTAAGTCCAAGGTCTAGAACCGTAGGGGGAGTGGGTCGAACCACTCAAGGGTAATTATTGCACGAAGCCTGGTAGGAGACCAGAACGAGCAAGAGAAACCCCCTACAGGAAGAACCTCTTGCTATTGGATATCTCTTCAGGAGAGAGGGAGATCTAGAGATGGGGGCGAACCTCTTGCTATCACAGAATCACAGAAACCCCACAGTGCAGATAGAGGCCATTTCGGCCCATCGAGCCTGCACCGACACATATCCCACCCGATCCCCGTAACCCCTACACCAACACATATCCCACCCTATCTCCACGTATTTAATCCCCCTAACACTAAGGGTCAATTTATCATAGCCAATCAACCTAACCCGCACATCTTTGGACTGTGGGAGGAAACCGGAGCACCCGGAGGAAACCCACGCAAACACGGGGAGAATGTGCAAACTCCACACAGACAGTCGCCCGAGGCTGGATTTGAACCCGGGCCCCTGGCGCTGTGAGGCAACAGTGCTAACCACTATGCCACCGTGATGCCCACCGTGCTATTGGACATCTCTTCAGGAGAGAGGGACATCTAGAGAAGGAATTCCTGGATTGTATACAGGATGGTTTCCCGGACCAATATGTCAAGGAACCAACTAGAGATCAGGCCATCTTAGACTGGGTATTATGTAACGAGAAAGGATTAATTAGCAATCTTGTTGTGCGAGGCCCCTTGGGGAGGAGCGATCATAATATGATAGAATTCTTCTTTAAGATGGAGACTGAAGTAGTTGACTCAGAGACTAGGGTCCTGAATTTAAATAAAGGAAACTACGATGGTATGAGGCGCAAGTTGGCTAGGATGGATTGGGGAACATTACTTAAAGGGTTGACGGTGGATAGGCAATGGCAAACATTTAAGGATCGCATGGATGAACTACAGAATTTGTTCATCCCTGTTTGGCATAAAAATAAAACAAAAAAGGTGACTCAACCGTGGCTAACAAGGGAAATTAGGGATAGCATAAGGTCCAAGGAGAGGACATTTAAATTGGCCAGAAAAAGCAGCCAAACTGAGGATTGGGAGCAGTTTAGGATTCAGCAAAGGAGGACAAAGGGATTAATTAAGAAGGGGAAAATAGAATATGAGAGTAGGCTTGCAGGGAACATAAAAACTGACTGTAAAAGCTTCTATATATGTGAAGAGAAAAAGATTGGTGAAGTCAAGCGTAGGTCCCTTGCAGTCAGAATCAGGGGAATTTATAATGGGGAACAAAGAAATGGCAGACCAATTAAATACATATTTTGGTTCTGTCTTCACAAAGGAGGACACAAATAACCTCCTAGGGATGTCGGGGAACATAGGGTCTGATGAGAGGGAGGAATTGAATGAAATCAGTATTTGTAGGGAAATGGTGTTAGGGAAATTGACGGGATTGAAGGCCGATAAATCCCCAGGGCCTGATAATCTACATCCTAGGGTACTTAAGGAAGTGGCCCTAGAAATAGTAGATGCATTGCTGGTCATCTTCCAAAATTCTATAGACTCTGGAACAGTACCCATGGATTGGAGGGTAGCTAATGTTACCCCACTATTCAAAAAAGGTGGTAGAGAGAAAACGGGGAATTACAGACCGGTAAGCCTGACATCGGTAGTGGGGAAAATGCTAGAGTCCATTATAAAAGATGTAATAGCAGAGCACTTGGAAAACAGTGACAGGGTCGGACAAAGTCAACATGGATTTACAAAGGGTAAATCGTGCTTGACTAATCTACTGGAATTTTTTGAGGATGTAACTGGTAAAATAGATAAGGGAGAACCAGTGGATGTAGTGTATTTGGACTTTCAGAAGGCTTTCGATAAGGTCCCGCATAAGAGATTAGCGTGTAAAGTTCAACCACATGGGATTGGGGGTAAGGTACTGTCTTGGATAGAGAACTGGTTGACAGACAGGAAGCAAAGAGTTGGAATAAACGTGTCTTTTTCCGAGTGGCAGGCAGTGACTAGTCGGGTACCGCAGGGATTGGTGGTAGGACACCAGTTATTCACAATATATATATAAATGATCTAGACGAGGGAACTAGATGTAATATATCCAAGTTTGTCGACAACACAAAGCTGGGTGGGCGTGTGTGCTGTGAGGAAGATGCCAAGAAACTCCAGTACAATTTGGACAGGTTGGGTGATTGGGCAAATGCACTATAATGTGGATAAATGCGCGGTTATCCACTTTGGTGGTAAAAACAGGAAGACAGATTATTATCTGAACGGCAATACGGGAAGTGCAACGAGACCTGGGTGTCCTTGTGCAGCAGTCGCTGAAGGTAAGCATGCAGGTGCAGCAGGCGGTTAAGAAGGCAAGTGGTATGTTGGCCTTCTTAGCGAGAGGATTCGAGTACAGGAGCAAGGATGTCTTGCTGCAGTTGTACAGGGCCTTGGTGAGACCACACCTTGAGTATTGTGTGCAGTTTTGGTCGCCTTTTCTGAGGAAGGAACTTCTTGCCATGGAGGGAGTGCAGCGAAGATTCACCAGACTGATACCTGGGATGGCAGGAATGACGTATGAGGAGAGATTGGGTCGATTGGGCTTATACTCGCTGGAGTTTAGAAGAATGAGAGGGGATCTCATTGAAACTTATAAAATTCTAACAGGGCTAGACAGACTAGATGCAGGAAGGATGTTCCCGATGGAGGGGGCGTCCAGAACCAGGGGTAACAGTCTAAAGATAAGCCATTTAGGACAGAGATGAGGAGGAATTTCTTCACCCAGAGAGTGGTGAACCTGTGGAATTCTCTGCCACAGAAGGCAGTTGAGGCCAATTCATTAAATATATTCAAGAAGGAGTTGGATATATTTCTTGAGGCTAAAGGGATCAAGGGATATGGGGAGAAGGCAGGGACAGGGTACTGAATTTGGATGATCAGCTATGATCTCATTAAATGTCGGAACAGGCTCGAGGAGCCGAATGGACTACTCCTGCTCCTATTTTCTATGCTTCTATAGGCATGAATATACAATTGGCTTATGTATCAAAGTCTTATTACATTGGTTACATATATCAAATACACTATTTGTTGGAGATCTACCAGAACTGGTGAAATACTATGACCCTCAGGGCATGCTGATATATTAAGCCCAATATCCCACCAGTGTGAATTGTCCTCTATGCTGTCAATTTCAATATCTATTGTTGAGTTGTCTTGCTCCAAAACACAAAAATGCTTTAGGGAGTTCAGTCGCATCACGAGCTCACAAACTCTCAGACAACAGGGGAATGTAGTCATAGAGTCATACAGCACAGAAAGAGGCCCTTCGGCCCATCGTGTCTGCGCCGTCCATCAAGCCCTGTCCAATCTAATCCCATTTTCCAGCATTTGGTCCATAGCCTTGTATGCAATGGCATTTCAAGTGCTCATCCAAATGCTTCTTGAATGTTGTGAGGGTTCCTGCCTCTACCACCCTTTCAGGCAGTGAGTTCCAGACTCCAACCACCCTCTGGGTGAAAAAGTTCCTCCTCAAATCCCCTCTAAACCTCCTGCCCCTTACCTTGAATCTATGCCCCCTTGTTATTGACCCCCCTACTAAGGGGAAAAGTTCCTCTTTATCTACCCTATCTATGCCCCTCATCATTTTGTACACCTCAATCAGGTCCCCCCTCAGCCTTCTTTGCTCCAAGGAAAACAACCCCAGCCTGTTTAGTCTTTCTTCATAGCTGAGGCGCTCCATCCCAGGTAACATCCTGGTGAATCTTCTCTGCACCCTCTCCAAAGCAATCACATCCTTCCTGTAGTGAGGCGACCAGAACTGCACACAGTACTCCAGCTGTGGCCTCACCAGCGTTTTGTACAGCTCCATCATAACCTCCCTGCTCTTATATTCTATGCCTCGGCTAATGAAGGCAAGTATCCCATATGCCTTTTTAACCACCTTATCTACCTGTTCCGCTGCCTTCAGGGATCTATGTACATGTACACCAAGGTCCCTCTGACCCTCTGTACTTCCTAGGGTCCTACCACTCATTGTGTATTCCCTTGCCTTATTTGTCCATCCAAAATGCATCACCTCGCACTTTTCAGGGTTAAATTCCATTTGCCACTTTTCCGCCCATCTGACCAACCCGTTTATATCGTCCTGTAGCCTGAGGCTTTCCTCCTCGCAATTTACCACCCCAGCAATTTTCGTGTCATCTGCGAACTTACTGATCATACCTTTTACATTCTCATCCAAATCATTTATGTAGATCACAAACAACAAGGGACCCAGCACCGATCCCCGAGGTACCCCACTGGACACAGGCTTCCAGTCACAAAAGCAACCTTCGACCATCACCCTCTGCCTCCTGCCACTCAGCCAGTTTAGGATCCAACGTGCCAAGGCACCCTGGATCCCATGGGCTCTTACCTTCTTGACCAGTCTCCTATGCAGGACTTTGTCAAAAGCCTTACTGAAGTCCATGTATACCACATCCACAGCATTTCCCTCATCCACACACCTATTCACCCCCTCGAAAAATTCAATCAGATTGGTCAGACATGATTTACCCTTGACAAAGCTACGCTGACTATCCCCGATTAATCCTTGCCTCTCCAAGTGGAGACTAATTTTGTCCCTCAGAATTTTTTCCAATAATTTCCCTACCACAGATGTTAGGCTCACTGGCCTGTAATTCCCTGGTTTATCCCTGCTACCCTTCTTGAATAATGGTACTACGTTAGCTGTTCTCCAGTCCTCTGGTACATCCCCTGTGGCCAGAGAGGTTCTGAAAATTTGTGTCAGAGCCCCTGCAATCTCCTCCTTTGCCTCACACAGTAGCAGGGGATACATCTCGTCCGGGCCTGGGGATTTATCCACTTTTTGGCCTGCTAAAACCGCTAGTAGCTCCTCCGTCTCGATGCTAATATGTTCAAGTATGTCACAGTCCCCTTGCCCGATTTCTATGTCTACATCATCTTTCTCCATAGTGAACACAGATGCAAAAAATTCATTAAAAACCCCGCCTACATCATCTGGCTCTACACACAGATTGGTCCCTAATGGGCCCTACCCTTTCCCTGGTTATCCTCTTGCCCTTAATATACTTATAAAACATCTTAGGATTCTCCTTTATTTTGCTTGCCAGTGTTATTTCATGGCCCCTCCTCGCTCTCCTAATTTCTTTTTTAAGTATGCCCCTGCACTTTTTACACTCCTCTAGGGCTTCCTCCGTCTTTAGTCTTTTGCAACTGCCAAAAGCCCCCCTTTTTTTCCTAATGCATTTGTGTATATCCCTTGTCATCCAAGGTTCCCTTTGCTTGTCGGTCCCACCCTTGACCTTTACGGGAACATGTTGGCGTTGTACTCTCTCTATTTCCCTTCTGAAAGTCTCCCACTGTTTTGATGTGGATTTTCCTATAAATAGTCAGAGTTAAACAGCGCAGAAAGAGGCCCTTCTGGCGAATGGGAGGAGCGAGAGACTGGGGGATGGAAGGAGTGACAGAGCTGGTTTCTAACCCATGGCCACTCTCGCCTTGGACTCGCATCTCCCTTATCCAGCAGTATTTATACGCTATTTACTTGCACTTCTTGCAATCTAGCACACTGTATTCGCTGCTCACACTGCGGTCTTCTCTACACTACAATCCAGGGTGCCTTGGCACATTGGATACAAAACTGGCTTAGTGGCAGAAGGCAGAGGGTGATGGTCGAAGGTTGTTTTTGTGACTGGAAGCCTGTGGCCAGTGGGGTACCACAGGGATCGGTGCTGGGTCCCTTGCTGTTTGTGGTCTACATTAATGACTTGGATATGAATGTAAAAGGTATGATCAGTAAGTTCGCGGATGATACAAAAATTGGTAGGGTGGTAAATAGCGAGGAGGGTAGTCTCAGTCTGCAGGACGATATCGATGGGTTGGTCAGATGGGCGGAACAGTGGCAAATGGAATTTAACCCGGAAAAGTGCGAGGTGATGCACTTTGGGGGGACTAACAAGGCAAGGGAATACACAATGAATGGTAAGACCCTAGGCAAGACGGAGGGTCAGAGGGATCTGGGTGTGCAAGTACACAGATCCCTGAAGGTGGCGGAACAGGTGGATAAGGTGGTAAAAAAGGCATATGGGATACTTGCCTTCATTAGCCGAGGCATAGAATATAAGAGCAAGGAGGTTATGATGGAGCTGTACAAAACACTGGTTAGGCCACAGCTGGAATACTGTGTGCAGTTCTGGTCGCCTCACTACAGGAAGGATGTGATCGCGTTGGAGAGGGTGCAGAGGAGGTTCACCAGGATGTTACCAGGGCTGGAGCGCTTCAGCTATGAAGAGAGACTGGGCAGATTGGGTTTGTTTTCCTTGGAGCAGAGGAGGCTGAGGGGGGACATGATTGAGGTGTACAAAATTATGAGGGGCATCGATAGGATGGATGCTGAGGAGCTTTTTCCCTTAGTAGAGGGGTCAATAACTAGGGGGCATAGATTCAAGGTAAAGGGCGGGAGGTTTAGAGGGGATTTGAGAAAGAACTTTTTCACCCAGAGGGTGGTTGGAGTCTGGAACTCACTGCCTGAAAGGGTTGTGGAGGCAGAAACCCTCACAACATTCAAGCAGCATTTGGATGAGCACTTGAAATGCCATAGCATACAAGGCTACGGACCAAATGCTGGAATATGGGATTAGATTAGACAGGGCTTGATGGCCGGCGCGGACACGATGGGCCGAAGGGCCTCTATCCGTGCTGTATGACTCTATGACACTGGGGAGACCAAACGCAGATTGGGCGACCGCTTTGCGGAACACCTCCGGTCAGCGCGTAAGGGGGAATCCCCCGAGCTTCCGGTCGCCTGTCACTTTAATTCACCGCCCCATTCCCACTCGGACCTCGCCGCCCTCGGCCTCTTGCATTGTTCCACGGAAGCTCAGCGTAAGCTCGAGGAACAGCACCTCATCTTCCGATTCGGCACTTTACAGCCTTCAGAACTCAACATCGAGTTCAACAATTTCAGGTCATAACCTCGGCCCCTATCACATATATATATAATTTTTTAATCCTCATTTGTTTGTGCCTTTTTTCTCCCCTCCCACATGACAACTGTCCATCAGTCTGCGAGGGCCATTCACACTTCATCGAGAGCCATCCTTTGCTACTTAAACTGTCCCCATTACCATCTCCTTTCACCTTGAATATCTCTTAATGCCTCTTTACTGTAGTCATAGAGTTTTACAGCACAGAAAGAGGCCCTTCGGCCCATCGTGTCTGCGCCGCCCATCCCTCCCTGTCCAGTCTAATCCCATTTTCCAGCATTTGGTCCGTAGCCTTGTATGCTATGGCGTTTCAAGTGCTCATCCAAATGCTTCTTGAATGTTGTGAGGGTTCCTGCCTCTACCACCCTTTCAGGCAGTGAGTTCCAGCTTCCAACCACCCTCTGGGTGAAAAAGTTCCTCCTCAAATCCCCCCTAAATCTCCTGCCCCTTACCCTGAATCTGTGCCCCCTTGTTATTGACCCCCCCTACTAAGGGGAAAAGTTCCTCTTTATCTACCCTATCTATGCCCCTCATCATTTTGTAGACCTCAATCAGGTCCCCCCTCAGCCTCCTTTGCTCCAAGGAAAACAACCCCAGCCTGTTGAGTCTTTCTTCATAGCTGAGGCGCTCCATCCCAGGTAACATCCTGGTGAATCTTCTCTGCACCCTCTCCAAAGCAATCACATCCTTCCTATAGTGTGGCGACCAGAACTGCACACAGTACTCCAGCTGTGGCCTTATCAGCGTTTTGTACAGCTCCATCATAACCTCCCTGCTCTTATATTCTATGCCTCTGCTAATGAAGGCAAGTATCCCATATGCCTTTTTAACCACCTTATCTACCTGTTCCGCTGCCTTCAGGGATCTATGTACATGTACACCAAGGTCCCTCTGACCCTCTGTACTTCCTAGGGTCCTACCACTCATTGTGTATTCCCTTGCCTTATTTGTCCGTCCAAAATGCATCACCTCGCACTTTTCCGGGTTAAATTCCATTTGCCACTTTTCCGCCCATCTGACCAACCCGTTAATATCGTCCTGTAGCCTGAGGTTTTCCTCCTCGCAATTTACCACCCCACCAATTTTTGTGTCATCCGCGAACTTACTGATCATACCCTTTACATTCTCATCCAAATCATTAATGTAGATCACAAACAGCAAGGGACCCAGCACCGATCCCTGAGGTACCCCACTGGACACAGGCTTCCAGTCACAAAAGCAACCTTCGACCATCACCCTCTGCCTCCTGCCACTCAGCCAGTTTAGGATCCAACGCACCAAGGCCCCCTGGATCCCATGGGCTCTTACCTTCTTGACCAGTCTCCTATGCGGGACCTTGTCAAAAGCTTTACTGAAGTCCATGTAAACCACATCCACAGCATTTCCCTCATCCACACACCTAGTCACCCCCTCGAAAAATTCAATCAGATTGGTCAGACATGATTTACCCTTGACAAAGCTATGCTGACTATCCCCGATTAATCCTTGCCTCTCCAAGTGGAGACTAATTTTGTCCCTCAGAATTTTTTCCAATAATTTCCCTACCACAGATGTTAGGCTCACTGGCCTGTAATTCCCTGGTTTATCCCTGCTACCCTTCTTGAATAATGGTACTACGTTAGCTGTTCTCCAGTCCTCTGGTACATCCCCTGTGGCCAGAGAGGTTCTGAAAATTTGTGTCAGAGCCCCTGCAATCTCCTCCTTTGCCTCACACAACAGCCTGGGATACATCTCGTGTATGTACCTTTAAGGGGAGAACTACTTTTTGACAGCTCCTGTATACTGTAGTACCGGCAGTGACCACACCTGTATATAATCCCTGAGTAGGCACCTGTACTGTTAGTTTTAGAGTAACCCTCATCCAGTAAACACCTGTTGATTGTTCCTCTGCAGTCTCTGTCTATTTCTAGAAGGGCACCATACATCAAGATTCACGGATTTAACATTTACTTCATAGAAACATAGACGATAGGAGCAGGAGTAGGCCATTCGGCCCCTCGAGCCTGCTCCGCCATTCAATGCGATCATGGCTGATCAACCAAACTCAGCACCCTGTCCCTGCCTTCTCCCCATATCCCTTTAGCCTTAAGAAATATATCTAACTCCTTCTTGAATATATTTAATGATTTGGCCTCAACTGCCTTCTGTGGTAGAGAATTCCACAGGTTCACCACTTAATTCAATTCAATTCGCTTTATTGGCATGATAAGGTACATCTTATGTTGCCAAAGCATTGAAATACATTTATGGTTGAACACATAAATGCAGATCTATTCATACAGTGTATAAACAGATATATCCCTGAGTGTATAAATATACATTCGCATTATTTATATATACTCTTTTCTTAGGTTTACTGGTTGTTCCTCTGTTTATGGCAAGCTGTAACATAGTGTGCCGCTAGTGTTACACAGTTTCTCTCTTCCCCTAGTAGGTATGGGAGTTTTTGGTCATCATTCAAAGTTCTGAATTCAGGGCATATTTGTGAGAATTTTTGGGTAGAAATTCTCCCTGATGCCCTGATATTTTCCACAGGCTGTGAGGAAGTGCATCTCTGTCTCCACCACTCCCTGACTGCAGTGAGAGCATATCCTGTCCTCTCTTGGCAGCCGGGTCTGCCTGTGTCTGCCTTTTTCGATCGCCAGGCTATGTTCACTAAGTCTGTACATTGTCAAGGTTTTTCTCAGTTTGCTCTCCTTTACCATGGTCAGGTAATCAGCCATGTTGTATTGTCTGTTTAGGGCCAATTAGCAATTGAGTTGGCTTTGGGTTTTTGTTGTTTCTGCCCAATATGACAGGTATTTTTCCTTTTGCTTAGTGACAATTGTGTTGGGTCGAATTCTCTGTGCTACGATGCCACTGTCCTGGGGCTGGTTATTGTTAGTAGTGTTAGTGGTTGCTTCACTGAGTCCCACTCTCTGGGTGAAGAAATTCCTCCTCATCTCTGTCCTAAATGGCTTACCCCTTATCCTTAGACTGTGACCCCTGGTTCTGGACTCCCCGACCATCGGGAACATCCTTCCTGCATCTAGTCCTGTTAGAATTTTATAAGTTTCAATGAGATCCCCTCTCATTCTTCTAAACTCCAGCGAGTACAAGCCCAATCGACCCAATCTCCCCTCAAACGTCATTCCTGCCATCCCAGGTATCAGCCTGGTGAATCTTCGCTGAACTCCCTCCCTGGCAAGAACATCCTTCCTCAGATAAGGCGACCAAAACTGCACACAATACTCAAGATGGAGGCCTTATTGAGGTGTATAAAATTGTGAGGGGTCAAAAACCAGGAGGCACAGATTTAAAGTAATTGGGGGGAGGTTCAGAGGGGAAATTTCTTCACCCAGAGGGTTGTGGGGGTCTGGAACTCACTGCCTGAAAGGGTGGTAGAGGCAGGAACCCCAAGCACATTTTACAAAGATGCTCTCACCTGCAGGGCTACGGACGGGAAGTGGGATTGGGCGGGATAGCTCTTCATTGGCCGGCGCGGACACGATGGGCCGAAATGGCCTCCTTCCGTGCTGAAACTTACTATCCTTAGGAAGGATATATTGGCCTTGGGGGGGAGTGCAGCATAGACATACATAGGGAGGGTGTAGGGGCTGGAGGAGGTTACAGAGATACGGAGAGGTGTAGGGGCTGGAGGAGGTTACAGAGATAGGGAGGGGTGTAGGGGCTGGAGGAGGTTACAGAGATACGGAGAGGTGTAGGGGCTGGAGGAGGTTACAGAGATAGGGAGGGTTGTAGGGGCTGGAGGAGGTTACAGAGATAGGGAGGGGTGTAGGGGCTGGAGGAGGTTACAGAGATAGGGAGGGATGTAAAGGCTGGAGGAGGTTACAGAGATACGGAGAGGTGTAGGGGCTGGAGGAGGTTACAGAGATAGGGAGGGTTGTAGGGGCTGGAGGAGGTTACAGAGATAGGGAGGGATGTAGGGGCTGGAGGAGGTTACAGAGATAGGGAGGGGTGTAAAGGCTGGAGGAGGTTACAGAGATACGGAGAGGTGTCGGGGCTGGAGGAGGTTACAGAGATAGGGAGGGTTGTAGGGGCTGGAGGAGGTTACAGAGCTAGGGAGGGGTGTAGGGGCTGGAGGAGGTTACAGAGATAGGGAGGGTTGTAGGGGCTGGAGGAGGTTACAGAGATAGGGAGGGGTGTAGGGGCTGGAGGAGGTTACAGAGATAGGGAGGGGTGTAGGGGCTGGAGGAGGTTACAGAGATAGGGAGGGGTGTAGGGGCTGGAGGAGGTTACAGAGATAGGGAGGGTTGTAGGGCTGGAGCAGGTTACAGAGATAGGGAGGGGTGTAGGGGCTGGAGGAGGTTACAGAGATAGGGAGGGTTGCAGGGGCTGGAGGAGGTTACAGAGATAGGGAGGGGTGTAGGAGCCGGAGGAGGTTACAGAGATAGGGAGGGTTGTCGGGGCTGGAGGAGGTTACAGAGATAGGGAGGGTTGTAGGGGCTGGAGGAGGTTACAGAGACAGGGAGGGGTGTAGGGGCTGGAGGAGGTTCCAGAGATAGGGAGGGGTGTAGGGGCTGGAGGAGGTTACAGAGATAGGGAGGGGTGTAGGGGCTGGAGCAGGTTACAGAGATAGGGAGGGGTGTAGGGGCTGGAGGAGGTTACGGAGATAGGGAGGGTTGTAGGGGCTGGAGGAGGTTACAGAGATAGGGGGGGTGTAGGGGCTGGAGGAGGTTACAGAGATAGGGAGAGCTGAAGGGGCTGGAGGAGGTTACAGAGATAGGGAGGGGTGTTGGGGCTGGAGGAGGTTCCAGAGATAGGGAGGGGTGTAGGGGCTGGAGGAGGTTACAGAGATACGGAGAGGTGTAGGGGCTGGAGGAGGTTACAGAGATAGGGAGGGTTGTAGGGGCTGGAGGAGGTTACAGAGATAGGGAGGGGTGTAGGGGCTGGAGGAGGTTACAGAGATAGGGAGGGTTGTAGGGGCTGGAGGAGGTTACAGAGATACGGAAAGGTGTAGGGGCTGGAGGAGGTTACAGAGATAGGGAGGGGTGTAGGGGCTGGAGGAGGTTACAGAGATAGGGAGGGATGTAAAGGCTGGAGGAGGTTACAGAGATACGGAGAGGTGTAGGGGCTGGAGGAGGTTACAGAGATAGGGAGGGTTGTAGGGGCTGGAGGAGGTTAGAGAGATAGGGAGGGATGTAGGGGCTGGAGGAGGTTACAGAGATAGGGAGGGATGTAGGGGCTGGAGGAGGTTACAGAGATAGGGAGGGTTGTAGGGGGCTGGAGGAGGTTACAGAGATAGGGAGGGTTGTAGGAGCTGGAGCAGGTTACAGAGATATGGAGGGGTGTAGGGGCTGGAGGAGGTTACAGAGATTGGGAGGGGTGTAGGGGCTGGAGGAGGTTACAGAGATAGGGAGGGGTGTAGGGGCTGGAGGAGGTTACAGAGATACGGAGAGGTGTAGGGGCTGGAGGAGGTTACAGAGATAGGGAGGGTTGTAGGGGCTGGAGGAGGTTACAGAGATAGGGAGGGGTGTAGGGGCTGGAGGAGGTTACAGAGATAGGGAGGGATGTAAAGGCTGGAGGAGGTTACAGAGATACGGAGAGGTGTAGGGGCTGGAGGAGGTTACAGAGATAGGGAGGGTTGCAGGGGCTGGAGGAGGTTACAGAGATAGGGAGGGATGTAGGGGCTGGAGGAGGTTACAGAGATAGGGAGGGTTGTAGGGGCTGGAGGAGGTTACAGAGCTAGGGAGGGGTGTAGGGGCTGGAGAGGTTACAGAGATAGGGAGGGTTGTAGGGGCTGGAGGAGGTTACAGAGATAGGGAGGGTTGTAGGGCTGGAGCAGGTTACAGAGATAGGGAGGTGTGTAGGGGCTGGAGGAGGTTACAGAGATAGGGAGGTGTTGTAGGGGCTGGAGGAGGTTACAGAGACAGGGAGGGGTTGTAGGGGCTGGAGGAGGTTACAGAGATAGGG
This sequence comes from Somniosus microcephalus, assembly GCF_052327205.1. Taxonomy (NCBI): domain Eukaryota; kingdom Metazoa; phylum Chordata; class Chondrichthyes; order Squaliformes; family Somniosidae; genus Somniosus; species Somniosus microcephalus. The sequence goes on from NW_028225184.1 coordinate 11,485,393, forward strand.
AGGGGTGTAGGGCTGGAGGCGGTTACAGAGACGGGGAGAGGTGTCGGGGCTGGAGGAGGTTACAGAGACAGGGAGTGGTGTGGGGCTGGAGGAGGTTACAGAGATAGGGAGGGTTGTTGGGCCATGAGGGATTTGAACACAAGGATAAGAATTTCAAAACTGAGGCGTTGCTTAACCAGGAGCCAATCGTCGGCCCCAATCCAATCCCCTCCACCCAACCACCACCCCCATCGCATCACCAGATAGCTGTTGCCACAACTCACCCAAAAAACAGAGAACACGCCAGTGACAAGGAACAAACCTTTCTTTATTACCCGTACAAGATGCAATAGGAGAGTGTTCAAAATATTAAGTAAAAAATTCACAAAATCTTCTCAACGCCAGAGAGAGAGAGGCGGCAGAATTCATCTTCATCGTAAGGTCACTAACACAAAATAAATACTGTACAGACCAACTCAGACAGAGATCTATACACATCAGACTGAACCCTTGTACACTGTCCCATCAAAGAATCCCAGAGCACAGTGTTAGATACAGAGTAAAGCTCCCTCTACACTGTCCCATCAAACACTCCAGGGCCGGTACAGCACGAGGTTAGATACAGAGTAAAGCTCCCTCTACACTGTCCCATCAAACACTCCCGGGGCAGGTACAGCACAGGTTAGATACAGAGTAAAGCTCGCTCTACACTGTCCCATCAACACTCCCAGGGCAGGTACAGCACGGGTTAGATACAGAGTAAAGCTCCCTCTACACTGTCCCATCAAACACTCCCAGGGCAGGTACAGCACGGGGTTAGATACAGAGTAAAGCTCCCTCTACACTGTCCCATCAAACACTCCCAGGGCAGGTACAGCCCCGGGTTAGATACAGAGTAAAGCTCCCTCTACACTGTCCCATCAAACACTCCCAGGGCAGGTACAGCCCGGGTTAGATACAGAGTAAAGCTCCCTCTACACTGTCCCCATCAAACACTCCCAGGGCAGGTACAGCACGGGTTAGATACAGAGTAAAGCTCGCTCTAAAGTGTCCAGAGAGAAAGACATAATTCTGATGATACATTTGGTACAATATTGAAGTTTAAAATCCACAGTTTCTGAAGAGACATTTTTTAATAAAGTAAAGTGCGACCACATCATTTCATCGGCTCAGTCTCTTCGAAACCTGTTATTGTTAAGGGCACTTAGAAACACAATAATGCTGGATATGCATAAAATACACCACTTCTGGGTCTGTGGGGTGGGAAGGGGAGGGAGAGAGGGGGGGGGGGAGAGAGAGAGACAGAGACAGAGACAGAGAGAGAGAGAGACGAGAGAGAGAGAGACAGAGAGAGAGAGACAGAGAGAGAGAGACAGAGAGAGAGAGACAGAGAGAGAGAGACAGAGAGAGAGAGACAGAGAGAGAGAGACAGAGAGAGAGAACAGAGAGAGAGAGACAGAGAGAGAGAGACAGAGAGAGAGAGACAGAGAGAGAGACAGAGAGAGAGAGACAGAGAGAGAGAGACAGAGAGAGAGAGACAGAGAGAGAGAGACAGAGAGAGAGGAGACAGAGAGAGAGAGACAGAGAGAGAGAGACAGAGAGAGAGAGACAGAGAGAGAGACAGAGAGAGAGAGACAGAGAGAGAGAGACAGAGAGAGAGAGAGACAGAGAGAGAGAGACAGAGAGAGAGAGACAGAGAGACAGAGAGAGACAGAGAGAGAGAGACAGAGAGAGAGAGACAGAGAGAGAGAGACAGAGAGAGAGACAGAGAGAGAGAGACAGAGAGAGAGACAGAGAGAGAGAGACAGAGAGAGAGAGACAGAGATGGAGCGCCAGCATAGGAGAGAGAGACAGATGAGAGAGAGACAGAGAAGAGAGACAGAGA
>NW_028225184.1:11487756-11550256 GCF_052327205.1 Somniosus microcephalus
GAGAGAAAGAGGGAACAAGGAGGATATATCTGTTTATACACTATGGATAGTTCTGTATTTTTGTGTTCAACCATGAATGTTTTTCGATGCTTTGGCAACATAAGATGTACCTTGGCATGCCAATAAAGCGATTTGAATTGAATTGAATTGAATTGAATTGAGAGACACACAGAGGGGGGGAGAGGGGGGGGGGGAAGAGAGAGAGAGAGAGAGACAGAGATAGACAGTCGGAGATCTCTTGCTCCTCTCCCTGCCGTATATTTCGAACAGTTTCAGTTCCTTTCCCGGAAACCCTAGTCTGTAAATTCCCCAGACCGAGACAGGGAGTTTCAGTGAAACCAGTGAGCCCGCTCACACTTCCTGAAACCGGCAGGGCTGAGCTGGGAGTAAGCAGATAACTGGTGGCAGGATTCCAGACTGGGAATGTACTGGGGCCGTGGGGTGGGGGGGAGAAGAGATCTGGCCAGAGGGAACCTCACTCAACCAGCCCCCAGCTCCACCCAGTCCCTTCCCCGCACCCCTCTTCCCCTCATTGCAACAGTCTCCGAACGCACTTCACAAAGTGCTTCACCAGCCCTGGGGCACTTTGAGGCCGAGAGGCTCTGTGGAAACGTAAGGCTTTGTTCTATTAACCTTTTACCACACTCCCTCTCTCCTCCTCCCTTCCCCCTCTCTCCTCCTCCCTCTCTCCTCCTCCCTCTCTCCTCCTCCCTTCCCCCCTCTCCCCCTCTCCTTCCTCCTTCCCCCCTCCTCCTCCCCCCCCTCCCCCCCCTCCTTTCCTCCCCCTCCCTCCTTCCCCCCTCTCCTCCCCCCCCCTCCCTCCTTCCCCCCCTCTCCTCCCCCCCTCCCTCCTTCCCCCCTCTCCTCCCTCCTTCCCCCCTCTCCCAGTGTCAGCTGTGGTTCAGCGCGCAGCACCCTCACACCCCAGTCAGAAGGCTGCGGGTTCGAGGCCCACTCCCAGGAGACCAGACCCCAAAAATCCACACGCTCCGGGTCGTTGTCACATTGCTGTTTGTGGGAGCTTGCTGTGCGCAAAATCGGCTGCCGCGATTCCTGCGTTACACCGGTGACCACGCTGCAAAAAAAAGTAATTCATTGGCTGCAAAGCGCTCTGCTGCAGTCTAACTCTGATCCAACGGTAAGTGCTCCCCCTGCCCTCCCCGCTCTGTGTTACTGCAGTCTAACTCTGATCCACAAAGTCCTCGCCTCTTCGTCCCCCCAGTCTAACTCTGATCCACCAGGTCCTCCCTCTCTTTGTCCCCCCAGTCTAACTCTGATCCACCAGGTCCTCCCCTCTTCGTCCCCCCCCAGTCTAACTCTGATCCAACGTTAAGTGCTCCCCCTGCCCTCCCCGCTCTGTGTTACTGCAGTCTAACTCTGCTCCACAAAGTCCTCCCCGCTCTTTGTTCCCCCCCAGTCTAACTCTGATCCAGCCTGAAGGTACTCACTTTGCCCAGCCAGAAACAGAAGCACCAACACCCAAGTAGCCTCCTGGCTCCTCCAAGTCCACAAAGATCTGCTCCCAGCCATGACTCTCGCTTCTCTGAACCACCTGAACTCCCAAGACCCACCACACCTGGGCTACGTCCCGCCCCCCTCCCTACCTGCCCAGGTAACTCCCTTCCCCATTGTCTGCCTCGCCTCTCATTGGCCGGCCTCCTGCCTGCGGCAGGGCGATTGGCGAGTCATCCTGTCACTCAATGGCAGCCTCGCAATCTGATTGGACGGGGACTCGGCTGGGATTCTGATTGGCCAACTTGGTGCTGCAAACTGATTGGTTGCACTTCCATCAGTCATTGTGCATACTGCACGGTGATTGGGTCAAAACCTATCAGTCAATGGGGACTCTGAGAGCTGATTGGCTGCTGATGCATGGCCACCCTGAGTATACTCCAATTTTATTGGATGAAGCAAAGTTACTCACTGAATCTACTGCAGTCTGATTGGCTGAGGCTCCATCACTCACTCAGTATTGTCTAAACTGATTGGATGAGTTCTATTACGCTGACAGTATGCTGTAATCTGATTGGCTGAGGCTCCATCACTCAGTGATTATACTCCACCCTGATTGGATGAGGCACAAGCAGTCAATGTGGATGGCCCACATTGATTGGATCAAGAACTATCACTCAATGAGCATACTGCAGGTTGATTGGCTGAGGTACCATCACTCAGTCTTGATACTCCAATCTGATTGGACATTTTGTTAACCATGTCAATGCCCATTCAGCCCTCAGAGGAACAGGAGGAGGCCATTCAGACCCTCGAGCCTGTTACACAGGAACAGGAGGAGGCCCATTCAGACCCTCGAGCCTGTTACACAGGAACAGGAGGAGGCCATTCAGCCCCTCGAGCCTGTTACACAGGAACAGGAGGAGGCCATTCAGCCCCTCGAGCCTGTTACACAGGAACAGGAGGAGCCCATTCAGCCCCTCGAGCCTGTTACACAGGAACAGGAGGAGGCCCATTCAGCCCCCTCGAGCCTGTTACACAGGAACAGGAGGAGGCCCATTCAGCCCCTCGAGCCTGTTACACAGGAACAGGAGGAGGCCCATTCAGCCCCCTCGAGCCTGTTACACAGGAACAGGAGGAAGCCATTCAGCCCCCTCGAGCCTGTGACACAGGAACAGGAGGAGGCCCATTCAGCCCCTCGAGCCTGTTACACAGGAACAGGAGGAGGCCCATTTAGCCCCTCGAGCCTGTTACACAGGAACAGGAGGAGGCCCATTCAGTCCCTCGAGCCTGTTACACAGGAACAGGAGGAGGCCCGTTCAGCCCCCTCGAGCCTGTTACACAGGAACAGGAGGAAGCCATTCAGCCCCTCGAGCCTGTTACACAGAAACAGGAGGAGGCCCATTCAGCCCCTCGAGCCTGTTACAGAGGAACAGGAGGAGGCCCATTCAGCCCCTCGAGCCTGTTACACAGGAACAGCAGGAGACCCATTCAGCCCTCTCGAGCCTGATACACAGGAACAGGAGGAGGCCCATTCAGCCCCTCGAGCCTGTTACGCAGGAACAGGAGGAGGCCCATTCAGCCCCCTCGAGCCTGTTACACAGGAACAGGAGGAGGCCCATTCAGCCCCTCGAGCCTGTTACACAGGAACAGGAGGAGGCCCATTCAGCCCCTCGAGCCTGTTACAGAGGAACAGGAGGAGGCCCATTCAGCCCCCTCGAGCCTGTTACACAGGAACAGGAGGAGGCCCATTCAGCCCCTCGAGCCTGTTACACAGGAACAGGAGGAGGACCATTCAGTCCCCTCGAGCCTGTTACACAGGAACAGGAGGAGGCCCATTCAGCCCCTCGAGCCTGTTACACAGGAACAGGAGGAGGCCCATTCAGCCCCCTCGAGCCTGTTACACAGGAACAGGAGGAAGCCCATTCAGCCCCTCGAGCCTGTTACACAGGAACAGGAGGAGGCCCATTCAGCCCCTCGAGCCTGTTACACAGGAACAGGAGGAGGCCCATTCAGCCCCCTCGAGCCTGTTACACAGGAACAGGAGGATGCCCATTCAGCCCCCTCGAGCCTGTTACACAGGAACAGGAGGCGGCCCATTCAGCCCCCTCGAGCCTGTTACACAGGAACAGGAGGAGGCCCATTCAGCCCCCTCGAGCCTGTTACACAGGAACAGGAGGCGGCCCATTCAGCCCCCTCGAGCCTGTTACACAGGAACAGGAGGAGGCCCATTCAGAACCCTCGAGCCTGTTACACAGGAACAGGAGGAGGCCCATTCAGCCCCTCGAGCCTGTTACACAGGAACAGGAGGAGGCCCATTCAGCCCCCTCGAGCCTGTTACACAGGAACAGGAGGAGGGCCATTCAGACCCCTCGAGCCTATTACACAGGAACAGGAGGAGGCCCATTCAGCCCCCTCGAGCCTGTTACACAGGAACAGGAGGAGGCCCATTCTGCCCCTCGAGACTGTTACACAGGAACAGGAAGAGGCCCATTCAGCCCCTCGAAACTGTTACACAGGAACAGGAGGAGGCCCATTCAGCCCCCTCGAGCCTGTTACACAGGAACAGCAGGAGTCCATTCAGCCCCTCGAGCCTGTTACACAGGAACAGGAGGAGCCCCATTCAGCCCCTCGAGCCTGTTACACAGGAACAGGAGGAGGCCCATTCAGCCCCCTCGTGCCTGTTACACAGGAACAGGAGGAGGCCCATTCAGTCCCTCGAGCCTGTTACACAGGAACAGGAGGAAGCCCATTCAGGGAAACCTACGCTGCACTCCCTCCAAGACCAATGTATTCTTCCTAAGGTGTGATGCCCAGAACTGCTCACAGTGCTCCAGCTGTGAAAGAAAGACTTGGATTTCTATAGCGCCTTACACAGCCTCAGGACGTCCCAATGTGCTTCACAGCCAATGAAGTACTCTGTTGTAATGTGGGAAACGTGGCAGCCAATTTGCGCACAGCAAGCTCCCACAAACAGCAATGTGATAATGACCCAGATCATCTGCTTTTAGTGATGTTGGTTCAGGGATAAATATTGTCCCCAGGACACCGGGGAGAGCTCCCTCCCTGCTCTTCTTCCAATAGTGGCCGTCAGATTTTTACATCTACCTGAGAGAGCAGACGGGGCGTCAGTTTAACTCCTCGTCCGAAAGAAGGCACCTCCGACAGTGCGGCGCTCCCTCAGTACTGCCCCTCCGACAGTGCGGCCCTCCCTCAGTACTGCCCCTCCGACAGTGCGGCGCTCCCTCAGTACTGCCCCTCCGACAGTGCGGCGCTCCCTCAGTACCGCCCCTCCGACAGTGCGGCGCTCCCTCAGTACTGCCCCTCCGACAGTGCGGCGCTCCCTCAGTACTGCCCCTCCGACAGTGCGGCGCTCCCTCAGTACTGCCACTCCGACAGTGCGGCGCTCCCTCAGTACTGCCCCTCCGACAGTGCGGCGCTCCCTCAGTACTGCCCCTCCGACAGTGTGGCGCTCCCTCAGTACTGCCCCTCCAACAGTGTGGCGCTCCCTCAGTACTGCCCCTCCGACAGTGCGGTGCTCCCTCAGTACCGCCCCTCCAACAGTGCGGCACTCCCTCAGTACCGCCCCTCCGAGAGTGCAGCGCTCCCTCAGTACTGCCCCTCCGACAGTGCGGCGCTCCCTCAGTACTGCCCCTCTGACAGTGCGGCACTGCCCCTCTGACAGTGCGGCGCTCCCTCAGTACTGTCCCTCCGACAGGGCGGCACTCCCTCTCTCCGAGAGTGCGGCGCTCCCTCAGTACTGCCCCTCCGACAGTGCAGCACTCCCTCAGTACCGCCCCTCCGAGAGTGCGGCGCTCCCTCAGTACTGCCCCCTCCGACAGTGCGGCGCTCCCTCAGTACTGCCCCTCCGACAGTGCGGCGCTCCCTCAGTACTGCCCCTCCGACAGTGCGGCGCTCTCTCAGTACTGCCCCTCCGACAGTGCGGCGCTCCCTCAGTACTGCCCCTCCGACAGTGCGGCGCACCCCCAGTACTGCCCCTCCGACAGAGCAGCGCTCCCTCAGTACTGCCCCTCCGACAGTGCAGCGCTCCCTCAGTACTGCCCCTCCGACAATGCGGCGCTCCCTCAGTACTGCCCCTCCGACAATGCGGCGCTCCCTCAGTACTGCCCCTCCGACAGTGCGGCGCTCCCTCAGTACTGCCCCTCCGACAGTGCGGCGCTCCCTCAGTACTGCCCCTCCGACAGTGCGGCGCACCCCCAGTACTGCCCCTCCGACAGAGCAGCGCTCCCTCAGTACTGCCCCTCCGACAGTGTGGCGCTTCGTCAGTGATGCACTATCAATTGCTACAAAAGACTGGAGATTGAGAAAGTAATAAACAGGCTTTTATTACCAAAGAACAGAGCATGCCTCTTGTGGTTGCCTGGTATCCAAAAGGGCTGGAGGCTTCTGAGCAGCGACCTTTATACCCAGCCATGAGGGTGGAGCCAGGGGCTGAGTCAGCTGAGGCATGCACAGACAAGTACAACAATATGCAAGAGTGAACAACAGTACTAACAGTGAACAACAATACTAACAACAGTGGTTTACCACAGTCAGTACTGACCTTCCGATAGTGTGGCTCTCCCTCAGTACTGCCCCTCCGACAGTGTGGCGCTTCGTCAGTACTGACCTTCCGATAGTGTGGCACTCCGTCAATATAGTAAATATAGAATCACAGAATGATCCAGCAATTTAGGAGGCCATTCGGCCCATCCAGTCTGCGCCGGCTCTCTCTCTCTCCAGTTTTTATCCAATTGCCTTTGGAAGGCTCCTATTGAGTCTGCCTCCACCACCCTATCAGGCAAAGCATTCCAGATCCTAACCAGTCGCTGAGTGAAAAGGTTTTTCCTCATCTCGCCCTCTGGTCCTGTTGCCCATCGCCTTAAATCTGTGTCCTCTGGTTATCGACCCTTCCCCCAATGGGGACAATTTCTCCTTATTTACTCCATCTAAACCCTTCCCGATTTTGAACACTTCTATCAAATCTCCCCTTAACCTTCTCTGCTCCAAGGAGAACAATCCCAGCTTCTCCAGTCTCTCCACATAACTGAAGTCCCTCATCCCTGGTGCCATTCTGGTCAATCTCCCCTTAACCTTCTCTGCTCGAAGGAGAACAACCCCAGCTTCTCCAGTCTCTCCACGTAACTGAAGTCCCTCATCCCTGGTACCATTCTGGTCAATCTCCCCTTAACCTTCTCTGCTCTAAGGAGAACAACCCCAGCTTCTCCAGTCTCTCCACATCACTGAAGTCCCTCATCCCTGGTACCATTCTGGCCAATCTCCCCTTAACCTTCTCTGCTCTAAGGAGAACAACCCCAGCCTCTCCAGTCTCTCCACATCACTGAAGTCCCTCATCCCCGGTACCATTCTGCTCAATCTCCCCTTAACCTTCTCTGCTCTAAGGAGAACAACCCCAGCTTCTCCAGTCTCTCCACGTAACTGAAGTCCCTCATCCCCGGTACCATTCTGGTCAATCTCCCCTTAACCTTCTCTGCTCTAAGGAGAACAACCCCAGCTTCTCCAGTCTCTCCACATAACTGAAGTCCCTCATCCCTGGTACCATTCTGGTCAATCTCCCCTTAACCTTCTCCGCTCTAAGGAGAACAATCCCAGCTTCTCCAGTCTCTCCACATAACTGAAGTCCCTCAGCCCTGGTACCATTCTGGTCAATCTCCCCTTAACCTTCTCTGCTCTAAGGAGAACAACCCCAGCTTCTCCAGTCTCTCCATGTAACTGAAGTCCCTCATCCCCGGTACCATTCTGCTCAATCTCCTCTTAACCTTCTCTGCTCTAAGGAGAACAACCCCAGCTTCTCCAGTCTCTCCACGTAACTGAAGTCCCTGGAACCATTCTGGTAAATCTCCTCTGCACCCGCTCCAAAGCCTTCACATCCTTCCTAAAGTGCGGTGCCCAGAATTGGACACAATACTCCAGTTGCGGTCGAACTAGTGTTTTATAAAGGTTCATCATTAACTCCCAGGCTTTTGTACTCTATGCAGGTGCATGGCAGATGCAGTATAATGTGGATAAATGTGAGGCTATCCACTTTGGTGGCAAAAACAGGAAGACAGTTTATTATCTGAACGGCAATAGATTGGGAAAAGGGGAAATGCAACGAGACCTGGGTGTCCTTGTGCACCAGTCGCTGAAGGTAAGCATGCAGGTGCAGCAGGCGGTTAAGAAGGCAAATGGTATGTTGGCCTTAATATCGAGAGGATTCGAGTACAGGAACAAGGATGTCTTGCTACAGTTGTACAGGGCCTTGGTGAGACCGCACCTTGAGTATTGTGTGCAGTTTCGGTCGCCTTATCTGAGGAAGGATGTTCTTGCCATGGAGGGAGTGCAGCGAAGATTCACCAGGCTGATACCTGGGATGGCAGGAATGACGTATGAGGAGAGATTGGGTCGATTGGGCTTGTACTCGCTGGAGTTTAGAAGAATGAGAGGGGATCTCATTGAAACTTATAAAATTCTAACAGGACTGGACAGACTAGATGCAGGAAGGATGTTCCCGATGGTCGGGGAGTCCAGAACCAGGGGTCACAGTCTAAGGATAAGGGGTAAGCCATTTAGGACAGAGATGAGGAGGAATTTCTTCACCCAGAGAGTGGTGAACCTGTGGAATTCTCTACCACAGAGGGCAGTGGAGGCCAATTCATTAAATATATTCAAGAAGGAGTTGGATATATTTCTTAAGGCTAAAGGGATCAAGGGGTATGGGGAGAAAGCAGGGACAGGGTACTGAATTTGGATGATCAGCCATGATCTCATTGAATGGCGGAGCAGGCTCGAGGGGCCGAATGGCTGACTCCTGCTCCTATTTCTTTTGCGCTCATGTACTAGCTTCCTCACTGTTTGCAGCACGGCCAAGTTTCATGTCATCTGCAAATTTCGGAAGTGGCCCAAATGTGTTCTAACGAGGGCTGCAAGGGGCCCAGCAGAAATGGACAGATTGTCGTTCTATATTTGAACGTGAAGCGTTGGGTTAACTGACATCTTGTGGTCATGATCGTGTAATGACAGCTGCTTGATTTGTCATTTATTGATTCACAGGATGGGGAGGGTTGTAGGGGATGGAGGAGGTTACAGCGATAGGGAGGGGTTGTAGGGGCTGGAGGGGGTTACAGAGATAGGGAGGGGTGTAGGGGCTGGAGGAGGTTACAGAGATAGGGAGGTGTGTAGGGGCTGGAGGAGGTTACAGAGATAGGGAGGGGTGTAGGGGCTGGAGGAGGTTATAGAGATAGGGAGGGTTGTAGGGGCTGGAGGAGGTTACAGAGATAGGGAGGGGTTGTAGGGGCTGGAGGAGCTTTCAGAGATAGGGAGGGGTGTAGGGGCTGGAGGAGGTTACAGAGATAGGGAGGGGTTGTAGGGGCTGAAGGAGGTTACAGAGATAGGGAGGTGTGTAGGGCTGGAGGAGGTTACAGAGATAGGGAGGGGTGTAGGGGCTGGAGGAGGTTACAGAGATAGGGATGGGTTGTAGGGGCTGGAGGAGGTTACAGAGATAGCGAGGGGTGTAGGGGCTGGAGGAGGTTACAGAGATAGGGAGGGGTGTCGGGGCTGGAGGAGGTTACAGAGATAGGGAGGGGTGTAGGGGCTGGAGGAGGTTACAGAGAAAGCGAGGGGTGTAGGGGCTGGAGGAGGTTACAGAGATAGGGAGGGGTGGAGGGGCTGGAGGAGGTTACGGAGATAGGGAGGGGTGCAGGGGCTGGAGGAGGTTACGGAGATAGGGAGGGGTGTAGGGGCTGGAGGAGGTTGCAGAGATAGCGAGGGGGTGTAGGGGCTGGAGGAGGTTACCGAGATAGGGAGGGGTGTAGGGGATGGAGGAGGTTACAGAGATAGGGAGGGTTGTAGGTCTGGAGGAGGTTACTGAGATAGGGAGGGGTGTAGGGGCTGGAGGAGGTTACAGAGATAGGGAGGGGTGTAGGGGCTGGAGGAGGTTACAGAGATAGGGAGGGGTGTAGGGGCTGGAGGAGGTTGCAGAGATAGCGAGGGGTGTAGGGGCGGGAGGAGGTTACAGAGATAGGGAGGGGTGTAGGGGATGGAGGAGGTTACAGAGATAGGGAGGGTTGTAGGTCTGGAGGAGGTTACTGAGATAGGGAGGGGTGTAGGGGCTGGAGGTGGTTATAGAGATAGGGAGGGTTGTAGGGCTGGAGGAGGATACAGAGATAGGGAGGGTTGTAGGGGCTGGAGGAGGTTACAGAGATAGGGAGGGTTGTAAGGCTGGAGGAGGTTCCAAAGATAGGGAGGGTTGTAGGGCTGGAGGAGGTTACAGAGACAGGGAGGGGTGTAGGGGGCTGGAGGAGGTTACAGAGATAGGGAGGGGTGTAGGGCTGGAGGAGGTTACAGAGATAGGGAGGGGTGTAGGGGGCTGGAGGAGGTTACAAAGATAGGGAGGGTTGTAGGGGCTGAAGGAGGTTACAGAGAAAGGGAGGGGTGTCGGGGCTGGAGGAGGTTACAGAGATAGAGAGGGTTGTAGGGGCTGGAGGAGGTTACAGAGATAGGGAGGTTTGTAGGGGCTTGAGGAGGTTACAGAGATAGGGAGGGGTGTAGGGGCTGGAGGAGGTTACAGAGAGAGGGAGGGGTGTAGGGGCTGGAGGAGGTTACAGAGATAGGGAGGGATGTAGGGGCTCGAGGAGGTTACAGAGATAGGGAGGGTTGTAGGGGATGGAGGAGGTTACAGCGATAAGGAGGGTTGTAGGGGCTGGAGGAGGTTACAGAGATAGGGAGGGGTGTAGGGGCTGGAGGAGGTTACAGAGATAGAGAGGGGTGTAGGGGCTGGAGGAGGTTACAGAGATAGGGAGGGGTGTAGGGGCTGGAGGAGGTTACAGAGATAGGGAGGGTTGTAGGGGCTTGAGGAGGTTACAGAGATAGGGAGGGTTGTAGGGGCTGGAGGAGGTTACAGAGATAGGGAGGGGTGTAGGGGCTGGAGGAGGTTACAGAGATAGGGAGTGTTGTAGGGGCTGGAGGAGGTTAGAGATAGGGAGGGTTGTAGGGGCTTGAGGAGGTTACAGAGATAGGGAGGGTTGTAGGGGCTGGAGGACGTTACAGAGATAGGGAGGGGTGTTGCGGCTGGAGGAGGTTACAGAGATAGGGAGGGGTGAAGGGCTGGAGGAGGTTACAGAGATAGGGAGGGTTGTAGGGCTGGAGGAGGTTACAGAGATAGGGAGGGGTGTAGGGGCTGGAGGGGGCTAGAGAGATAGGGAGAGGTGTAGGGGCTGGAGGAGGTTATAGAGATCGGGAGGGTTGTAGGGCTGGAGGAGGTGACAGACATAGGGAGGGGTGTAGGGGCTGGAGGGGGTTACAGAGATAGGGAGGGGTGTAGGGGCTGGAGGAGGTTACAGAGATAGGGAGGGGTGTAGGGGCTGGAGGAGGTAACAGAGATAGGGAGGGGTGTAGGGGCTGGAGGAGGTTACAGAGATAGGGAGGAGTGTAGGGGCTGGAGGAGGTTACAGAGATAGGGAGGGTTGTAGGGGATGGTGGAGGTTACAGAGACAGGGAGGTGTGTAGGGCTGGAGGAGTTTACAGAGATAGGGAGGGGTGTAGGGGCTGGAGGAGGTTACAGAGATAGGGAGGGGTGTAGGGGCTGGAGGAGGTTACAGAGATAGGGAGGGGTGTAGGGGCTGGAGGAGGTTCCAGAGATAGGGAGGGTTGCAGGGGCTGGAGGGGGTTACAGAGATAGGGAGGGGTGTAGGGGCTGGAGGAGGTTACAGAGATAGGGAGGGGTTGTAGGGGCTGGAGGGGGTTACAGAGATAGGGAGGTGTGTAGGGCTGGAGGAGGTTACAGAGATAGGGAGGGGTGTAGGGGCTGGAGGAGGTTACAGAGATAGGGAGGGGTTGTAGGGGCTCGAGGAGGTTACAGAGATAGCGAAGGGTGTAGGGGCTGGAGGAGGTTACAAAGATAGGGAGTGGTGCAGGGGCTGGAGGAGGTTACAGAGATAGGGAGGGGTTGTAGGGGCTCGAGGAGGTTACAGAGATAGCGAAGGGTGTAGGGGCTGGAGGAGGTTACAGAGATAGGGAGGGGTGTAGGGGCTGGAGGAGGTTACAGAGATAGGGAGGGGCGTAGGGGCTGGAGGAGGTTACAGAGATAGGGAAGGGTGTAGGGGCTGGAGGAGGTTACAGAGATAGGGAGGGGTGTAGGGGCTGGAGGAGGTTACAGAGATAGCGAGGGTAGTAGGGGCTGGAGGAGGTTACAGAGATAGGGAGGGTTGTAGGGGCTGGAGGAGGTTACAGAGATAGTGAGGGGTGTAGGGTCTGGAGGAGGTTACAGAGATAGGGAGGGGTGTAGGGGCTGGAGGAGGTTACAGAGATAGGGAGGGGTGTAGGGGCTGGAGGAGGTTACAGAGATATGGAGGGGTGTAGGTCTGGAGGAGGTTACAGAGATAGGGAGGGTTGTAGGGGCTGGAGGAGGTTACAGAGATAGGGAGGGTTGCAGGGGCTGGAGCAGGTTACAGAGATAGGGAGGGGTGTAGGGGCCGGAGTAGGTTACAGAGATTGGGAGGGGTGTCGGGGCTGGAGGAGGTTACAGAGATAGGGAGGGTTGTAGGGGCTGGAGGAGGTTACAGAGATAGGGAGGGTTGTAGGGGCTGGAGGAGGTTACAGAGATAGGGAGGGGTGTAGGGGCTGGAGGAGGTTACAGAGATAGGGAGGGGTGTAGGGGCTGGAGGAGGTTACAGAGATAGGGAGTGGTGTAGGGGCTGGAGGAGGTTACAGAGATAGCGAGGGGTGTAGGGGCTGGAGGAGGTTACAGAGATAGGGAGTGGTGTAGGGGCTGGAGGAGGTTACAGAGATAGGGAGGGGTGTAGGGGATGGAGGAGGTTACAGAGATAGGGATGGTTGTAGGTCTGGAGGAGGTTACAGAGATAGGGAGGGGTGTAGGGGCTGGAGGTGGTTATAGAGATAGGGACGGTTGTAGGGCTGGAGGAGGATACAGAGATAGGGAGGGGTGTAGGGGCTGGAGGAGGTTACAGAGATAGGGAGGGTTGCAGGGGCTGGAGGAGGTTACAGAGATAGGGAGGGTTGTAGGGCTGGAGGAGGTTACAGTGATAGGAAGGGTTGTAGGGGCTGGAGGAGGTGACAGAGAAAGGGAGGGGTGTAGGGGCTGGAGGAGGTTACAGAGATAGCGAGGGTTGTAGGGGCTGGAGGAGGTTACAGAGATAGGGAGGGTTGTAGGGGCTGGAGGAGGTTACAGAGATAGGGAGGGTTGTAGGGGCTGGAGGAGGTGAAAGAGATAGAGAGGGGTGCAGGGCTGGAGCAGGTTACAGAGATAGGAAGGGTTGTAGGGGCTGGAGGAGGTTACAGAGAGAGGGAGGGGTGTAGGGGCTGGAGGCGGTTACAGAGATAGCGAGGGATGTAGGGGCTGGAGGAGGTTACAGAGATAGGGAGGGTTGTAGGGGCTGGAGGAGGTTACAGAGATAGGGAGGGTTGTAGAGCTGGAGGAGATTACAGATATAGGAAGGGGGGTAGGGGCTGGAGGAGGTTACAGAGATAGGGAGCGGTTTAGGGGCTGGAGGAGGTTACAGAGATAGGGAGGGCTGTAGGGGCTGGAGGAGGTTACAGAGATAGGGAGCGGTTTAGGGGCTGGAGGAGGTTACAGAGAAAAGGAGGGGTGTAGCGGCTGGAGGAGGTAACAGAGATAGGGAGGGGTGAAGGGCTGGAGGAGGTTACAGAGATAGGAAGGGTTGTAGGGCTGGAGGAGGTTACAGAGATAGGGAGGGGTGTAGGGGCTGGAGGGGGTTACAGAGATAGGGAGAGGTGTAGGGGCTGGAGGAGGTTATAGAGATAGGGAGGGTTGTAGGGCTGGAGGAGGTTACAGAGACAGGGAGGTGTGTAGGGCTGGAGGAGGTTACAGAGATACGGAGGGGTGTAGGGGCTGGAGGAGGTTACAGAGATAGGGAGGGGTGTAGGGGCTGGAGCATTTCACAGAGATAGGGAGGGGTGTAGGGGCTGGAGGAGGTTACAGAGATAGGGAGGGTGGTAGGGGCTGGAGGAGGTTACAGAGATAGGGAGGGTTGTAGGGGCTGGAGGAAGTTACAGAGATTGGGAGGGGTTGTAGGGGCTGGAGGAGGTTACAGAGATAGGGAGGTGTGTAGGGCTGGAGGAGGTTACAGAGATAGGGAGGGGTGTAGGGGCTGGAGGAGGTTACAGAGATAGGGAGGGGTTGTAGGGGCTCGAGGAGGTTACAGAGATAGCGAGGGGTGTCGGGGCTGGAGGAGGTTACAGAGATCGGGAGTGGTGTAGGGGCTGTAGGGGGTTACAGAGATAGGAAGGTGTGTTGGGGCTGGAGGAGGTTACAGAGATAGGGAGGCGTGTAGGGGCTGGAGGAGGTTACAGAGATACGGAGGGGTGTATGGGCTGGAGGAGGTTACAGAGATAGGAAGCGGTGTAGGGACTGGAGGAGGTTACAGAAATAGGGACGGGTGTAGGGGCTGGAGGAGGTTACAGAGATAGCGAGGGGTGTAGGGGCTGGAGGAGGTTACAGAGATAGGGAGGGGTGTAGGGGCTGGAGGAGGTTACAGAGATATGGAGGGGTGTAGGTCTGGAGGAGGTTACAGAGATAGGGAGGGTTGTAGGGGCTGGAGGAGGTTACAGAGATAGGGAGGGTTGCAGGGGCTGGAGCAGGTTACAGAGATAGGGAGGGGTGTAGGGGCCGGAGTAGGTTACAGAGATTGGGAGGGGTGTCGGGGCTGGAGGAGGTTACAGAGATAGGGAGGGTTGTAGGGGCTGGAGGAGGTTACAGAGATAGGGAGGGTTGTAGGGGCTGGAGGAGGTTACAGAGATAGGGAGGGGTGTAGGGGCTGGAGGAGGTTACAGAGATAGGGAGGGGTGTAGGGGCTGGAGGAGGTTACAGAGATAGGGAGTGGTGTAGGGGCTGGAGGAGGTTACAGAGATAGCGAGGGGTGTAGGGGCTGGAGGAGGTTACAGAGATAGGGAGTGGTGTAGGGGCTGGAGGAGGTTACAGAGATAGGGAGGGGTGTAGGGGATGGAGGAGGTTACAGAGATAGGGAGGGTTGTAGGTCTGGAGGAGGTTACAGAGATAGGGAGGGGTGTAGGGGCTGGAGGTGGTTATAGAGATAGGGACGGTTGTAGGGCTGGAGGAGGATACAGAGATAGGGAGGGGTGTAGGGGCTGGAGGAGGTTACAGAGATAGGGAGGGTTGCAGGGGCTGGAGGAGGTTACAGAGATAGGGAGGGTTGTAGGGCTGGAGGAGGTTACAGTGATAGGAAGGGTTGTAGGGGCTGGAGGAGGTGACAGAGAAAGGGAGGGGTGTAGGGGCTGGAGGAGGTTACAGAGATAGCGAGGGTTGTAGGGGCTGGAGGAGGTTACAGAGATAGGGAGGGTTGTAGGGGCTGGAGGAGGTTACAGAGATAGGGAGGGTTGTAGGGGCTGGAGGAGGTGAAAGAGATAGAGAGGGGTGCAGGGCTGGAGCAGGTTACAGAGATAGGAAGGGTTGTAGGGGCTGGAGGAGGTTACAGAGAGAGGGAGGGGTGTAGAGGCTGGAGGCGGTTACAGAGATAGCGAGGGATGTAGGGGCTGGAGGAGGTTACAGAGATAGGGAGGGTTGTAGGGGCTGGAGGAGGTTACAGAGATAGGGAGGGTTGTAGAGCTGGAGGAGATTACAGATATAGGAAGGGGGGTAGGGGCTGGAGGAGGTTACAGAGATAGGGAGCGGTTTAGGGGCTGGAGGAGGTTACAGAGATAGGGAGGGCTGTAGGGGCTGGAGGAGGTTACAGAGATAGGGAGCGGTTTAGGGGCTGGAGGAGGTTACAGAGAAAAGGAGGGGTGTAGCGGCTGGAGGAGGTAACAGAGATAGGGAGGGGTGAAGGGCTGGAGGAGGTTACAGAGATAGGAAGGGTTGTAGGGCTGGAGGAGGTTACAGAGATAGGGAGGGGTGTAGGGGCTGGAGGGGGTTACAGAGATAGGGAGAGGTGTAGGGGCTGGAGGAGGTTATAGAGATAGGGAGGGTTGTAGGGCTGGAGGAGGTTACAGAGATCGGGAGTGGTGTAGGGGCTGGAGGGGGTTACAGAGATAGGGAGGGGTTGTAGGGGCTCGAGGAGGTTACAGAGATAGCGAGGGGTGTCGGGGCTGGAGGAGGTTACAGAGATCGGGAGTGGTGTAGGGGCTGTAGGGGGTTACAGAGATAGGAAGGTGTGTTGGGGCTGGAGGAGGTTACAGAGATAGGGAGGCGTGTAGGGGCTGGAGGAGGTTACAGAGATACGGAGGGGTGTATGGGCTGGAGGAGGTTACAGAGATAGGAAGCGGTGTAGGGACTGGAGGAGGTTACAGAAATAGGGACGGGTGTAGGGGCTGGAGGAGGTTACAGAGATAGCGAGGGGTGTAGGGGCTGGAGGAGGTTACAGAGATAGGGAGGGTTGTAGGGGCTGGAGGAGGTTACAGAGATAGTGAGGGGTGTAGGGGCTGGAGGAGGTTACAGAGATAGGGAGGGGTGTAGGGGCTGGAGGAGGTTACAGAGATAGGGAGGGGTGTAGGGGCTGGAGGAGGTTACAGAGATATGGAGGGGTGTAGGTCTGGAGGAGGTTACAGAGATAGGGAGGTTTGTAGGGGCTGGAGGAGGTTACAGAGATAGGGAGGGTTGTAGGGGCTGGAGCAGGTTACAGAGATAGGGAGGGGTGCAGGGGCCGGAGGAGGTTACAGAGATTGGGAGGGGTGTCGGGTCTGGAGGAGGTTACAGAGATAGGGAGGGTTGTAGGGGCTGGAGGAGGTTACAGAGATAGGGAGGCTTGTAGGGGCTGGAGGAGGTTACAGAGATAGGGCGGGGTGTAGGGGCTGGAGGAGGTTACAGAGATAGGGAGGGGTGTAGGGGCTGGAGGAGGTTAGAGATAGGGAGTGGTGTAGGGGCTGGAGGAGGTTACAGAGATAGCGAGGGGTGTAGGGGCTGGAGGAGGTTACAGAGATAGGGAGTGGTGTAGGGGCTGGAGGAGGTTACAGAGATAGGGAGGGGTGGAGGGGATGGAGGAGGTTACAGAGATAGGGAGGGTTGTAGGTCTGGAGGAGGTTACAGAGATAGGGAGGGGTGTAGGGGCTGGAGGTGGTTATAGAGATAGTGACGGTTGTAGGGCTGGAGGAGGATACAGAGAAAGGGAGGGGTGTAGGGGCTGGAGGAGGTTGCAGAGATAGGGAGGGTTGCAGGGGCTGGAGGAGGTTACAGAGATAGGGAGGGTTGTAGGGCTGGAGGAGGTTACAGTCATAGGAAGGGTTGCAGGGGCTGGAGGAGGTTACAGAGAAAGGGAGGGGTGTAGGGCTGGAGGAGGTTACAGAGATAGGGAGGTGTGTAGGGGCTGGAGGAGGTTACAGAGATAGGGAGGGGTGTAGGGGCTGGAGGATTTCACAGAGATAGGGAGGGGTGTAGGGGCTGGAGGAGGTTACAGAGATAGGGAGGGTTGTTGGGGCTGGAGGAGGTTACAGAGATAGGGAGGAGTGTAGGGGCTGGAGGAGGTTACAGAGATAGGGAGCGGTTTAGGGGCTGGAGGAGGTTACAGAGATAGGGAGGGCTGTAGGGGCTGGAGGAGGTTACAGAGATAGGGAGCGGTTTAGGGGCTGGAGGAGGTTACAGAGAAAAGGAGGGGTGTAGCGGCTGGAGGAGGTAACAGAGATAGGGAGGGGTGAAGGGCTGGAGGAGGTTACAGAGATAGGAAGGGTTGTAGGGCTGGAGGAGGTTACAGAGATAGGGAGGGGTGTAGGGGCTGGAGGGGGTTACAGAGATAGGGAGAGGTGTAGGGGCTGGAGGAGGTTATAGAGATAGGGAGGGTTGTAGGGCTGGAGGAGGTTACAGAGACAGGGAGGTGTGTAGGGCTGGAGGAGGTTACAGAGATACGGAGGGGTGTAGGGGCTGGAGGAGGTTACAGAGATAGGGAGGGGTGTAGGGGCTGGAGCATTTCACAGAGATAGGGAGGGGTGTAGGGGCTGGAGGAGGTTACAGAGATAGGGAGGGTGGTAGGGGCTGGAGGAGGTTACAGAGATAGGGAGGGTTGTAGGGGCTGGAGGAAGTTACAGAGATTGGGAGGGGTTGTAGGGGCTGGAGGAGGTTACAGAGATAGGGAGGTGTGTAGGGCTGGAGGAGGTTACAGAGATAGGGAGGGGTGTAGGGGCTGGAGGAGGTTACAGAGATAGGGAGGGGTTGTAGGGGCTCGAGGAGGTTACAGAGATAGCGAGGGGTGTCGGGGCTGGAGGAGGTTACAGAGATCGGGAGTGGTGTAGGGGCTGTAGGGGGTTACAGAGATAGGAAGGTGTGTTGGGGCTGGAGGAGGTTACAGAGATAGGGAGGCGTGTAGGGGCTGGAGGAGGTTACAGAGATACGGAGGGGTGTATGGGCTGGAGGAGGTTACAGAGATAGGAAGCGGTGTAGGGACTGGAGGAGGTTACAGAAATAGGGACGGGTGTAGGGGCTGGAGGAGGTTACAGAGATAGCGAGGGGTGTAGGGGCTGGAGGAGGTTACAGAGATAGGGAGGGGTGTAGGGGCTGGAGGAGGTTACAGAGATATGGAGGGGTGTAGGTCTGGAGGAGGTTACAGAGATAGGGAGGGTTGTAGGGGCTGGAGGAGGTTACAGAGATAGGGAGGGTTGCAGGGGCTGGAGCAGGTTACAGAGATAGGGAGGGGTGTAGGGGCCGGAGTAGGTTACAGAGATTGGGAGGGGTGTCGGGGCTGGAGGAGGTTACAGAGATAGGGAGGGTTGTAGGGGCTGGAGGAGGTTACAGAGATAGGGAGGGTTGTAGGGGCTGGAGGAGGTTACAGAGATAGGGAGGGGTGTAGGGGCTGGAGGAGGTTACAGAGATAGGGAGGGGTGTAGGGGCTGGAGGAGGTTACAGAGATAGGGAGTGGTGTAGGGGCTGGAGGAGGTTACAGAGATAGCGAGGGGTGTAGGGGCTGGAGGAGGTTACAGAGATAGGGAGTGGTGTAGGGGCTGGAGGAGGTTACAGAGATAGGGAGGGGTGTAGGGGATGGAGGAGGTTACAGAGATAGGGAGGGTTGTAGGTCTGGAGGAGGTTACAGAGATAGGGAGGGATGTAGGGGCTGGAGGTGGTTATAGAGATAGGGACGGTTGTAGGGCTGGAGGAGGATACAGAGATAGGGAGGGGTGTAGGGGCTGGAGGAGGTTACAGAGATAGGGAGGGTTGCAGGGGCTGGAGGAGGTTACAGAGATAGGGAGGGTTGTAGGGCTGGAGGAGGTTACAGTGATAGGAAGGGTTGTAGGGGCTGGAGGAGGTGACAGAGAAAGGGAGGGGTGTAGGGGCTGGAGGAGGTTACAGAGATAGCGAGGGTTGTAGGGGCTGGAGGAGGTTACAGAGATAGGGAGGGTTGTAGGGGCTGGAGGAGGTTACAGAGATAGGGAGGGTTGTAGGGGCTGGAGGAGGTGAAAGAGATAGAGAGGGGTGCAGGGCTGGAGCAGGTTACAGAGATAGGAAGGGTTGTAGGGGCTGGAGGAGGTTACAGAGAGAGGGAGGGGTGTAGAGGCTGGAGGCGGTTACAGAGATAGCGAGGGATGTAGGGGCTGGAGGAGGTTACAGAGATAGGGAGGGTTGTAGGGGCTGGAGGAGGTTACAGAGATAGGGAGGGTTGTAGAGCTGGAGGAGATTACAGATATAGGAAGGGGGGTAGGGGCTGGAGGAGGTTACAGAGATAGGGAGCGGTTTAGGGGCTGGAGGAGGTTACAGAGATAGGGAGGGCTGTAGGGGCTGGAGGAGGTTACAGAGATAGGGAGCGGTTTAGGGGCTGGAGGAGGTTACAGAGAAAAGGAGGGGTGTAGCGGCTGGAGGAGGTAACAGAGATAGGGAGGGGTGAAGGGCTGGAGGAGGTTACAGAGATAGGAAGGGTTGTAGGGCTGGAGGAGGTTACAGAGATAGGGAGGGGTGTAGGGGCTGGAGGGGGTTACAGAGATAGGGAGAGGTGTAGGGGCTGGAGGAGGTTATAGAGATAGGGAGGGTTGTAGGGCTGGAGGAGGTTACAGAGACAGGGAGGTGTGTAGGGCTGGAGGAGGTTACAGAGATACGGAGGGGTGTAGGGGCTGGAGGAGGTTACAGAGATAGGGAGGGGTGTAGGGGCTGGAGGATTTCACAGAGATAGGGAGGGGTGTAGGGGCTGGAGGAGGTTACAGAGATAGGGAGGGTTGTAGGGGCTGGAGGAGGTTACAGAGATAGGGAGGGTTGTAGGGGCTGGAGGAAGTTACAGAGATTGGGAGGGGTTGTAGGGGCTGGAGGAGGTTACAGAGATAGGGAGGTGTGTAGGGCTGGAGGAGGTTACAGAGATAGGGAGGGGTGTAGGGGCTGGAGGAGGTTACAGAGATAGGGAGGGGTTGTAGGGGCTCGAGGAGGTTACAGAGATAGCGAGGGGTGTCGGGGCTGGAGGAGGTTACAGAGATCGGGAGTGGTGTAGGGGCTGTAGGGGGTTACAGAGATAGGAAGGTGTGTTGGGGCTGGAGGAGGTTACAGAGATAGGGAGGCGTGTAGGGGCTGGAGGAGGTTACAGAGATACGGAGGGGTGTATGGGCTGGAGGAGGTTACAGAGATAGGAAGCGGTGTAGGGACTGGAGGAGGTTACAGAAATAGGGACGGGTGTAGGGGCTGGAGGAGGTTACAGAGATAGCGAGGGGTGTAGGGGCTGGAGGAGGGTACAGAGATAGGGAGGGTTGTAGGGGCTGGAGGAGGTTACAGAGATAGTGAGGGGTGTAGGGGCTGGAGGAGGTTACAGAGATAGGGAGGGGTGTAGGGGCTGGAGGAGGTTACAGAGATAGGGAGGGGTGTAGGGGCTGGAGGAGGTTACAGAGATATGGAGGGGTGTAGGTCTGGAGGAGGTTACAGAGATAGGGAGGTTTGTAGGGGCTGGAGGAGGTTACAGAGATAGGGAGGGTTGTAGGGGCTGGAGCAGGTTACAGAGATAGGGAGGGGTGCAGGGGCCGGAGGAGGTTACAGAGATTGGGAGGGGTGTCGGGTCTGGAGGAGGTTACAGAGATAGGGAGGGTTGTAGGGGCTGGAGGAGGTTACAGAGATAGGGAGGCTTGTAGGGGCTGGAGGAGGTTACAGAGATAGGGCGGGGTGTAGGGGCTGGAGGAGGTTACAGAGATAGGGAGGGGTGTAGGGGCTGGAGGAGGTTAGAGATAGGGAGTGGTGTAGGGGCTGGAGGAGGTTACAGAGATAGCGAGGGGTGTAGGGGCTGGAGGAGGTTACAGAGATAGGGAGTGGTGTAGGGGCTGGAGGAGGTTACAGAGATAGGGAGGGGTGGAGGGGATGGAGGAGGTTACAGAGATAGGGAGGGTTGTAGGTCTGGAGGAGGTTACAGAGATAGGGAGGGGTGTAGGGGCTGGAGGTGGTTATAGAGATAGTGACGGTTGTAGGGCTGGAGGAGGATACAGAGAAAGGGAGGGGTGTAGGGGCTGGAGGAGGTTACAGAGATAGGGAGGGTTGCAGGGGCTGGAGGAGGTTACAGAGATAGGGAGGGTTGTAGGGCTGGAGGAGGTTACAGTCATAGGAAGGGTTGCAGGGGCTGGAGGAGGTTACAGAGAAAGGGAGGGGTGTAGGGCTGGAGGAGGTTACAGAGATAGGGAGGTGTGTAGGGGCTGGAGGAGGTTACAGAGATAGGGAGGGGTGTAGGGGCTGGAGGATTTCACAGAGATAGGGAGGTGTGTAGGGGCTGGAGGAGGTTACAGAGATAGGGAGGGGTGTAGGGGCTGGAGGATTTCACAGAGATAGGGAGGAGTGTAGGGGCTGGAGGATTTCACAGAGATAGGGAGGGGTGTAGGGGCTGGAGGAGGTTACAGAGATAGGGAGGGGTGTAGGGGCTGGAGGAGGTTACAGAGATAGGGAGGGTTGTAGAGGCTGGAGGAGGTTACAGAGATAGGGAGGGTTGTAGGGGCTGGAGGAGGTTACAGAGATTGGGAGGGGTTGTAGGGGCTGGAGGAGGTTACAGAGATAGGGAGGTGTGTAGGGCTGGAGGAGGTTACAGAGATAGGGAGGGGTGTAGGGGCTGGAGGAGGTTACAGAGATAGGGAGGGGTTGTAGGGGCTCGAGGAGGTTACAGAGATAGCGAGGGGTGTAGGGGCTGGAGGAGGTTACAGAGATCGGGAGTGGTGTAGGGGTTGTAGGACCTTACAGAGATAGGAAGGTGTGTTGGGGCTGGAGGAGGTTACAGAGATAGGGAGGGGTGTAGGGGCTGGAGGAGGTTACAGAGATACGGAGGGGTGTATGGGCTGGAGGAGGTTGCAGAGATAGCGAGGGGTGTAGGGGCTGGAGGAGGTTACAGAGATAGGGAGGGGTGCAGGGGCTGGAGGAGGTTACAGAGATAGGAAGCGGTGTAGGGACTGGAGGAGGTTACAGAAATAGGGAGGGGTGTAGGGGCTGGAGGAGGTTACAGAGATAGCGAGGGGTGTAGGGGCTGGAGGAGGTTACAGAGATAGGGAGGGTTGTAGGGGCTGGAGGAGGTTACAGAGATAGGGAGGGGTGTAGGGGCTGGAGGAGGTTACAGAGATAGGGAGGGGTGTAGGGGCTGGAGGAGGTTACAGAGATATGGAGGGGTGTAGGTCTGGAGGAGGTTACAGAGATAGGGAGGGGTGTCTGGGCTGGAGGAGGTTACAGAGATAGGGAGGGTTGTAGGGGCTGGAGGAGGTTACAGAGATAGGGAGGGTTGTAGGGGCTGGAGGAGGTTACAGAGATAGGGAGGGGTGTAGGGGCTGGAGGAGGTTACAGAGATAGGGAGGGGTGTAGGGGCTGGAGGAGGTTACAGAGATAGGGAGTGGTGTAGGGGCTGGAGGAGGTTACAGAGATAGCGAGGGGTGTAGGGGCTGGAGGAGGTAACAGAGATAGGGAGTGGTGTAGGGGCTGGAGGAGGTTACAGAGATAGGGAGGGGTAGGGGATGGAGGAGGTTACAGAGATAGGGAGGTTTGTAGGTCTGGAGGAGGTTACAGAGATAGGGAGGGGTGTAGGGGCTGGAGGTGGTTATAGAGATAGGGACGGTTGTAGGGCTGGAGGAGGATACAGAGAAAGGGAGGGGTGTAGGGGCTGGAGGAGGTTACAGAGATAGGGAGGGTTGCAGGGGCTGGAGGAGGTTACAGAGATAGGGAGGGTTGCAGGGCTGGAGGAGGTTACAGTGATAGGAAGGGTTGTAGGGGCTGGAGGAGGTTACAGAGAAAGGGAGGGGTGTAGGGGCTGGAGGAGGTTACAGAGATAGCGAGGGTTGTAGGGGCTGGAGGAGGTTACAGATATAGGAAGGGGGGTAGGGGCTGGAGGAGGTTACAGATATAGGAAGGGGGGTAGGGGCTGGAGGAGGTTACAGAGATAGGGAGCGGTTTAGGGGCTGGAGGAGGTTACAGAGATAGGGAGGGCTGTAGGGGCTGGAGGAGGTTACAGAGATAGGGAGCGGTTTAGGGGCTGGAGGAGGTTACAGAGACAACGAGGGGTGTAGCGGCTGGAGGAGGTAACAGAGATAGGGAGGGGTGAAGGGCTGGAGGAGGTTACAGAGATAGGAAGGGTTGTAGGGCTGGAGGAGGTTACAGAGATAGGGAGCGGTTTAGGGGCTGGAGGAGGTTACAGAGACAACGAGGGGTGTAGCGGCTGGAGGAGGTAACAGAGATAGGGAGAGGTGTAGGGGCTGGAGGAGGTTATAGAGATAGGGAGGGTTGTAGGGCTGGAGGAGGTTACAGACATAGGGAGGGTTGTAGGGGCTGGAGGAGGTTACAGAGATAGGGAGGAGTGTAGGGGCTGGAGGAGGTTACAGAGATAGGGAGGGTTGTAGGGGCTGGAGGAGGTTGCAGAGACAGGGAGGTGTGTAGGGCTGGAGGAGGTTACAGAGATAGGGAGGGGTGTAGGGGCTGGAGGAGGTTACAGAGATAGGGAGGGGTGTAGGGGCTGGAGGATTTCACAGAGATAGGGAGGGGTGTAGGGGCTGGAGGAGGTTACAGAGATAGGGAGGGTTGTAGGGGCTGGAGGAGGTTACAGAGATAGGGAGGGTTGTAGGGGCTGGAGGAGGTTACAGAGATTGGGAGGGTTTGTAGGGGCTGGAGGAGGTTACAGAGATTGGGAGGTGTGTAGGGCTGGAGGAGGTTACAGAGATAGGGAGGGGTGTAGGTGCTGGAGGAGGTTACAGAGATAGGGAGGGGTTGTAGGGGCTCGAGGAGGTTACAGAGATAGCGAGGGGTGTAGGGGCTGGAGGAGGTTACAGAGATCGGGAGTGGTGTAGGGGCTGTAGGAGGTTACAGAGATAGGAAGGTGTGTTGGGGCTGGAGGAGGTTACAGAGATAGGGAGGGGTGTAGGGGCTGGAGGAGGTTACAGAGATACAGAGGGGTGTATGGGCTGGAGGAGGTTGCAGAGATAGCGAGGGGTGTAGGGGCTGGAGGAGGTTACAGAGATAGGAAGCGGTGTAGGGACTGGAGGAGGTTACAGAGATAGGGAGGGGTGTAGGGACTGGAGGAGGTTACAGAGATAGGGAGGGGTGTAGGGACTGGAGGTGGTTATAGAGATAGGGAGGGTTGTAGGGCTGGAGGAGGTTACAGAGATAGGGAGGGGTGTAGCGGCTGGAGGAGGTTACAGAGATAGGGAGGGGTGAAGGGCTGGAGGAGGTTACAGAGATAGGGAGGGTTGTAGGGCTGGAGGAAGTTACAGAGATAGGGAGGGGTGTAGGGGCTGGAGGGGTTTACAGAGATAGGGAGAGGTGTAGGGGCTGGAGGAGGTTATAGAGATAGGGAGGGTTGTAGGGCTGGAGGAGGTTACAGAGATCGGGAGGGGTGTAGGGGCTGGAGCAGGTTACGGAGATAGGGAGGGGTGTAGGGGCTGGAGGAGGTTACAGAGATAGGGAGGGGTGTAGGGGCTGAAGGAGGTTACACAGATAGGGAGGGGTGTAGGGGCTGGAGGAGGTTACACAGATAGGGAGGGGTGTAGGGGCTGGAGGAGGTTACAGAGATAGGGAGGGTTGAAGGGGCTGGAGGAGGATACAGAGATAGGGAGCGGTTTAGGGGCTGGAGGAGGTTACAGAGATAGGGAGGTGTGTAGCGGCTGGACGAGGTAACAGAGATAGGGAGGGGTGAAGGGCTGGAGGAGGTTACAGAGATAGGGAGGGTTGTAGGGCTGGAGGAGGTTACAGAGATAGGGAGGGGTGTAGGGGCTGGAGGGGGTTACAGAGATAGGGAGAGGTGTAGGGGCTGGAGGAGGTTATAGAGATAGGGAGGGTTGTAGGGCTGGAGGAGGTTACAGACATAGGGAGGGTTGTAGGGGCTGGAGGAGGTTACAGAGACAGGGAGGAGTGTAGGGGCTGGAGGAGGTTACAGAGATAGGGAGGGTTGTAGGGGCTGGAGGAGGTTGCAGAGACAGGGAGGTGTGTAGGGCTGGAGGAGGTTACAGAGATAGGGAGGGGTGCAGGGGCTGGAGGAGGTTACAGAGATAGGAAGCGGTGTAGGGACTGGAGGAGGTTACAGAGATAGGGAGGGGTGTAGGGACTGGAGGAGGTTACAGAGATAGGGAGGGGTGTAGGGGCTGGAGGAGGTTACAGAGATAGGGAGGGGTGTAGGGGCTGGAGGAGGCTACAGAGATAGCGAGGGGTGTAGGGGCTGGAGGAGGTTACAGAGATAGGGAGGGGTGTGGGGATGGAGGAGGTTACAGAGATAGGGAGGGTTGTAGGTCTGGAGGATGTTACAGAGATAGGGAGGGGTGTAGGGGCTGGAGGTGGTTATAGAGATAGGGAGGGTTGTAGGGCTGGAGGAGGATACAGAGATAGGGAGGGGTGTAGGGGCTGGAGGATGTTACAGAGATAGGGAGGGTTGTAGGGGCTTGAGGAGGTTACAGAGATAGGGAGGGTTGTAGGGGCTTGAGGAGGTTACAGAGATAGGGAGGGGTGTAGGGGCTGCAGGAGGTTACAGAGGTAGGGAGCGGTTTAGGGGCTGGAGGAGGTTACAGAGATAGGGAGGGGTGTAGCGGCTGGAGGAGGTTACAGAGATAGGGAGGAGTGAAGGGCTGGAGGAGGTTACAGAGATAGGGAGGGTTGTAGGGCTGGAGGAGGTTACAGAGATAGGGAGGGGTGCAGGGGCTGAAGGGGGTTACAGAGATAGGGAGAGGTGTAGGGGCTGGAGGAGGTTATAGAGATAGGGAGGGTTGTAGGGCTGGAGGAGGTTACAGAGATCGGGAGGGGTGTAGGGGCTGGAGGAGGTTACAGAGATAGGCAGGAGTGTAGGGGCTGGAGGAGGTTACAGAGATAGGGAGGGTTGTAGGGGCTGGAGGAGGTTACAGAGACAGGGAGGTGTGTTGGGCTGGAGGAGGTTACAGAGATAGGGAGGGGTGTAGGGGCTGGAGGAGGTTACAGAGATACGGAGGGGTGTATGGGCTGGAGGAGGTTGCAGAGATAGGGAGGGGTGCAGGGGCTGGAGGAGGTTACAGAGATAGGAAGTGGTGTAGGGACTGGAGGAGGTTACAGAGATAGGGAGGGGTGTAGGGGCTGGAGGAGGTTACAGAGATAGGGAGGGGTGTAGGGCTGGAGGAGGTTACAGATATAGGGAGGGGTGTCGGGGCTGGAGGAGGTTACAGAGATAGGGAGCGGTTTAGGGGCTGGAGGAGGTTACAGAGATAGGGAGGGCTGTAGGGGCTGGAGGAGGTTACAGAGATAGGGAGGGTTGTCGGGGCTGGAGGAGGTTACAGAGATAGGGAGCGGTTTAGGGGCTGGAGAAGGTTACAGAGAGAGAGAGAGGGGTGAAGGGCTGGAGGAGGTTACAGAGATAGGGAGGGTTGTCGGGCTGGAGGAGGTTACAGAGATAGGGAGGGGTGTTGGGGCTGGAGGGGGTTACAGAGATAGGGAGAGGTGTAGGGGCTGGAGGAGGTTATAGAGATAGGGAGGGTTGTAGGGCTGGTTTAGGTTACAGACATATGGAGGGTTGTAGGGGTTGGAGGAGGTTACAGAGATAGGGAGGAGTGTAGGGGCTGGAGGAGGTTACAGAGATAGGGAGGGTTGTAGGGGCTGGAGGAGGTTGCAGAGACAGGGAGGTGTGTAGGGCTGGAGGAGGTTACAGAGATAGGGAGGGGTGTAGGGGCTGGAGGAGGTTACAGAGATAGGGAGGGGTGTAGGGGCTGGAGGAGGTTACAGAGATAGGGAGGGCTGTAGGGGCTGGAGGAGGTTGCAGAGATAGGGAGGGTTGTCGGGGCTGGAGGAGGTTACAGAGATTGGGAGGGGTTGTAGGGGCTGGAGGAGGTTACAGAGTTAGGGAGGTGTGTAGGGCTGGAGGAGGTTACAGAGATAGGGAGTGGTGTAGGGGCTGTAGGAGGTTACAGAGATAGGAAGGGGTGTTGGGGCTGGAGGAGGTTACAGAGATAGGGAGTGTTGTAGGGCTGGAGGAGGTTACAGAGATAAGGAGGGGTGTAGGGGCTGGAGGGGGTTACAGAGATAGGGAGAGGTGTAGGGGCTGGAGGAGGTTATAGAGATAGGGAGTGGTGTAGGGGCTGGAGGAGGTTACAGAGATAGGGAGGGGTGTAGGGGCCAGAGGAGGTTACAGAGATAGGGAGGGGTGTAGGGGCTGGAGGAGGTTACAGAGATAGGGAGGGGTGTAGGGGCTGGAGGAGGTTACAGAGATAGGGAGGGTTGTAGGGCTGGAGGAGGTTCCAGAGATAGGGAGGGTTGTAAGGCTGGAGGAGGTTACAGAGATAGGGAGGGTTGTAGGGCTGGAGGAGGTTACAGAGATAGGGAGTGTTGTAGGGCTGGAGGAGGTTACAGAGAAATGTAGGGGCTGGAGGAGGTTACAGAGATAGGGAGGGTTGTAGGGGCTGGAGGAGGTTACAGAGATAGGGAGGGTTGTGGGGGCTGGAGGAGCTGACAGAGATATAGAGGGGTGTAGGGCTGGAGGAGGTTACAGAGATAGGGAGGATTGTAGGGGCTTGAGGAGATTACAGAGATAGGGAGGGGTGTAGGGGCTGGAGGAGGTTACAGAGAGAGGGAGGGTTGTAGGGGATGGAGGAGGTTACAGAGATAGGGAGGTTTGTAGGGGCTGGAGGAGGTTACAGAGATAGGGAGGGGTGTAGGGGCTGGAGGCGGTTACAGAGATAGGGAGGGATGTAGTGGCTGGAGGAGGTTACAGAGATAGGGAGGGTTGTAGGGCTGGAGGAGGTTACAGAGATCGGGAGGGGTGTAGGGGCTGGAGGAGGTTACAGAGATAGGCAGGAGTGTAGGGGCTGGAGGAGGTTACAGAGATAGGGAGGGTTGTAGGGGCTGGAGGAGGTTACAGAGACAGGGAGGTGTGTTGGGCTGGAGGAGGTTACAGAGATAGGGAGGGGTGTAGGGGCTGGAGGAGGTTACAGAGATAGGGAGGGGTGTAGGGGCTGCAGGAGGTTACAGAGGTAGGGAGCGGTTTAGGGGCTGGAGGAGGTTACAGAGATAGGGAGGGGTGTAGCGGCTGGAGGAGGTTACAGAGATAGGGAGGAGTGAAGGGCTGGAGGAGGTTACAGAGATAGGGAGGGTTGTAGGGCTGGAGGAGGTTACAGAGATAGGGAGGGGTGTAGGGGCTGAAGGGGGTTACAGAGATAGGGAGAGGTGTAGGGGCTGGAGGAGGTTATAGAGATAGGGAGGGTTGTAGGGCTGGAGGAGGTTACAGAGATCGGGAGGGGTGTAGGGGCTGGAGGAGGTTACAGAGATAGGCAGGAGTGTAGGGGCTGGAGGAGGTTACAGAGATAGGGAGGGTTGTAGGGGCTGGAGGAGGTTACAGAGACGGAGGTGTGTTGGGCTGGAGGAGGTTACAGAGATAGGGAGGGGTGTAGGGGCTGGAGGAGGTTACAGAGATACGGAGGGGTGTATGGGCTGGAGGAGGTTGCAGAGATAGGGAGGGGTGCAGGGGCTGGAGGAGGTTACAGAGATAGGAAGTGGTGTAGGGACTGGAGGAGGTTACAGAGATAGGGAGGGGTGTAGGGGCTGGAGGAGGTTACAGAGATAGGGAGGGGTGTAGGGCTGGAGGAGGTTACAGATATAGGGAGGGGTGTCGGGGCTGGAGGAGGTTACAGAGATAGGGAGCGGTTTAGGGGCTGGAGGAGGTTACAGAGATAGGGAGGGCTGTAGGGGCTGGAGGAGGTTACAGAGATAGGGAGGGTTGTCGGGGCTGGAGGAGGTTACAGAGATAGGGAGCGGTTTAGGGGCTGGAGAAGGTTACAGAGAGAGAGAGGGGTGAAGGGCTGGAGGAGGTTACAGAGATAGGGAGGGTTGTCGGGCTGGAGGAGGTTACAGAGATAGGGAGGGGTGTTGGGGCTGGAGGGGGTTACAGAGATAGGGAGAGGTGTAGTGGCTGGAGGAGGTTATAGAGATAGGGAGGGTTGTAGGGCTGGTTTAGGTTACAGACATATGGAGGGTTGTAGGGGTTGGAGGAGGTTACAGAGATAGGGAGGAGTGTAGGGGCTGGAGGAGGTTACAGAGATAGGGAGGGTTGTAGGGGCTGGAGGAGGTTGCAGAGACAGGGAGGTGTGTAGGGCTGGAGGAGGTTACAGAGATAGGGAGGGGTGTAGGGGCTGGAGGAGGTTACAGAGATAGGGAGGGGTGTAGGGGCTGGAGGAGGTTACAGAGATAGGGAGGGCTGTAGGGGCTGGAGGAGGTTGCAGAGATAGGGAGGGTTGTCGGGGCTGGAGGAGGTTACAGAGATTGGGAGGGGTTGTAGGGGCTGGAGGAGGTTACAGAGTTAGGGAGGTGTGTAGGGCTGGAGGAGGTTACAGAGATAGGGAGTGGTGTAGGGGCTGTAGGAGGTTACAGAGATAGGAAGGGGTGTTGGGGCTGGAGGAGGTTACAGAGATAGGGAGTGTTGTAGGGCTGGAGGAGGTTACAGAGATAAGGAGGGGTGTAGGGGCTGGAGGGGGTTACAGAGATAGGGAGAGGTGTAGGGGCTGGAGGAGGTTATAGAGATAGGGAGTGGTGTAGGGGCTGGAGGAGGTTACAGAGATAGGGAGGGGTGTAGGGGCCAGAGGAGGTTACAGAGATAGGGAGGGGTGTAGGGGCTGGAGGAGGTTACAGAGATAGGGAGGGGTGTAGGGGCTGGAGGAGGTTACAGAGATAGGGAGGGTTGTAGGGCTGGAGGAGGTTCCAGAGATAGGGAGGGTTGTAAGGCTGGAGGAGGTTACAGAGATAGGGAGGGTTGTAGGGCTGGAGGAGGTTACAGAGATAGGGAGTGTTGTAGGGCTGGAGGAGGTTACAGAGAAATGTAGGGGCTGGAGGAGGTTACAGAGATAGGGAGGGTTGTAGGGGCTGGAGGAGGTTACAGAGATAGGGAGGGTTGTGGGGGCTGGAGGAGCTGACAGAGATATAGAGGGGTGTAGGGCTGGAGGAGGTTACAGAGATAGGGAGGATTGTAGGGGCTTGAGGAGATTACAGAGATAGGGAGGGGTGTAGGGGCTGGAGGAGGTTACAGAGAGAGGGAGGGTTGTAGGGGATGGAGGAGGTTACAGAGATAGGGAGGTTTGTAGGGGCTGGAGGAGGTTACAGAGATAGGGAGGGGTGTAGGGGCTGGAGGCGGTTACAGAGATAGGGAGGGATGTAGTGGCTGGAGGAGGTTACAGAGATAGGGAGGGTTGTAGGGGCTGGAGGAGGTTACAGAGATAGGGAGGGTTGTAGGGCTGGAGGAGTTTGCAGATATAGGGAGGGGTGTAGGGGATGGAGGAGGTTACAGAGATAGGGAGCGGTTTAGGGGCTGGAGGAGGTTACAGAGATAGGGAGGGCTGTAGGGGCTGGAGAAGTTTACAGAGATAGGGAGGGGTGTAGGGGCTGGAGGAGGTTACAGAGATAGGGAGCGGTTTAGGGGCTGGAGAAGGTTACAGAGATAGGGAGGGGTGAAGGGCTGGAGGAGGTTACAGAGATAGGGAGGGTTGTAGGGCTGGTTTAGGTTACAGACATAGGGAGGATTGTAGGGGCTGGAGGAGGTTACAGAGATAGGGAGGAGTGTAGGGGCTGGAGGAGGTTACAGAGATAGGGAGGGTTGTAGGGGCTGGAGGAGGTTGCAGAGACAGGGAGGTGTGCAGGGCTGGAGGAGGTTACAGAGATAGGGAGGGGTGTAGGGGCTGGAGGAGGTTACAGAGATAGGGAGGGGTGTAGGGGCTGGAGGAGTTTACAGAGATAGGGAGGGTTGTAGGGGCTGGAGGAGGTTACAGAGATTGGGA
The DNA here is from genome assembly GCF_052327205.1 of Somniosus microcephalus. NCBI lineage: Eukaryota > Metazoa > Chordata > Chondrichthyes > Squaliformes > Somniosidae > Somniosus > Somniosus microcephalus. The sequence goes on from NW_028225184.1 coordinate 11,518,315, forward strand.
GGGGTTGTAGGGGCTGGAGGAGGTTACAGAGTTAGGGAGGTGTGTAGGGCTGGAGGAGGTTACAGAGATAGGGAGGGGTGCAGGGGCTGGAGGAGGTTACAGAGATAGGAAGCGATGTTGGGACTGGAGGAGGTTACAGAGATAGGGAGGGTTGTAGGGGCTGGAGGAGGTTACAGAGATAGGGAGGGTTGTAGGGCTGGAGGAGGTTACAGTGATAGGAAGGGTTGTAGGGGCTGGAGGCGGTTGCAGAGAAAGGGAGGGGTATAGGGGCTGGAGGAGGTTACAGAGATAGGGAGGGTTGTAGGGGCTGGAGGAGGTTACAGAGATAGGGAGGGTTGCAGGGGCTGGAGGAGGTTACAGAGATAGGGAGGGTTGTAGGGGCTGGAGGAGGTGACAGAGATAGGGAGGGGTGTAGGGGCTGGAGGAGGTTACAGAGAGAGGGAGGGGTGTAGGAGCTGGAGGCGGTTACAGAGATAGGGAGGGATGTAGGGGCTGGGGGAGGTTACAGAGATAGGGAGGGTTGTAGGGGCTGGAGGAGGTTACAGAGATAGGGAGGGTTGTAGGGCTGGAGGAGGTTACAGATATATGGAGGGGTGTAGGGCTGGAGGAGGTGACAGAGATAGGGAGGGTTGTAAGGCTGGAGGAGGTTACAGAGATAGGGAGTGGTTGTAGGGCTGGAGGAGATTACAGAGATAGGGAGTGGTTGTAGGGCTGGAGGAGGTTACAGAGATAGGGAGGGCTGTCGGCCTGGAGGAGGTTACAGTGATAGGAAGGGTTGTAGGGGCTGGAGGATGTTACAGAGAAAGGGAGGGGTGTAGGGGCTGGAGGAGTTTACAGAGATAGGGAGGTTTGTAGGGGCTGGAGGAGGTTACAGAGATAGGGAGGGATGTAGCGGCTTGAGGTTACAGAGAGAGGGAGGGGTGTAGCGGCTCGAGGAGGTTACAGAGAGAGGGAGGGGTGTAGGGGCTGGAGGAGGTGACAGAGATAGGGAGGGTTGTAAGGCTGGAGGAGGTTACAGAGATAGGGAGTGGTTGTAGGGCTGGAGGAGGTTACAGAGATAGGGAGGGCTGTAGGGCTGGAGGAGATTACAGAGATAGGGAGTGGTTGTAGGGCTGGAGGAGGTTACAGAGATAGGGAGGGCTGTCGGCCTGGAGGAGGTTACAGTGATAGGAAGGGTTGTAGGGGCTGGAGGATGTTACAGAGAAAGGGAGGGGTGTAGGGGCTGGAGGAGTTTACAGAGATAGGGAGGTTTGTAGGGGCTGGAGGAGGTTACAGAGATAGGGAGGGATGTAGCGGCTTGAGGTTACAGAGAGAGGGAGGGGTGTAGCGGCTCGAGGAGGTTACAGAGAGAGGGAGGGGTGTAGGGGCTGGAGGAGGTTACAGAGATAGGGAGGGATGTAGTGGCTGGAGGAGTTTACAGAGATAGGGAGGGTTGTAGGGGATGTTGGAGGTTATAGAGATAGGGAGGGGTGTAGGGGCGGGAGGAGGTTACAGAGATAGGGAGGGGTGTAGGGGCTGGATGAGGTTACAGAAATAGGGAGGGTTGTACGGGCTGGAGGAGGTTACAGAGCAAGGGCGGGTTGTAGGGGCTGGAGGAGGTGACAGAGATAGAGAGGTGTGTAGGGCTGGAGGAGGTTACAGAGATAGGGAGGGTTGTAGGGGCTGGAGGAGGTTACAGAGATAGGGAGGGATGTAGGGGCTGGAGGAGGTTACAGAGATAGGGAGAGTTGCAGGGGATGGAGGAGGTTACAGTGATAGGGAGGTGTGTAGGGGCTGGAGGAGGTTACAGAGATAGGGAGGGTTGTAGGGGATGGAGGAGGTTACAGAGATAGGGAGGGGTGTAGGGGCTGGAGGAGGTTACAGAGATAGGGAGGGATGTAGGGCTGGAGGAGGTTACAGAGATAGGGAGGGTTGTAAGGCTGGAGGAGCTTACAGAGATAGGGAGGGATGTAGGGCTGGAGGAGGTTACAGAGATAGGGAGTGTTGTAGGGCTGGAGGAGGTTACAGAGATAGGGAGGGGTGTAGGGGGCTGGAGGAGGTGACAGAGATAGGGAGGGGTGTAGGGCTGGAGGAGGTTACAGAGATAGGGAGGGTTGTAGGGGCTGGAGGAGATTACAGAGATAGGGAGGGTTGTAGGGGCTGGAGGAGGTTACAGAGATAGGGAGGGATGTAGGGGTTTGAGGTTACAGAGATAGGGAGGGGTGTCGCGGCTCGAGGAGGTTACAGAGATAGGGAGGGATGTAGTGGCTGGAGGAGTTTACAGAGTTAGGGAGGGTTGTAGGGGATGGAGGAGGTTACAGAGATAGGGAGGTTTGTAGGGGCTGGAGGAGGTTACAGAGATAGGGAGGGGTGTAGGGGCTGGAGGAGGTTACAGAGATAGAGAGGGGTGTAGGGGCTGGAGGAGGTTACAAAGATAGGGAGGGGAGTAGGGGCTGGAGGAGGTTATAGAGATAGGGAGGGGTGTAGGGGCTGGAGGAGGTTACAGAGATAGGGAGGGGTGTAGGGGCCGGATGAGGTTACAGAGATAGGGAGGGGTGTAGGGGCTGGAGGAGGTTACAGAGATAGGGAAGGGTGTAGGCGTTGGAGAAGGTTACAGTGATAGGGAGGTTTGTAGGGGCTGGAGGAGGTTACAGAGATAGGGAGTGTTGTAGGGCTGGAGGAGGATACAGAGTTAAGGAGGGTTGTAGGGGGCTGGAGGAGGTTACAGAGATAGGGAGGGTGTAGGGGCTGGAGGAGATTACAGAGCTAGGGAGGGGTGTAGGGCTGGAGAAGGTTACAGAGATAGGGAGGGGTGTAGGGCTGGAGAAGGGTACAGTGATAAGGAGGTTTGTAGGTGCTGGAGGAGGTTACAGAGATAGGGAGTGTTGTAGGGGCTGGAGGAGATTACAGAGATAGTGAGGGGTGTAGGGCTGCAGGAGGTTACAGAGATAGGGAGGGGTGTAGAGGCTGGAGGAGGTTGCAGTGATAGGGAGGGGTGTAGGGGCTGGAGGAGGTTACAGATATAGGGAGGGTTGTTGGGCTAGAGGACGTTACAAAGATAGGGAGGCTTGTCGGGGCTGTAGGAGGTTACAGAGATAGGGAGGGCTGCAGTGGCTGGAGGAGGTTACAGAGATAGAGAGGGGTGTAGGGGCTGGAGGAGGTTACAGAGATAGGGAGGTGTGTAGGGGCTGGAGGAGCTTACAGAGATAGCGAGGGTTGTAGGGCTGGAGGAGGTGACTGTTAAATCTGTGAGTTGTTCAAGTAATTAATACTCAGACTTAATCAGTAACAATAAAACAGGTCTTTACTGGTTGGAGGTAGGGACTATACGTAGGTCTTTACTTCATGCCCACAGGCGGGAACTGAGGGGAGATCAGTACCCACAGTACTATTTATACCCCTATGGCCAGGAGTGGTACTGCGTATCACTACGCCCAACAAGTAGTGCAGTCCTGTCCATAGGTTCAAAGTAGCACACATATTACATACACAACATTCCTCCCTTCCTAGCTTTACAGTCATCTCCCCATTTAACATAACGTAATAACATATATACATATATAACTTCAGGTTTACATAACAGAATAACATAGATACATAGATAACTTCATGTCAAAACAGATCACAGATTCAGTCTCTGCGGAAAACAGTTCACAGATTCAATCTCTGTGGTGGAGTCGGTTCACGTTGCTGGAGTGACTCATTCAATAGTCCTTCCATGGATTTAACAGTTTGAACTTCCGAACTGAATTGGCTCCGTTCGGAGGGACCACGTGTGTGATCTGGTAGAGGTGATAATGGTTCAGATGGGTCATCTTCTGTTTTTACTTTTCCTTTTCTGCTTCTTGGAGACTCTCTGGGCTCCATTGTCAGCTGCCACAGCTGCCAGCTGCATGCGCAGTTCCTCCTTCTCTTCCTCCTGTTTCCGTCGTAGAGCCAGCTTCCCCCGATGTTCCGTAGACTTTTGGTGCTCCTCCATGATTTCTGCACTTTGGGAGTCGAAGTTACAAGCTGGGCAGGACAGGACATCGTAATATTCGGTGTCGTCCACCAGGTCATAGTAATATTCGGTGTCGTCCTGAGCTAGACCAGTGAGAGGGTCGTCTATTTCCTCCATACCCAGTTGGACGTTAGCCAGCTCTTGTTCCAAATCCAGACATCTTTCCTGAAGAGACTTCTTCATGTGTACCTCTGCATCCAGCTTTTTCTGGGCTTTCAGCAAGTCGTTTACTAGTGACCTCATTTGTGATTTTAATACTTCAACTTCCTTTGGAGATTGATTGATCGGACTATGCAATCCCTCTACCGGAGCAGCTGTTTCAGCGGTCTGTTGTTCTACGTTGACGTGAGTCAGCGTACTTTTGGCATCCAAGGGCTGCTCTGTTGCAGTCATCTCAGTCTGTGTTGCCACCTCAGCTCTTCCAATAACCTTTGAGAGCTCCGAACCCCTTTCGTTTGAATATTGAAGTTCGTGTTCAAGTTTTTCCCATTTCAGAGTCCTGTCCTTCAGCATATGCAGGAGTTGGCTGACCGTTAACTCCTCTGACATCAGACGTTTTGTGTGCTCCTGTTCCATTTTCTCCATCAGCTGCTTCTGTTGTCTTTCCAGATTCTCCAACTCTATATCAAAGAACTCTTTCGTTGCATTCAACTCTTGCTCACAACGGCGAAGCATTTGTTCTAATTGCTGTTGTAGTTTGAAATGGAGTTGAGTTCGAGCCCGGTGTCCCTCAGAAATGGGCACATCAGTAGACTTGCCAGACTCAGAATCCACAGTTAAACTATGTTGTTGTTGCTCAGTGGAATTCTGTGCTGAAACTTTGTCTTTTGCACCTGAGTTGGGCTTACCATCATCCGTTCCAGAGTCTGGGCCGACTATCTTCACCGAGTTCTCACTCGTTATTGTTTGTAGGAAATGCCAGTCCATATTCATTTTCCTAATCCACTCCCGTCCTAGTAGTGGAGGACCTCCTTCAGATATCACATATAAGTCCATTATTTGACTGTCTTCGCCCTTGTGGACCACTGCAACCTCTATTTTCCCGATGGGGTACACTCCTTGCCCCGTGTATGTTTTCAATATAATCCCCGTATCCTGTAGGGGAATATGTTGGAATAACTTTCCGTAATCTTTCTTATTTATGACCGTCAATGCCGATCCAGTGTCCAATTCCAGTTTTACTTGGACTCCTTCTATCTGAAGAGTGACCCAAATTGTCTGGAGGTCTGCACCCTTACCAGCGTTGAGTACTCTTAAGCTAGCCAGTTCATTACTGCTAGCGTCTGAATCGGACTCCTGTTCGGTCACCTTGTGTACCTTTGCGTATTTTCCTTGCGGTGACTTCTTGTTGCTGGTCTTCTTCCCTGACCTGCATACTCTAGCTATATGTCCAAGCCTACCACAAGTTCTACATTCTTGGTTTTTAAACCAACACTGGTTCTGATCATGCGTTGTCTTTCCACAACGATAACATTTGCCAGAACTCACACCCAATTTGTGTGCACTGAGCTCCGGTGACCGTAGCTGCATTACTGCCGTGCCTCTCGCTGCGGCTTCGTGTGCTGCTGCCATAGTGGCCGCCTTCTCAAGCGTCAGCTCATTCTCCTCGAGCAGTCGCTTTTGTGTATCCTGTTTAAATAAACCACACACACATTTGTCTCGAAGTGCCTCTGTCAGTCCCGTTCCAAACTGGCAATATTTCGCTAATTTACGCAATTCCAGCAAATAATCAGCATTGCTTTCATGCTGTAGCTGCCTTCTGTCGTAAAATTTAAATCGTTCCGCTAGCATCAGCGGCGTGGGGTTTAGATGATCTTTCAGGACAGTAACAATCTCATCGAACGTCTTATCCGCCGGTTCATCTGGTGATAACAGGTGTTTCAATTGCCCGTATGTCTTCGCACCCATTAAATTTAATAATGTTAGAGCTTTATCTTGGTCACGAATTTTATTGGCCTTACAATAATTTTTTACTCTTTCAACATATATGGCCCAATCTTCGAGGTCACTATCAAAGGTGCTAATATTCCCGTGTTTAGGCATTGTAGATTAGCAATTTCTCAGATTTTTTTTTTTTTTTTTTACTGCTCTCCAAGATGGCGGCTTCCCGCTCTTGCCGTCGTCCTCCGCCCACAAAATGGCGGTTTTCCCGCGCTTGGCGGTCTTCACCCGTCCCCCAACGCCGTCTCCCTTCAGCCCCCGAGTGCGGCCCTTATCTTCGCCGCGATCGCCCGAGTGCGGCCCTTATCAGCGGATGCGATCGCTGGATCGCGAAGCGGCTCTCGGCTCTTATCAGGAGATGCGATCGCTCCGTTGAAACGCCTCCCGCTCGAAGCAGCTCTCGCGCCCTATTCCTCCAGCTCCCCCAGCCCCGTTCGTGCGGCCAACGCGGTCGACTGCCTGTCGCGTCGCTGCCCGGCTCAGACAACGGCTTACCCACCACCAAGCTGGAGAAGAAGCTGACGGTCGCCGATGGAGGCTCCGAGGTCAGGATGTCTTCCAGTGGGGTGGAGAGGGTGGAAACCTCTCTGCAACGTCCTGGCTGTGGACGAAGCTGCCGTGGAGTGACTGCCGCAGGGTCCGAATCAGACTCGTCGCCAGTGTTAAATCTGTGAGTTGTTCAAGTAATTAATACTCAGACTTAATCAGTAACAATAAAACAGGTCTTTACTGGTTGGAGGTAGGGACTATACGTAGGTCTTTACTTCATGCCCACAGGCGGGAACTGAGGGGAGATCAGTACCCACAGTACTATTTATACCCCTATGGCCAGGAGTGGTACTGCGTATCACTACGCCCAACAAGTAGTGCAGTCCTGTCCATAGGTTCAAAGTAGCACACATATTACATACACAACAGTGACAGAGATAGGGAGGGGCGTAGGGGCTGGAGGAGGTTACAGAGATAGGAAGGATTGTAGGGGTTGGAGGAGGTTACAGAGATAGGGAGGGTTGTAGGGGCTGGAGCAGGTTACAGAGATAGGGAGGGTTGTAGGGCTGGAGGAGGTTACAGAGATAGGGAGGGTTGTAGGGGCTGGAGGAGGTGACAGAGAAAGAGAGGGTTGTAGGGCTGGAGGTGGTTACAGAGATAGGGAGGGTTGTAAGGGCTTGAGGAGGTTACAGAGATAGGGAGGGGTGTAGGGGCTGGAGGAGGTTACAGAGATAGGAAGGGGTGTACGAGCTTGAGGTTACAGAGAAAGGGAGGGGTGTAGGGGCTGGAGGAGGTTACAGAGATAGGAAGGGGTGTAGGGGCTGGAGGAGGTTACAGAGATAGGGAGGGTTGTAGGGCTGGAGGAGGTTACAGAGATAGGGAGGTGTGTAGGGGCTGGAGGAGTTTACAGAGATAGGAAGGGTTGTAGGGGCTGGAGGAGGTTACAGAGATAGGGAGGGTTGTAGGGGCTTGAGGAGGTTACAGAGATAGGGAGGGGTGTAGGGGCTGGAGGACGTTCCAGAGATAGGGAGTGCTGTAGGGGCTGGAGGAGGTTACAGAGATAGGGAGGAGTGTAGGGGCTGGAGGAGGTTACAGAGATAGGGAGGGGAGTAGGGGCTGGAGGAGGTTACAGAGATAGGGAGGGGTGAAGGGCTGGAGGAGGTTGCAGAGATAGGGAGGGTGGTAGGGCTGGAGGAGGTTACAGAGATAGGGAGGGGTGTAGGGGCCGGAGGAGGTTACAGAGATAGGGAGGGGTGTAGGGCAGGAGGAGGTTACAGAGATAGGGAGGGGTGTAGGGGCTGGAGGAAGTTACAGAGATAGGGAGGGGTGTAGGGGCTGGAGGAGGTTACAGAGATAGGGAAGGGTGTAGGGGCTGGAGGAGGTTACAGAGATAGGGAAGTGTGTAGGGGCTGGATGAGGTTACAGAAATAGGGAGGTTTGTAGGGGCTGGAGGAGGTTACAGAGATAGGGAGGGTTGTAGGGGATGGAGGAGATTACAGAGATAGGGAGGGGTGTAGGGGCTGGAGGAGGTTAAAGAGATTGGGAGGGGTGTAGGGGCTGGAGGAGGTTACAGAGATAGGGAGGGGTGTAGGGGCTGGAGGAGTTTACAGAGATAGGGAGGGTTGTAAGGCTGGAGGAGGTTACAGAGATAGGGAGGGTTGTAGGGCTGGAGGAGGTTACAGAGATAGGGAGTGTTGTAGGGCTGGAGGAGGTTACAGAGATAGGGAGGGGTGTAGGGGGCTGGAGGAGGTGACAGAGATAGGGAGGGGTGTAGGGCTGGAGGAGGTTACAGAGATAGGGAGGGTTGTAGGGGCTGCAGGAGGTTACAGAGATAGGGAGGGTTGTAGGGGCTGGAGGAGGTTACAGAGAAATGGAGGGGTGTCGAGGCTGGAGGAGGTTACAAGGATAGGGAGGGATGTAGGGGCTGGAGGAGGATACAGAGATAGGGAGTGTTGCAGGGCTGGAGGAGGTTACAGAGATAGGGAGGGGTGTAGGGGGCTGGAGGAGGTGACAGATAGGGAGGGTTGTAGGGGCTGGAGGAGGTTACAGAGATAGGGAGGGTTGTAGGGGCTGCAGGAGGTTACAGAGAGAGGGAGGGGTGTCGAGGCTGGAGGAGGTTACAAGGATAGGGAGGGATGTAGGGGCTGGAGGAGGTTACAGAGATAGGGAGGGTTGTAGGGGATGGAGGAGGTTACAGAGATAGGGAGGTTTGTAGGGGCTGGAGGAGGTTACAGAGATAGGGAGGGGTGTAGGGGCTGGAGGTGGTTACAGAGATAGAGAGGGTTGTAGGGGCTGGAGGAGGTTACAGAGATAGGGAGGGTTGTAGGGACTGGAGGAGGTTACAGAGATAGGGAGGGTTGTAGGGGCTGGAGGAGGTTACAGAGATAGGGAGGGTTGTAGGGGCTGGAGGAGGTTACAGAGATAGGGAGGGGTGTAGGGGCTGGAGGAGGTTACAGAGATAGGGAGGGCTGTAGGGGCTGGAGGAGGTTACAGAGATAGGGAGGGTTGTACGGCTGGAGGAGGTTACAGAGATAGGGAGGGGTGTAGGGGCTGGAGGAGGTTACAGAGATAGGAAGAGTTGTAGGGGCTGGAGGAGGTTACAGAGATAGGCAGGATTGTAGGGGCTTGAGGAGGTTACAGAGATAGGGAGGGGTGTCGGGGCTGGAGGACGTTACAGACATACGGAGGGCTGTAGGGGCTGGAGGAGGTTACAGAGATAGGGAGGGGTGTAGGGGCTGGAGAAGGTTACAGAGATAGGGAGGGGTGTAGGGGCTGGAGGAGGTTACAGAGATAAGGAGGGGTGTAGCGGCTGGTGGAGGTTACAGAGATAGGGAGGTGTGAAGGGCTGGAGGAGGTTACAGAGATAGGGAGGGTTGTAGGGCTGGAGGAGGTTACAGAGATAGGGAGAGTTGTAGGGGCTGGAGGAGTTTATAGAGATAGGGAGGGTTGTAGGGCTGGAGGAGGTTACAGAGATAGGGAGGGGTGTAGGGGCTGGAGGAGGTTACAGAGAAAGGGAGTGGTGTAGGGGCTGAAGGAGGTTACAGAGATCGGGAGGAGTGTAGGGGCTGGAGGAGGTTACAGTGATAGGGAGGGGTGTAGGGGCTGGAGGAGGTTACAGAGATAGGGAGGAGTGTAGGGGCTGGAGGAGGTTACAGAGATAGGGAGGGTTGTAGGGGCTGGAGGAGGTTACAGAAATAGGGAGGTGTGTCGGGCTGGAGGAGGTTACAGAGATAGGGAGGGGTGTAGGGGCTGGAGGAGGTTAAAGAGATAGGGAGGGGTGTCGGGGCTGGAGCAGATTACAGAGATTGGGAGGGTTGTAGGTGCTGGAGGAGGTTACAGAGATAGGGAGAGTTGTAGGTGCTGGAGGAGGTTATAGAGATAGGGAGGGGTTGTAGGGGCTGGAGGAGGTTACAGAGATAGGGAGGTGTGCAGGGCTGGAGGAGGTTACAGAGATAGGGAGGGGTGCAGGGGCTGGAGGAGGTTACAGAGATAGGGAGGGGTTGTAGGGGCTCGAGGAGGTTACAGAGATAGCGAGGGGTGCAGGGGCTGGAGGAGGTTACAGAGATAGGGAGTGGTGTAGGGACTGGAGGAGGTTACAGAGATAGGGAGGGGTGTAGGGGCTGGAGGAGGTTACAGAGATAGGGAGGGGTGTAGGGGCTGGAGGAGGTTACAGAGATAGGGAGGGGTGTAGGGGCTGGAGGAGGTTACAGAGATAGGGAGGGTTTTAGGGGCTGGAGGAGGTTACAGAGATAGGGAGGTGTGTAGGGCTGGAGGAGGTTACAGAGATAGGGAGGGGTGTAGGGGCTGGAGGAGGTTACAGAGATAGGGAGGGGTTGTAGGGGCTCGAGGAGGTTACCGAGATAGCGAGGGGTGTTGGGGCTGGAGGAGGTTACAGAGATAGGGAGTGGTGTCGGGGCTGGAGGAGGTTACAGAGATAGGGATGGGTGTAGGGGCTGGAGGAGGATACAGAGATAGGGAGGGGTGTAGGGGATGGAGGAGGTTAGAGAGATAGCGAGTGGTGTAGGGGCTGGAGTAGGTTACAGAGATAGGGAGGGGTGTAGGGGATGGAGGTGGTTACAGAGATAGGGAGGGTTGCAGGTCTGGAGGAGGTTACAGAGATAGGGAGGGGTGTAGGGGCTGGAGGTGGTTATAGAGATAGGGAGGGTTGTAGGGCTGGAGGAGGATACAGAGATAGGGAGGGGTGTAGGGGCTGGAGGAGGTTACAGAGATAGGGAGGGTTGTAGGGGCTGGAGGAGGTTACAGAGATAGAGAGGGGTGTAGGGCTGGAGGAGGTTACAGAGATAGCAAGGGTTGAAGGGGCTTGAGGAGGTTACAGAGAGAGGGAGGGGTGTAGGGGCTGGAGGCGGTTACAGAGATAAGGAGGGATGTAGGGGCTGGAGGAGGTTACAGAGATAGGGAGGGTTGTAGGGCTGGAGGAGGTTACAGATATAGGGAGGGGTGTAGGGGCTGGAGGAGGTTACAGAGATAGGGAGGGTTGTAAGGCTGGAGGAGATTACAGAGATAGGGAGGGGTGGAGGGGCTGGAGGAGGTTACAGAGATAGGGAGGGGTGTAGGGGCTGGAGGAGGTTACAGAGATAGGGAGGGGTGTAGGGGCTGGAGGAGGTTACAGAGATAGGGAGGGTTGTAGGGCTGGAGGAGGTTACAGAGATAGGGAGGGTTGTAGGGCTGGAGGAGGTTACAGTGATAGGAAGGGTTGTAGGGGCTGGAGGATGTTACAGAGAAAGGGAGGGGTGTAGGGGCTGGAGGAGTTTACAGAGATAGGGAGGGTTGTAGGGGCTGGAGGAGGTTACAGAGATAGGGAGGGTTGTAGGGGCTGGAGGAGGTTACAGAGATAGGGAGGGTTGTAGGGGCTGGAGGAGGTGACAGAGATAGAGAGGATTGTAGGGCTGGAGGAGGTTACAGAGATAGGGAGGGTTGTAGGGGCTTGAGGAGGTTACAGAGATAGGGAGGGGTGTAGGGGCTGGAGGAGGTTACAGAGATAGGGAGGGGTGTAGGGGCTCGAGGAGGTTACAGAGAGAGGGAGGGGTGTAGGGGCTGGAGGAGGTTACAGAGATAGGGAGGGGTGTCGGGGCTGGAGGAGGTTACAGAGATAGGGAGGGGTGTAGGGGCTCGAGGAGGTTACAGAGAGAGGGAGGGGTGTAGGGGCTGGAGGAGGTTACAGAGATAGGGAGGGATGTAGTGGATGGAGGAGGTTGCAGAGATAGGGAGTGTTGTAGGGGATGGAGGAGGTTACAGAGGTAGGGAGGTTTGTAGGGGCTGGAGGAGGTTACAGAGATAGGGAGGGGTGTAGGGGCTGGAGGAGGTTACAGAGATAGGGAGGGGTGAAGGGCTGGAGGTGGTTACAGAGATAGGGAGGGGTGTCGGGGCTGGAGGGGGTTACAGAGATAGGGAGGGATGTAGTGGCTGGAGGAGGTTGCAGAGATAGGGAGTGTTGTAGGGGATGGAGGAGGTTACAGAGGTAGGGAGGTTTGTAGGGGCTGGAGGAGGTTACAGAGATTGGGAGGGGTGTCGGGGCTGGAGGAGGTTATAGAGATAGGGAGGGGTGTAGGGGCTGGAGGAGGTTACAGAGATAGGGAGGGGTGTAGGGGCTGGAGGACGTTACAGAGATAGGGAGGGGTGTAGGGGCTGGAGGAGGTTACAGAGATAGGGAGGGGTGTAGGGGCTGGAGGAGGTTACAGAGATAGGGAGGGTTGCAGGGCTGGAGGAGGTTACAGAGATAGGGAGGGGTGTAGGGGCTGGTGGAGGTTACAGAGATAGGGAGGGTTGTAGGGGCTGGAGGAGGTTACAGAGATAGGGAGGGGTGTAGGGGCTGGAGGAGGTTACAGTGATAGGGAGGATTGTAGGGGCTGGAGGAGGTTACAGAGATAGGGAGTGTTGTAGGGCTGGAGGAGGATACAGAGATAAGGAGGGTTGTAGGGGGCTGGAGGAGGTTACAGAGATAGGGAGGGTGTAGGGGCTGGAGGAGATTACAGAGCTAGGGAGGGGTGTTGGGCAGGAGTAGGTTACAGAGATAGGGAGGGGTGTAGGGTTGGAGGAGGTTAAAGAGATAGGGAGGGTTGTAGGGGATGGAGGAGGTTACAGAGATAGGGAGTTTGTAGGGGCTGGAAGAGGTTACAGAGATAGGGAGGGGTGTTGGGGCTGGAGGAGGTTCCAGCGAAAAGGAGGTTTGTAGGGGCTGGAGGAGGTTACAGAGATAGGGAGTGTTGTAGGGGCTGGAGGAGGTTACAGAGATAGGGAGTGTTGTAGGGCTGGAGGAGGATACAGAGATAAGGAGGGTTGTAGGGGGCTGGAGGAGGTTACAGAGATAGGGAGGGTGTAGGGGCTGGAGGAGATTACAGAGCTAGGGAGGGGTGTTGGGCTGGAGTAGGTTACAGAGATAGGGAGGGGTGTAGGGCTGGAGGAGGTTACAGAGATAGGGAGGGTTGTAGGGGATGGAGGAGGTTACAGAGATAGGGAGTTTGTAGGGGCTTGAGGAGGTTGCAGAGATAGGGAGGGGTGTAGGGGCTGGAGGAGGTTACAACGAAAAGGAGGTTTGTAGGGGCTGGAGGAGGTTACAGAGATAGGGAGGGGTGTAGGGGCTGGAGGAGGTTACAGCGAAAAGGAGGTTTGTAGGGGCTGGAGGAGGTTACAGAGATAGGGAGGGGTGTAGGGGGCTGGAGGAGGTTACAGAGATAGGGACGGGTGTAGGGCTGCAGGAGGTTACAGAGATAGGGAGGGTTGTAGAGGCTGGAGGAGGTTACAGTGATAGGGAGGGGTGTAGGGGCTGTAGGAGGTTACAGAAATAGAGAGGGGTGTAGGGGCTGGAGGAGGTTACAGAGATTGGGAGGGGTGTTGGGGCTGGAGGAGGTTACAGAGATAGGGAGGGGTGTAGGGGCTGGAGGAGGTTACAGAGATAGGGAGGGTTGTAGGGGCTGGAGGAGCTTACAGAGATAGGGAGGGTTGTAGGGCTGGAGGAGGTTACAGTAATAGGAAGGGTTGTAGGGGCTGGAGGAGGTTTCAGAGAAAGGGAGGAGTGTTGGGGCTGGAGGAGATTACAGAGATAGGGAGGGTTGTAGGGGCTGGAGGAGGTTACAGAGATAGGGAGAGTTGTAGGGGCTGGAGGAGGTTACAGAGATAGGGAGGGTTGTCGGGGCTGGAGGAGGTGACAGAGAAAGAGAGGGGTGTAGGGCTGGAGGAGGTTACAGAAATAGGGAGGGATGTAGGGCTGGAGGAGGTTACAGCAATAGGAAGGGTTGTAGGGGCTGGAGGAGGTTTCAGAGAAAGGGAGGTGTGTAGGGGCTGGAGGAGGTTACAGAGATAGGGAGGGTTGTAGGGGCTGGAGGAGGTTACAGAGTTAGGGAGGGGTGTAGGGGCCGGAGGAGGTTACAGCGATAGGGACGGGTGTAGGGCAGGAGGAGGTTACAGAGATAGGGAGGGTTGTCGGGGCTGGAGGAGGTCACAGAGATAGGGAGGGTTGTAGGGGCTGGAGGAGGTTACAGAGCTAGGGAGGGGTGTTGGGGCTGGAGGAGGTCACAGAGATAGGGAGGGGTGTAGGGGCTGGAGGAGGTTACAGAGATAGGGAGGGTTGTTGGGCTGGAGGAGTTTACAGAGATAGGGAGGGTTGTAGGGGCTGAAGGAGGTTACAGAGATAGGGAGGGGTGTAGGGGCTGGAGGTGGTTACAGAGATAGGGAGGGGTGTAGGGGCTGGAGGAGGTTACAGAGATAGGGAGGGGTGTAGGGGCAGGAGGAGCTTACAGAGATAGGGAGGGTTGTAGGGCTGGAGGAGGTTACAGAGATAGGGAGGAGTGCAGGGGCTGGAGGAGGTTACAGAGATAGGGAGGGGTGTAGGGTTTGGAGGAGGTTACAGAGATAAGGAGGGGTGTAGGGGCTGGAGGTGTTTACAGAGATAGGGAGGGGTGTAGGGGCTGGAGGCGGTTACAGAGATAGGGAGGTTTGTAGGGGCTGGAGGAGGTTACAGAGATAGGGAGGGGTGTAGGGGCTGGAGGAGGTTACAGAGATAGGGAGGGGTGTAGGGCCTGGAGGAGGTTACAGAGATAGGGAGGGGTGTCGGGGCTGGAGGAGGTTACAGAGATAGGGAGGGTTGTAGGGGCTGGAGGAGGTTACAGAGATAGGGAGGGTTGTTGGGCTGGAGGAGGTTACAGAGATAGGGAGGGTTGTAGGGGCTGGAGGAGGTTACAGAGATAGGGAGGGGTGTAGGGGCTGGAGGAGGTTATAGAGATAGGGAGGGGTGTAGGGGCTGGAGGAGGTTACAGAGATAGGGAGGGGTGTAGGGGCAGGAGGAGGTTACAGCGATAGGGAGGGTTGTAGGGCTGGAGGAGGTTACAGAGATAGGGAGGGGTGTAGGGGCTGGAGGAGGTTACAGAGATAGGGAGGGGTGTAGGGTTTGGAGGAGGTTACAGAGATAAGGAGGGGTGTAGGGGCTGGAGGAGTTTACAGAGATAGGGAGGGGTGTAGGGGCTGGAGGAGGTTACAGAGATAGTGAGGTGTGTAGGGCCTGGAGGAAGTTACAGAGATAGGGAGGGGTGTAGGGGCTGGAGGAGGTTACAGAGATAGGGAGGGTTGTAGGGGCTGGAGGAGGTTACAGAGATAGGGAGGTGTGTAGGGCCTGGAGGAGGTTACAGAGATAGGGAGGGGTGTAGGGGCTGGAGGTGGTTACAGAGATAGGGAGGGTTGTAGGGGCTGGAGGAGGTTACAGAGATAGGGAGGGTGTAGGGGCTGGAGGAGGTTACAGAGATAGGGAGGGGTGTAGGGGCTGGAGGAGGTTACAGAGATAGGGAGGGGTTGTAGGGGCTGGAGGAGGTTACAGAGATAGGGAGGGGTGTAGGGGCTGGAGGAGGTTACAGAGTTAGGGAGGGGGGTAGGGGCTGGAGGAGGTTACAGAGATAGGGAGGGGTGTATGGGCTGGAGGAGGTTACAGAGATAGGGAGGGTTGTAGGGGCTGGAGGAGGTTACAGAGATAGGGAGGGGTGTAGGTCTGGAAGAGGTTACAGAGATAGGGAGGGGTGTAGGGGCTGGAGGAGGTTACAGAGATAGGGAGCTAGGTTACAGAGATAGGGAGGGGTGTAGGGGCTGGAGGAGGTTACAGAGATAGGGAGGGGTGTAGGGCCTGGAGGAGGTTACAGAGATAGGGAGGGTTGTAGGGGCTGGAGGAGCTTACAGAGATAGGGAGGGGTGTAGGGTTTGGAGGAGGTTACAGAGATAAGGAGGGGTGTAGGGGCTGGAGGAGGTTACAGAGATAGGGAGGGGTGTAGGGGCTGGAGGAGGTTACAGAGATAGGGAGGGGTGTAGGGGCTGGAGGAGGTTACAGAGATAGGGAGGGGTGTAGGGGCTGGAGGAGGTTACAGAGATAGGGAGGGGTGTTGGGGCTGGAGGTGGTTACAGAGATAGGGAGGGGTGTAGGGGCTGGAGGAGGTTACAGAGATAGGGAGGGGTGTAGGGGCTGGAGGTGGTTACAGAGATAGGGAGGGGTGTAGGGGCTGGAGAAGGTTACAGAGATAGGGAGGGGTGTAGGGGCTGGAGGAGGTTACAGAGATAGGGAGGGATGTAGGGGCTGGAGGAGGTTACAGAGATAGGGAGGGGTGTCGGGCCTGGAGGATATCCTAAAGTGCTTTACAGCCAATGAAGTAGTACTTGAAGTGTGGTCACTGTTGTAATGTCGGAGATGCGGCAGCCAATTTGCGCACAGCAAGCTCCCACAAACAGCATTGAGATTAATGACCAGATGAGTTGTTTTGGTGATGTAGGTTGAAGGATACATATTGGCCCAGGACACCGGGGAGAACCCCCCTGCTCGTCTTTGAAATAGTGCCCATGGGATCCTTATAGTCCAGCTGTGAGGGCAGACGGTGCCTCGGTTTAACGTCTCATCTGAAAAACGGCACCTCCAACAGTGCAGCCCTCCCTCAGTACCGCCCCTCCGACAGTGCGGCGCTCCCTCAGTACCGCCCCTCCGACAGTGCGGCGCTCCCTCAGTACCGCCCCTCCGACAGTACGGCGCTCCCTCAGTACTGCCCCTCCGACAGTGCGGCGCTCCCTCAGTACTGCCCCTCCGACAGTGCGGCGCTCCCTCAGTACGGCCCCTCCGACAGTGCGGTGCTCCCTCAGTACTGCCCCTCCGACAGTGCGGCGCTCCCTCAGTACTGCCCCTCCGACAGTGCGGCGCTCCCTCAGTGCTGCCCCTCCGACAGTGCGGTGCTGCCTCAGTACTGCCCCTCCGACAGTGCAGCGCTCACTCAGTACTGCCTCTCCGACAGTGCGGCGCTCCCTCAGTACTGCCCCTCCGACAGTGCAACCCTCCCTCAGTACCGCCCCTCCGACAGTGCGGTGCTGCCTCAGTACTGCCCCTCCGACAGTGCAGCGCTCCCTCAGTACTGCCTCTCCGACAGTGCGGTGCTCCCTCAGTGCTGCCGCTCTGACAGTGCGGCGCTCCCTCAGTACTGCCCCTCCGACAGTGCGGCGCTCCCTCAGTACTGCCCCTCCGACAGTGCGGTGCTCCCTCAGTACTGCCCCTCCGACAGTGCTGCGCTCCCTCAGTACTGCTCCTCCGACAGTGCAGCGCTCCCTCAGTACTGCCTCTCCGACAGTGCGGCGCTCCCTCAGTACTGCCCCTCCGACAGTGCGGCGCACCCTCAGTACTGCCCCTCCGACAGTGCGGCGCTCCCTCAGTACTGACCCTCCGACAGTGCAGCGCTCCCTCAGTACTGCCCCTCCGACAGTGCGGCGCTCCCTCAGTACTGCCCCTCCGACGGTGCGGCGCTCTCTCAGTACTGCCCCTCCGACAGTGCGGCGCTCCCTCAGTACTGCCCCTCCGACAGTGCTGCGCTCCCTCAGTACTGCCCCTCCGACAGTGCGGCGCTCCCTCAGTACTGCCCCTCCGACAGTGCGGCGCTCCCTCAGTACCGCCCCTCCGATAGTGCGGCGCTCCCTCAGTACCGCCCCTCCGACAGTGCGGCGCTCCCTCAGTACTGCCCCTCCGACAGTGCGGGACTCCCTCAGTACCGCCCCTCCGACGGTGCGGAGTTCCCTCAGCCCTGACCCGCCAACAGTGCGGCGCTCCCTCAGTACTGCCCCTCCGACAGTGCGGCGCTCCCTCAGTACTGTCCCTCTGACAGTGCGGCGCTCCCTCAGTACTGACCCTCTGACAGTGCAGCGCTCCCTCAGTACTGCCCCTTCGACAGTGCGGCGCTCCCCCAGTACTGACCCTCCGACAGTGCGGAGCTCCCTCAGTACTGCCCCTCCGACAGTGCTGCACTCCCTCAGTACTGTCCCTCTGACAGTGCGGCGCTCCCTCAGTACTGACCCTCTGACAGTGCAGCGCTCCCTCAGTACTGCCCCTTCGACAGTGCGGCGCTCCCCCAGTACTGACCCTCCGACAGTGCGGAGCTCCCTCAGTACTGCCCCTCCGACAGTGCTGCACTCCCTCAGTACTGCCCCTCCGACAGTGCGGAGCTCCTTCAGTACCGCCCCTCCGACAGTGCAGCGCCTGTCTCTGTCTCTCCCTCTGTCTCTCTCTCTCTGTCTCTTTCTTTCTCTGTCTCTCTCTCTGTTTCTGTCTCTCTGCCTCTCTCTCTCTGCCTCTCTCTCTCTGTCTCTCCCTCTCTCTCTGTCTGTCTCTCTTTCTCTCTCTCTCTCTCTGTCTGTCTTTCTGTCAATTCAATTCAATTCAATTCAATTCAAATGCTTTATTGGCATGAAAGTTTACAGAGAACCATATTGCCAAAGCTTACATAGCAAAAAGGTACAGTTTTCCAACATTCTGTAGGTGTCAATCGATTTGACATTTGTTGGGTACATACAATATTACTTTTAACAATATTAATTTTAAACAGTCTTACTTTTAAACAGTCCTCAGGTTGTGACATGTTGTTACATATTTGGCCCCAAGGTATGGTCTGTCTCCTTCTCCCAGGACTAATCTCAATTTTGACAGGTCATCCAATTCCTTGAAATCTGGGGTTGTTTGGCTTAGCTTGTTGAATAATATGTTTCTTGATGTGTTGAATTTTTCGCATTTTAGGAGGAAATGCATTTCTGTTTCAACCTCGCCGGCCAGACATTGATCGCATATTCTATTCTCTCTAGGCTGCCAGGATTTCTTGTATCTGCCTTTTTCAATTTCCAGTTGGTGGTCGCTTAGTCTGTACCTGGTGAGGGTCTGTCTCTGTTTTGTGTCTCTGATGGTCGTGAGGTAGTCTGCCAGTTTATAATCTCTTTTTAGGGCCCGGAAACATTCTAATCTGCTTTGGCTTTCGGTTATTTTGTTCCAATGTTCCAGGTAGGTTTCTTTGCATTTTTTAATGATTTGGTTCACTCGGATTGGTGTTTGGACGGCTGTGTTGGTCTGGGGCTGGTCAGGGTCCGGCTGAGTACTTAGTTTCAGTAGCAGCTGACTCAGGGGACTCTTTTCTGGGTTTAGCTCTTGGGTCTGAAAGGCTTTGAAATGAAGGGTGTCTGTGGAGCTAGATTTGAGCTGATTTAGGAAGTTTAGTGCTCGTTTTTGGATGTTTATTATCAGTGGGTATCTGCCTAGTTCGGCTCTGCATGCATTTGTTGGTGTTTTTCTTTGGGTGCGAAGGATGCTTCGGCAGAATTCTGCATGTAGGGCTTCTATTGTGTGTTTTTCCCATTTAGTGTAGCTTTGGTGATTTAGCGGGCCCCATACTTCACTACCGTACAGTGCAATGGGCAGGATTATGCTGTCAAATATTTTGAGCCAGATTTTGATTGGGATTTGGATGTTGTAGAATTTTCTTTTTATTGCATATAGGGCTCTTCGGGCTTTTTCTTTTAGTGCATTCACTGCTATGCTGAAGCTCCCTGATGCTGTAATAGTTAGACCAAGGTAGGTGTAGCTCATAGTGTGTCCTATAGCGGTATCACTGAGGGTAAATTGGTATTTGTTTTCCTGACATCTGGGCCTTTTTTGAAAAATCATGATGTTGGTTTTCTTTAGATTTACTGTTAGAGCCCAATTTTGGCAGTATTTGTCGAGCAGGTCTAGTTGTTGCTGTAATCCCTGTTCTGTGGGAGACAGCAGAACCAGGTCGTCCGCATAGAACAGGGATTTCACTTCTCCATCAAGGAGACGGAGACCTGGTGACTCGCTTTGCTCCAGCATGTCTGCTAATTCATTTATGTATATGTTGAACAGGGTCGGGCTCAAGTTGCAGCCCTGTCGGACGCCTCTTCTCTGGGTGAAGAAATCGGTGCGTTTGTCTCCAATTTTGACCCCGCATTTGTTTTTCAGATACATTGATTTAATAAGGTCATAGACTTTGCCCCCTATTCCACACTGAAGAAGTTTATAATAGAGCCCTTCGTGCCATATAGAGTCAAAGGCTTTCTTGAAGTCGATGAAACAGGCGAATATTTTCCCATTTTTTGTTTGGTGTATATGTTTTTCAATGAGGGTGTGAAGGGTATAGATATGGTCGGCGGTGCGGTGTTTTGGAAGAAAGCCTATTTGGTTTTTTCTGAGGATATTATGTTTCTCTCTCTCTCTGTCTGTCTGTCTGTCTCTTTCTCTGCCTCTGTCTCTGTCTCTCTCTCTCTGTCTCTCTCTCTTTCTCTCACTCTGTCTCTCTCTCTCTCGCTGTCTCTCTCTCTCTCGCTGTCTCTCTCTTGCTCTGTCTCTCTCGCTCTGTCTCTCTCTCTTTCTGTCTCTCTCTCTGTCTCTCTCTCTGTCTCTGTCTCTCTCTCTGTCTCTCTCTCTCTCTCTCTGTCTCTGTCTCTGTCTCTGTCTCTGTCTCTCTCTCTCTGTCTCTCTCTCTCTGTCTCTCTCTCTCTGTCTCTCTCTCTCTCTCTCTCTCTGTCTCTCTCTGTCTCTCTCTCTCTGTCTCTCTCTGTCTCTCTCTCTGTCTCTCTCTGTCTCTCTCTGTCTCTCTCTCTCTGTCTCTCTCTGTCTCTGTCTCTCTGTGACTCTCTCTGCGTATTAAACACTAATATTTGAATGAAATGACCATTCCTCTGTCCATTCCCGGGTATCAGTGAACTTTATTCAAAGCTTCTTCTTCAACAGGCACATTCTGGGACAGACTTACAGCGACGATCCTGGACAGGGATTAAGGCAAAGATGAAATTCATTGGATGATCTTTGATGGGGTTAAGGGTAATGGTCAGGGTGTAGGGTTCGGGGTTGAGGTTAGATTTAGGTTAACGGAGGTTAGGGTTAAATGGGTTAGGGTTAGGGGTTGGGGTTAGAGTTAGGGTCAGTGTTAGGGTTCGGGGTTAGGGTTAGGGTTAGGTTTAGGGGTAAGGGTTAGGGTAAGGGTTATGGCAAGGGGTTAGGTTTAGGGTTAGGGTTAGGTTTAGGGGTTAGGGTTAGGGTTAGCGTTAGGCTTAGGGGTTAGGGTTAGGGTAAGGGATATGGTAAGGGGTTAGGGTTAGGGTTAGGTTTAGGGTTCGGGTTTGGGTTAAGGGTTAGGGGTTGAGGTTAGGGGTTAGGGTTGTGTCAGGGTTAATAGGGTCAGTGTTCATGGAGCTTGATGTGATGTTATCCATTGAGATGACTCCAGAATTCACGGTGACTTCTCATTTCTGGGCATGACCAGCCCACTCACCGAATCCACCCCTTAAATTCTGTGCCCTGAAAATAGACAGAAATAATTAAAACATCATAGCCGGAAAGCACTAAACCCACGAGTGTTTAATGCGACAGTGTAGGGTTAGGGTTACGGTTAGCTGTACTCTGTATCTAACCCAAGCTGTACCTGCCCTGGGAGTGTTTGGTGGGACAGTGTAGAGGGAGCTTTACTCTGTATCTAACCCGTGCTGTACCTGCCCTGGGAGTGTTTGATGGGACAGTGTAGAGGGAGCTTTACTCTGTATCTAACCCGTGCTGTACCTGCCCTGGGAGTGTTTGATGGGACAGTGTAGAGGGAGCTTTACTCTGTATCTAACCCGTGCTGTACCTGCCCTGGAAGTGTTTGATGGGACAGTGCAGAGGGAGCTTTACTCTGTATCTAACCCGTGCTGTACCTGCCCTGGGAGTGTTTGATGGGACAGTGTAGAGGGAGCTTTACTCTGTATCTAACCCGAGCTGTACCTGCCCTGGGAGTGTTTGATGGGACAGTGTAGAGGGAGCTTTACTCTGTATCTAACCCGTGCTGTACCTGCCCTGGGAGTGTTTGATGGGACAGTGTAGAGGGAGCTTTACTCTGTATCTAACCCCGTGCTGTACCTGCCCTGGGAGTGTTTGATGGGACAGTGTAGAGGGAGCTTTACTCTGTATCTAACCCCGTGCTGTACCTGCCCTGGGAGTGTTTGATGGGACACTGTAGAGGGAGCTTTACTCTGTATCTAACCCCGTGCTGTACCTGCCCTGGGAGTGTTTGATGGGACAGTGTAGAGGGAGCTTTACTCTGTATCTAACCCATGCTGTACCTGCCCTGGGAGTGTAGGTGGGACAGTGTAGAGGGAGCTTTACTCTGTATCTAACCCGTGCTGTACCTGCCCTGGGAGTGTTTGATGGGACAGTGTAGAGGGAGCTTTACTCTGTATCTAACCCGTGCTGTACCTGCCCTGGGAGTGTTTGATGGGACAGTGTAGAGGGAGCTTTACTCTGTATCTAACCCGTGCTGTACCTGCCCTGGAAGTGTTTGATGGGAAAGTGTAGAGGGAGCTTTACTCTGTATCTAACCCGTGCTGTACCTGCCCTGGGAGTGTTTGATGGGACAGTGTAGAGGGAGCTTTACTCTGTATCTAACCCCGTGCTGTACCTGCCCTGGGAGTGTTTGATGGGACAGTGCAGAGGGAGCTTTACTCTGTATCTAACCCCCTGCTGTACCTGCCCTGGGAGTGTTTGATGGGACAGTGTAGAGGGAGCTTTACTCTGTATCTAACCCGTGCTGTACCTGCCCTGGGAGTGTTTGATGGGACAGTGTAGAGGGAGCTTTACTCTGTATCTAACCCCGTGCTGTACCTGCCCTGGGAGTGTTTGATGGGACAGTGTAGAGGGAGCTTTACTCTGTATCTAACCCCGTGCTGTACCTGCCCTGGGAGTGTTTGATGGGACACTGTAGAGGGAGGTTTACTCTGTATCTAACCCCGTGCTGTACCTGCCCTGGGAGTGTTTGATGGGACAGTGTAGAGGGAGCTTTACTCTGTATCTAACCCATGCTGTACCTGCCCTGGGAGTGTAGGTGGGACAGTGTAGAGGGAGCTTTACTCTGTATCTAACCCGTGCTGCACCTGCCCTGGGAGTGTTTGATGGGACAGTGTAGAGGGAGCTTTACTCTGTATCTAACCCGTGCTGTACCTGCCCTGGAAGTGTTTGATGGGACAGTGTAGAGGGAGCTTTACTCTGTATCTAACCCGTGCTGTACCTGCCCTGGGAGTGTTTGATGGGACAGTGTAGAGGGAGCTTTACTCTGTATCTAACCCGTGCTGTACCTGCCCTGGGAGTGTTTGATGGGACAGTGTAGAGGGAGCTTTACTCTGTATCTAACCCGTGCTGTACCTGCCCTGGGAGTGTTTGATGGGACAGTGTAGAGGGAGCTTTACTCTGTATCTAACCCGTGCTGTACCTGCCCTGGGAGTGTTTGATGGGACAGTGTAGAGGGAGCTTTACTCTGTATCTAACCCCGTGCTGTACCTGCCCTGGGAGTGTTTGATGGGACAGTGTAGAGGGAGCTTTACTCTGTATCTAACCCCGTGCTGTACCTGCCCTGGGAGTGTTTGATGGGACACTGTAGAGGGAGCTTTACTCTGTATCTAACCCCGTGCTGTACCTGCCCTGGGAGTGTTTGATGGGACAGTGTAGAGGGAGCTTTACTCTGTATCTAACCCATGCTGTACCTGCCCTGGGAGTGTAGGTGGGACAGTGTAGAGGGAGCTTTACTCTGTATCTAACCCCGTGCTGTACCTGCCCTGGGAGTGTTTGATGGGACAGTGTAGAGGGAGCTTTACTCTGTATCTAACCCATACTGTACCTGCCCTGGGAGTGTAGGTGGGACAGTGTAGAGGGAGCTTTACTCTGTATCTAACCCGTGCTGTACCTGCCCTGGGAGTGTTTGATGGGACAGTGTAGAGGGAGCTTTACTCTGTATCTAACCCCGTGCTGTACCTGTCCTCGGAGTGTTTGATGGGACAGTGTAGAGGGAGCTTTACTCTGTATCTAACCCCGTGCTGTACCTGCCCTGGGAGTGTTTGATGGGACAGTGTAGAGGGAGCTTTAGTCTGTATCTAACCCCGTGCTGTACCTGCCCTGGGAGTGTTTGATGGGACAGTGTAGAGGGAGCTTTACTCTGTATCTAACCCCGTGCTGTACCTGCCCTGGGAGTGTTTGATGGGACAGTGTAGAGGGAGCTTTACTCTGTATCTAACCCATGCTGTACCTGCCCTGGGAGTGTTTGATGGGACAGTGTACAGGGAGCTTTACTCTGTATCTAACCCCGTGCTGTGCCTGCCCTGGGAGTGTTTGATGGGACAGTGTAGAGTGAGCTTTACTCTGTATCTAACCCCGTGCTGTGCCTGCCCTGGGTGTGTTTGATGGGGCAGTGTAGAGGGAGCTTTACTCTGTATCTAACCCCGTGCTGTACCTGCCCTGGGAGTGTTTGATGGGACAGTGTAGAGGGAGCTTTACTCTGTATCTAACCCCGTGCTGTACCTGCCCTGGGAGTGTTTGATGGGACACTGTAGAGGGAGCTTTACTCTGTATCTAACCCCGTGCTGTACCTGCCCTGGGAGTGTAGGTGGGACAGTGTAGAGGGAGCTTTACTCTGTATCTAACCCATACTGTACCTGCCCTGGGAGTGTAGGTGGGACAGTGTAGAGGGAGCTTTACTCTGTATCTAACCCGTGCTGTACCTGCCCTGGGAGTGTTTGATGGGACAGTGTAGAGGGAGCTTTACTCTGTATCTAACCCCGTGCTGTACCTGTCCTCGGAGTGTTTGATGGGACAGTGTAGAGGGAGCTTTACTCTGTATCTAACCCCGTGCTGTACCTGCCCTGGGAGTGTTTGATGGGACAGTGCAGAGGGAGCTTTACTCTGTATCTAACCCCGTGCTGTACCTGCCCTGGGAGTGTTTGATGGGACAGTGTAGAGGGAGCTTTACTCTGTATCTAACCCCGTGCTGTACCTGCCCTGGGAGTGTTTGATGGGACAGTGTAGAGGGAGCTTTACTCTGTATCTAACCCATGCTGTACCTGCCCTGGGAGTGTTTGATGGGACAGTGTAGAGGGAGCTTTACTCTGTATCTAACCCGTGCTGTACCTGCCCTGGGAGTGTTTGATGGGACAGTGTACAGGGAGCTTTACTCTGTATCTAACCCCGTGCTGTGCCTGCCCTGGGAGTGTTTGATGGGACAGTGGAGAGTGAGCTTTACTCTGTATCTAACCCCGTGCTGTGCCTGCCCTGGGAGTGTTTGATGGGACAGTGTAGAGGGAGCTTTACACTGTATCTAACCCGTGCTGTACCTGCCCTGGGAGTGTTTGATGGGACAGTGTAGAGGGAGCTTTACTCTGTATCTAACCCCGTGCTGTACCTGTCCTCGGAGTGTTTGATGGGACAGTGTAGAGGGAGCTTTACTCTGTATCTAACCCCGTGCTGTACCTGCCCTGGGAGTGTTTGATGGGACAGTGTAGAGGGAGCTTTACTCTGTATCTAACCCCGTGCTGTACCTGCCCTGGGAGTGTTTGATGGGACAGTGTAGAGGGAGCTTTACTCTGTATCTAACCCCGTGCTGGACCTGCCCTGGGAGTGTTTGATGGGACAGTGTAGAGGGAGCTTTACTCTGTATCTAACCCATGCTGTACCTGCCCTGGGAGTGTTTGATGGGACAGTGTAGAGGGAGCTTTACTCTGTATCTAACCCGTGCTGTACCTGCCCTGGGAGTGTTTGATGGGACAGTGTAGAGGGAGCTTTACTCTGTATCTAACCCGTGCTGTACCTGCCCCGGGAGTGTTTGATGGGACAGTGTACAGGGAGCTTTACTCTGTATCTAACCCCATGCTGTGCCTGCCCTGGGAGTGTTTGATGGGACAGTGTAGAGGGAGCTTTACTCTGTATCTAACCCCGTGCTGTACCTGCCCTGGGAGTGTTTGATGGGACAGTGTAGAGGGAGCTTTACTCTGTATCTAACCCCGTGCTGTGCCTGCCCTGGGAGTGTTTGATGGGACAGTGTAGAGGGAGCTTTACTCTGTATCTAACCCGTGCTGTACCTGCCCTGGGAGTGTTTGATGGGACAGTGTAGAGGGAGCTTTACTCTGTATCTAACCCCGTGCTGTACCTGCCCTGGGAGTGTTTGATGGGACAGTGTAGAGGGAGCTTTACTCTGTATCTAACCCCGTGCTGTACCTGCCCTGGGAGTGTTTGATGGGACAGTGTAGAGGGAGCTTTACTCTGTATCTTAGCCGTGCTGTACCTGCCCTGGGAGTGTTTGATGGGACAGTGTAGAGGGAGCTTTACTCTGTATCGAACCCCGTGCTGTACCTGCCCTGGGAGTGTTTGATGGGACAGTGTCGAGGGAGCTTTACTCTGTATCTAACCCATGCTGTACCTGCCCTGGGAGTGTTTGATGGGACAGTGTAGAGGGAGCTTTACTCTGTATCTAACCCCGTGCTGTACCTGCCCTGGGAGTGTTTGATGGGACAGTGTAGAGGGAGCTTTACTCTGTATCTAACCCCGTGCTGTACCTGCCCTGGGAGTGTTTGATGGGACAGTGTAGAGGGACCTTTACTCTGTATCTAACTCCGTGCTGTACCTGCCCTGGGAGTGTTTGATGGGACAGTGTACAGGGAGCTTTACTCTGTATCTAAACCGTGCTGTACCTGCCCTGGGAGTGTTTGATGGGACAGTGTAGAGGGAGCTTTACTCTGTATCTAACCCGTGCTGTACCTGCCCTGGGAGTGTTTGATGGGACAGTGTAGAGGGAGCTTTACTCTGTAGCTAACCCGTGCTGTACCTGCCCTGGGTGTGTTTGACGGGACAGTGTAGAGGGAGCTTTACTCTGTATCTGACCCGTGCTGTACCTGCCCTGGGAGTGTTTGATGGGGACAGTGTAGAGGGGGCTTTACTCTGTATCTGACCCCGTGCTGTACCTGCCCTGGGTGTGTTTGACGGGACAGTGTAGTGGGAGCTTTACTCTCTATCTAACCCGTGCTGTACCTGCCCTGGGAGTGTTTGATGGGACAGTGTAGAGGGAGCTTTACTCTGTATCTAACCCGTGCTGTACCTGCCCTGGGAGTGTTTGATGGGACAGTGTAGAGGGAGATTTACTCTGTATCTAACCCCGTGCTGTACCTGACCTGGGAGTGTTTGATGGGGACAGTGTAGAGGGGGCTTTACTCTGTATCTAACCCCGTGCTGTACCTGCCCTGGGAGTGTTTGACGGGACAGTGTAGTGGGAGCTTTACTCTCTATCTAACCCGTGCTGTACCTGCCCTGGGAGTGTTTGATGGGACAGTGTAGAGGGAGCTTTACTCTGTATCTAACCCGTGCTGTACCTGCCCTGGGAGTGTTTGATGGGACAGTGTAGAGGGAGCTTTACTCTGTATCTAACCCCGTGCTGTACCTGCCCTGAGAGTGTTTGATGGGACAGTGTAGAGGGAGCTTTACTCTGTATCTAACCCCGTGCTGTACCTGCCCTGGGAGTGTTTGATGGGACAGTGTAGAGGGAGCTTTACTCTGTATCTAACCCCGTGCTGTACCTGGCCTGGGAGTGTTTGATGGGACAGTGTAGAGGGAGCTTTACTCTGTATCTAACCCATGCTGTACCTGCCCTGGGAGTGTTTGATGGGACAGTGTATCACAGAATCACAGAAACCCCACAGTGCAGATAGAGGCCATTTCGGCCCATCGAGCCTGCACCGACACATATCCCACCCTATCCCCGTAACCCCACGTATTTAATCCCCCTAACACTAAGGGTCAATTTATCATAGCCAATCAACCTAACCCGCACATCTTTGGACTGTGGGAGGAAACCGGAGCACCCGGAGGAAACCCACGCAAACACGGGGAGAATGTGCAAACTCCACACAGACAGTCGCCCGAGGCCGGATTCGAACCCGGGTCCCTGGCGCTGTGAGGCAACAGTGCTAACCACTATGCCACCGTGCTGCCCACGTGTAGAGGGAGCTTTACTCTGTATCTAACCCCGTGTTGTACCTGCCCTGGGAGTGTTTGATGGGACAGTGTAGAGGGAGCTTTACTCTGTATCTAACCCGTGCTGTACCTGCCCTGGGTGTGTTTGACGGGACAGTGTAGAGTGTTGTGCCCGTACCCCCATTGCCTGGGCGATTGTCTCTCTTTGACTCTCTCAGTACCTACCTGGAGTAGCCCAGTGCCTGGGCAATTGCTGTGGCATTGGCCCCTCTCCGCCCCATCTGGCAGTGAAAGACCAGCGGTGACTCTAAACCCGGCTTTTCGAATCCAAATCTGCTCCGGAAACTCTCTGGGTCCAAGGAGAAAGCTTCCTTCACATCATCTACTGTAACCAAGCGAGAGAGAGAGAGAACGTGAGAGAGACAGAGAGAGAGAGAGACAGAGAGAGAGAGACAGAGAGAGAGAGAGAGAGACAGAGAGAGAGAGACAGAGAGAGAGAGAACGTGAGAGAGAGAGAGACAGAGAGAGACAGAGAGAGAGAGAGACAGAGACAGAGAGAGAGAGACACACACAGGAACACTCACACAGCATGTTCCCTATCGGAGGGGATTAACCCTCTCACCCACCTCTCCCCATTTACAGACACCGGGAAGCCTATTCCCTATCGGAGGGGATTAACCCTCTCACCCACCTCTCCCCATTTACAGACACCGGGCAGCCTGTTCCCTATCGGAGGGGATTAACCCTCTCACCCACCTCTCCCCATTTAAAGACACCGGTCAGCCTGTTTCCTATCGGAGGGGATTAACCCTCTCACCCACCTCTCCCCATTTACAGACACCGGGCAGCCTGTTTCCTATCGGAGGGGATTAACCCTCTCACCCACCTCTCCCCATTTACAGACACCGGGCAGCCTGTTTCCTATCGGAGGGGATTAACCCTCTCACCCACCTCTCCCCATTTACAGACACCGGGCAGCCTGTTCCCTATCGGAGGTGATTAACCCTCTCACCCACCTCTCCCCATTTACAGACACCGGGCAGCCTGTTCCCTATCAGAGGGGATTAACCCTCTCACCCACCTCTCCCCATTTACAGACACCGGGCAGCCTGTTCCCTATCGGAGGGGATTAACCCTCTCACCCACCTCTCCCCATTTACAGACACCGGGCAGCCTGTTCCCTATCGGAGGTGATTAACCCTCTCACCCACCTCTCCCCATTTACAGACACCGGGCAGCCTGTTCCCTATCGGAGGTGATTAACCCTCTCACCCAGCTCTCCCCATTTACAGACACTGGGCAGCCTGTTCCCTATCGGAGGTGATTAACCCTCTCACCCACCTCTCCCCATTTACAGACACCGGGCAGCCTGTTTCCTATCGGAGGGGATTAACCCTCTCACCCACCTCTCCCCATTTACAGACACCGGGCAGCCTGTTCCCTATCGGAGGGGGATTAACCCTCTCACCCACCTCTCCCCATTTACAGACACCGGGCAGCCTGTTCCCTATCGGAGGGGATTAACCCTCTCACCCACCTCTCCCCATTTACAGACACCGGGCAGCCTGTTCCCTATCGGAGGGGGATTAACCCTCTCACCCACCTCTCCCCATTTACAGACACCAGGCAGGCTGTTCCCTATCGGAGGGGATTAACTCTCTCACCCACCTTTCCCCATTTACAGACACCGGGCAGCCTGTTCCCTATCGGAGGGGGATTAACCCTCTCACCCACCTCTCCCCATTTACAGACACCGGGCAGCCTGTTTCCTATCGGAGGGGATTAACCCTCTCACCCACCTCTCCCCATTTACAGACACCGGGCAGCCTGTTCCCTATCGGAGGTGATTAACCCTCTCACCCACCTCTCCCCATTTACAGACACCGGGCAGCCTGTTCCCTATCAGAGGGGATTAACCCTCTCACCCACCTCTCCCCATTTACAGACACTGGGCAGCCTGTTCCCTATCGGAGGGGATTAACCCTCTCACCCACCTCTCCCCATTTACAGACACTGGGCAGCCTGTTCCCTATCGGAGGGGATTAACCCTCTCACCCACCTCTCCCCATTTACAGACACCGGGCAGCCTGTTCCCTATCGGAGGTGATTAACCCTCTCACCCACCGCTCCCCATTTACAGACACTGGGCAGCCTGTTCCCTATCGGAGGGGGATTAACCCTCTCACCCACCTCTCCCCATTTACAGACACCGGGCAGCCTGTTCCCTATCGGAGGGGATTAACCCTCTCACCCACCTCTCCCCATTTACAGACACCGGGCAGCCTGTTCCCTATCGGAGGGGGTTAACCCTCTCACCCACCTCTCCCCATTTACAGACACCGGGCAGCCTGTTCCCTATCGGAGGGGATTAACCCTCTCACCCACCTCTCCCCATTTACAGACACCGGGCAGCCTGTTCCCTATCGGAGGGGGTTTAACCCTCTCACCCACCTCTCCCCATTTACAGACACTGGGCAGCCTGTTCCCTATCGGAGGTGGATTAACCCTCTCACCCACCTCTCCCCATTTACAGACACCGGGCAGTCTGTTCCCTATCGGAGGTGGATTAACCCTCTCACCCACCTCTCCCCATTTACAGACACCGGGCAGCCTGTTCCCTATCGGAGGGGGATTAACCCTCTCACCCACCTCTCCTCATTTACAGACACCGGGCAGCCTGTTCCCTTTCAGAGGAGATTAACCCTCTCACCCACCTCTCCCCATTTACAGACACCGGGCAGCCTGTTCCCTATCGGAGGGGATTAACCCTCTCACCCACCTCTCCCCATTTACAGACACTGGGCAGCCTGTTCCCTATCGGAGGGGATTAACCCTCTCACCCACCTCTCCCCATTTACAGACACCGGGCAGCCTGTTCCCTATCGGAGGGGGATTAACCCTCTCACCCACCTCTCCCCATTTACAGACACCGGGCAGCCTGTTCCCTATCGGAGGGGGATTAACCCTCTCACCCACCTCTCCCCATTTACAGACACCGGGGCAGCCTGTTCCCTATCGGAGGGGGATTAACCCTCTCGCCCACCTCTCCCCATTTACAGACACCGGGGCAGCCTGTTCCCTATCGGAGGGGGATTAACCCTCTCACCCACCTCTCCCCATTTACAGACACCGGGCAGCCTGTTCCCTATCGGAGGGGATTAACCCTCTCACCCACCTCTCCCCATTTACAGACACCGGGCAGCCTGTTCCCGATCGGAGGGGGATTAACCCTCTCACCCACCTCTCCCCATTTACAGACACCGGGCAGCCTGTTCCCTATCGGAGGGGGATTAACCCTCTCACCCACCTCTCCCCATTTACAGACACCGGGCAGCCTGTTCCCTATCGGAGGGGATTAACCCTCTCACGCACCTCTCCCCATTTACAGACACCGGGCAGCCTGTTCCCTATCGGAGGGGATTAACCCTCTCACCCACCTCTCCCCATTTACAGACACCGGGCAGCCTGTTCCCTATCAGAGGGGATTAACCCTCTCACCCACCTCTCCCCATTTACAGACACCGGGCAGCCTGTTCCCTATCGGAGGGGATTAACCCTCTCACCCACCTCTCCCGATTTACAGACACCGGGCAGCCTGTTCCCTTTCGGAGGGGATTAACCCTCTCACCCACCTCTCCCCATTTACAGACACCAGGCAGCCTGTTCCCTATCGGAGGGGGATTAACCCTCTCACCCACCTCTCCCCATTTACAGACACCGGGCAGCCTGTTCCCTATCGGAGGGGATTAACCCTCTCACCCACCTCTCCTCATTTACAGACACCGGGCAGCCTGTTCCCTATCGGAGGGGATTAACCCTCTCACCCAGCTCTCCCCATTTACAGACACCGGGCAGCCTGTTCCCTATCGGAGGGGATTAACCCTCTCACCCACCTCTCCCCATTTACAGACACCGGGCAGCCTGTTCCCTATCGGAGGGGGATTAACCCTCTCACCCACCTCTCCCCATTTACAGACACCGGGCAGCCTGTTCCCTATCGGAGGGGATTAACCCTCGTTTAAGTGACATGCTTTTTCTTACCTGGAATATTAACCGATCCGACAATCTTCCCTTTTTCCAGCTCTTCAGGCTTCCGGACATCGATGATTCCCACCTTCCCGTTGACCATCATCTTCTCCAGATCGTCGCAACTCAATTCATTGCCTGTCAATCAATCAGAGATAGTCTGTGAGAGAGAGAGAGCATAGCAGTGAATGCACTAAAAGAAAAAGCCCGAAGAGCCCTATATGCAATAAAAAGAAAATTCTACAACATCCAAATCCCAATCAAAATCTGGCTCAAAATATTTGACAGCATAATCCTGCCCATTGCACTGTACGGTAGTGAAGTATGGGGCCCGCTAAATCACCAAAGCTACACTAAATGGGAAAAACACACAATAGAAGCCCTACATGCAGAATTCTGCCGAAGCATCCTTCGCACCCAAAGAAAAACGCCAACAAATGCAT
>NW_028225184.1:11552756-11560256 GCF_052327205.1 Somniosus microcephalus
GAAAAAGGAAGATACAAGAAATCCTGGCAACCTAAAGAAAATAGAATATGTGATCACTGTCTGGCCAGCGAGGTTGAGACAGAGGTGCACTTCCTCCTAAAATGCGAAAAATTCAACAAGACAAGAAACATATATTTTGACAAGCTCAGCCTTACAACCCCAGATTTCAAAGAATTGGATGACCTGTCAAAATTAAGAATAGTCCTGGGGGAAGGAGACAGACCATATCTTGGTGCCCAATATGTAACAACATGTCACAACCTGAGGAACAGTGAGTGACTAACGAGCACACCCATAGCATATATACTCTAAAAATGTTTAAATCAATACCGAATGTACCCAACGACTGTTTAAAAATTAATACTGAATGCACCCAACGAGGGTCAACGACTGTTTAAATTAATACTGTCTGTACCCAACGAGGGTCAAAAGTGTTTGACACCTACAGAACGTTGGAAACCTGTACTTTTTGTTATGTAAGCTTTGGCAATATGGTTCCCTGTAAACTTTCATGCCAATAAAGCATTTGAATTTGAATTTGAATTTGAATTTGACAGAGAGAGAGAGAGACACATAGAGACAGACAGAGAGAGAGAGAGAGAAATAGACAGAGAGAGACAGAGAGAGAGAGAGACAGAGACTTCCTCACAGCCTGTGGAAAATATCAGGGCATCAGGGAGAATTTCTACCAAAAATTCTCACAAATATGCCCTGAATTCAGAAATTTGAATGACGACCAAAAACTCCCATACCTACTAGGGGAAGAGAGAAACTGTGTAACACTAGCGGCACACTATGTTACAGCTTGCCATAAACAGAGAGATAACCAGTAAAACTAAGAAAAGAGTATATACAAATTATACGAATGTATATTTATACACTCAGGGATATATCTGTTTATACACTGTATGAATAGATCTGCGTTTATGTGTTCAACCATAAATGTATTTTGATGCTTTGGCAACATAAGATGTACCTTATCATGCCAATAAAGCGATTTGAATTTGAATTGAATTGAGAGAGACTGAGAGAGAGAGACTGAGAGAGAGAGAGACTGAGAGAGAGAGAGACAGAGAGAGAGACAGAGAGAGAGAGACAGAGAGACAGAGAGAGAGAGACAGAGAGAGAGTGAGAGAGACACAGAGAGAGACAGAGAGAGAGTGAGAGACCGAGAGAGAGAGACCGAGAGAGAGAGACTGAGAGAGAGACAGAGAGAGAGAGAGAGACAGAGAGAAAGAGACAGAGAGAGAGAGACAGAGAGACAGAGACAGAGAGACAGAGAGAGACAGAGAGAGAGTGAGAGAGACACAGAGAGAGACAGAGAGAGAGTGAGAGACCGAGAGAGAGAGACCGAGAGAGAGAGACTGAGAGAGAGACAGAGAGAGAGAGAGAGACAGAGAGAAAGAGACAGAGAATGAGAGAGACAGAGAGAGAGAGACAGAGACCTGGAACATTGGAACAAAATAACCAAAAGCCAAAGCAGATTAGAATGTTACCGGGCCCTAAAAAGAGAATATAAACTGGCAGACTATCTCTCGACCATCAGAGACACAAAACAGAGACAGACCCTCACCAGGTACAGACTAAGCGACCACCAACTGGCAATTGAAAAAGGAAGATACAAGAAATCCTGGCAGCCTAGAGAGAATAGAATATGTGATCAATGTCTGGCCGGCGAGGTTGAGACAGAGATGCATTTCCTCCTAAAATGCGAAAAATTCAACACATCAAGAAACATATTATTTGACAAGCTCAGCCAAACAACCCCAGATTTCAAGGAATTGGATGACCTGTCAAAATTAAGATTAGTCCTGGGAGAAGGAGACAGACCATACCTTGGGGCCAAATATGTAACAACATGTCACAACCTGAGGACTGTTTAAAATTAATACTGAATGTACCCACTGATGTACAAAGACTGTTTAAATTAATATTGTTTAAATTAATATTGTATGTACCCAACGAAGGTCAGAATTGTTTGACACCTACAGAATATTGGAAAACTGTACTTTTTGTTATGTAAGCTTTGGCAATATGGTTCTCTGTAAACTTTCATGCCAATAAAGCATTTGAATTGAATTGAATTGAATTGACAGAGAGAGAGAGACAGAGAGAGAGAGAGAGAGACAGAGAGAGAGAGAGAGAGACAGAGAGAGAGAGACAGAGAGAGAGAGAGAGAGAGACAGAGAGAGAGACAGAGAGAAAGAGACAGAGAGAGAAAGAGACAGAGAGAGAGAGAGACAGAGAGAGAGAGACAGAGAGAGAGAGGTTGAAACAGAAATGCATTTCCTCCTAAAATGCGAAAAATTCAACACATCAAGAAACATATTATTCAACAAGCTAAGCCAAACAACCCCAGATTTCAAGGAATTGGATGATCTGTCAAAATTGAGATTAGTCCTAGGAGAAGGAGACAGACCATACCTTGGGGCCAAATATGTAACAACATGTCACAACCTGAGGACTGTTTAAAATTAAGACTGTTTAAAATTAATATTGAACGTACCAAATGAAGTACAAAGACTGTTTAAAATTAATATTGTTTAAAAGTAATATTGTATGTACCCAACAAATGTCAAATCGATTGACACCTACAGAATGTTGGAAAACTGTACCTTTTTGCTATGTAAGCTTTGGCAATATGGTTCTCTGTAAACTTTCATGCCAATAAAGCATTTTAATTGGAATTGGAATTGGAATTGGAATTGGAGAGAGAGAGAGACAGAGAGAGAGAGAGAGACAGAGAGAAAGAGACAGAATGAGAGAGAGAGACAGAGAGAGAGAGACAGAGAGAGAGTATCAGAGAGACAGAGAGAGAGAGGGACCGGCAGACAGGGAGAGAGGGAGAGGGAGAGAGAGAGAGAGTAGGGGGAGGGGCCGAGGGCACTGAGAGGCTCTCTGATGTGAACAGATCTTTCCGCGATGGGATGGGGACAGATGAGTCTCAGCTTCTGGTGCTCGATTCACTGGAGTCTCCAAGGTGAGCATGAGAGCGAGAGAGAAAGACAGAGAGTAAGAGAGCGAGAAAGAGATAGAGCCAGAGCCAGAGACAGAGAGAAAGTGAGCGGGGAGAGAGAGAGAGACAGAGAGAGAGACAGAGAGAGAGACAGAGAGAAAGTGAGAGAGAGTGAGAGAGAGAAGAGTGAGAGAGCGACGGAGAGAGAGAACGAGACAGACAGAGAAAGAGAGATGGAGGGAGAGAGACAGAGTCAGAGAGTGAGAGAGAGAGAGAGTGACAGAGAGAGAGAGAGAGACAGAGAGAGAGAGACAGAGAGAGAGAGAGAGAGAGAGACAGAGAGAGAGAGAGAGAGTGACAGAGAGAGAGAGAGAGACAGAGACAATGACACTTTGTCTCTGTCTCTTTAGCAATGTCTCATTTTTCCCCTTGTGTTCACCGCTCTCTCCCACGTTCCCCCTCTCCCCACTCCCTACCTCTGGGCTCCCTATATCTCTCTTCTAACGGCCTGAGTTGGACCAGCTCCCAGGGTAGGGCAAAACAAAGCCTTGGGTTGATGAGGCTTCCCTGGGAATGGGACAGGACACAATGGGACAGTGTGTCTGTGCGTTCAACGGTAAGCGAGACAGAGCGGGAGAGAGTGAGGGGACCGCCCAAAGCGCATCAATCCCCAAGCCTTTCTCTCAATTAGCTCCTGCTTCACAAGGCACCGAGAGGCACAGCGTGTGATCTGTAACCGTTGCTGCCTCATCACAGAATCATCTTGCTGCAGTTGTACAGGGCCTTGGTGAGACCGCACCTTGAGTATTGTGTGCAGTTTTGGTCGCCTTACCTGAGGAAGGATGTTCTTGCCACGGAGGGAGTGCAGCGAAGATTCACCAGGCTGATACCTGGGATGGCAGGAATGACGTATGAGGAGAGATTGGGTCGATTAGGCTTGTACTCGCTGGAGTTTAGAAGAATGAGAGGGGATCTCATTGAAACTTATAAAATACTAACAGGACTAGATGCAGGAAGGATGTTCCCGATGGCGGGGGAGTCCAGAACCAGGGGTCACAGTCGAAGGATAAGGGGTAAGCCATTTAGGACTGAAATGAGGAGGAATTTCTTCACCCAGAGAGTGGTGAACCTGTGGAATTCTCTGCCACAGAGGGCGGTGGAGGCCAGTTCATTAAATATATTCAAGAAAGAGTTGGATATATTTCTTAAGGCTAAAGGGATCAAGGGATATGGGGAGAAGGCAGGGACAGGGTACTGAATTTGGATGATCAGCCATGATCTCATTGAATGGCGGAGCAGGCTCGAGGGGCCGAATGGCCTACTCCTGCTCCTATCTTCTATGTATCTATGTATCACCAACTGCTGCCGATTTCAACTCCTCACCCCCCAAACTGTGGGGACACCTCACCCCCCAAACTGTGATCTCCTCACCTCCCCAAACTGTGATCTCCTCACCCACCAAACTGTGATCTCCTCACCCCCCAAACTGTGATCTCCTCACCTCTCAAACTGTGATCTCCTCGCCTCCCAAACTGTGATCTCCTCACCCCCCAAACTGTGATCTCCTCGCCTCCCAAACTGTGATCTCCTCACCCCCCAAACTGTGATCTCCTCGCCTCCCAAACTGTGATCTCCTCACCCCCCAAACTGTGATCTCCTCACCCCCCAAACTGTGATCTCCTCACCTCCCAAACTGTGATCTCCTCACCCCCCAAACTGTGATCTCCTCACCTCCCAAACTGTGATCTCCTCACCCCCCAAACTGTGATCTCCTCACCTCCCAAACTGTGATCTCCTCACCCCCCAAACTGTGGTCTCCTCACCTCCCAAACTGCGATCTCCTCACCCCCCAAACTGTGATCTCCTCGCCTCCCAAACTGTGATCTCCTCACCTCCCAAACTGTGATCTCCTCGCCTCCCAAACTGTGATCTCCTCACCTCCCAAAATGTGATCTCCTCACCCCCCAAACTGTGATCTCCTCACCCCCCAAACTGTGATCTCCTCACCCCCCAAACTGTGATCTCCTCACCCCCCAAACTGTGATCTCCTCACCCCCCAAACTGTGATCTCCTCACCCCCCAAACTGTGATCTCCTCACCTCCCAAACTGTGATCTCCTCACCCCCCAAACTGTGATCTCCTCACCCCCCAAACTGTGATCTCCTCACCCCCAAACTGTGATCTCCTCATCCCCCCAAACTGTGATCTCCTCACCCCCCAAACTGTGATCTCCTCACCCCCCAAACTGTGGTCTCCTCACCCCCCAAACTGTGATCTCCTCACCCCCCAAACTGTGATCTCCTCACCCCCCAAACTGTGATCTCCTCACCCCCCAAACTGTGATCTCCTCACCTCCCAAACTGTGATCTCCTCACTCCCCAACTGTGATCTCCTCACCTCCCAAACTGTGATCTCTTCACCGCCTAACTGTGATCTCCTCACCCCACAAACTGTGGGGACTCCTCACTCTCTAACAGAGTTACAGGCTGGAATCTAATCAAGTGGTTCAGGGGGGTTTATATATAGAATAACAGATACCCAGGTGTGAGTTACGGGCTGGAATCTAATCGAGGGGTTCGGGGGGTTAATATATAGAATAACAGATACTCGGGAGAGAGTTACAGGCTGGAATCTAATCGAGTTCGGGGGGGTTTATATATAGAATAACAGATACCCAGGTGTGAGTTACAGGCTGGAATCTAATCGAGGGGTTCGGGGGGGTTAATATATAGAATAACAGATACCCGGGAGTGAGTTACGGGCTGGAATCTAATCGAGGGGTTTGGGGGGTTTATATATAGAATAACAGATACCCGGGAGTGAGTTACAGGCTGGAATCTAATCGAGGGGTTCGGGGGGGTTTATATATAGAATAACAGATACTCGGGAGTGAGTTACAGGCTGGAATCTAATCGAGGGGTTCGGGGGGTTTATATTTAGAATAACAGATACTCGGGAGTGTGTTACAGGCTGGAATCTAATCGAGGGGTTCGGGGGGTTTATATATAGAATAACAGATACCCGGGAGTGAGTTACGGGCTGGAATCTAATCGAGGGGTTCGGGGGGTTTATATATAGAATAACAGATACCCAGGTGTGAGTTACAGGCTGGAATCTAATCGAGGGGTTCGGGGGGGTTTATATATAGAATAACAGATACCCGGGAGTGAGTTACAGGCTGGAATCTAATCGAGGGGTTCGGAGGGGTTTATATATAGAATAACAGATACCCGGGAGTGAGTTACAGGCTGGAATCTAATCGAGTGGTTCAGGGGGGTTTATATATAGAATAACAGATACCCGGGAGTGAGTTACAGGCTGGAATCTAATCGAGGGGTTTGGGGGGTTTATATATAGAATAACAGATACCCGGGAGTGAGTTACAGGCTGGAATCTAATCGAGGGGTTCGGGGGGTTAATATATAGAATAACAGATACCCGGGAGTGAGTTACAGGCTGGAATCTAATCGAGGGGTTCGGGGTGGGGTTTATATATAGAATAACAGATACCCGGGAGTGAGTTACAGGCTGGAATCTAATCGAGGGGTTCGGGGTGGGGTTTATATATAGAATAACAGATACCCGGGAGTGAGTTACAGGCTGGAATCTAATCGAGGGGTTCGGGGGGTTTATATATAGAATAACAGATACCTGGCAGTGAGTTACAGGCTGGAATCTAATCGAGGGGTTCGGGGGGGGGTTATATATAGAATAACAGATACCCGGGAGTGAGTTACAGGCTGGAATCTAATCGAGGGGTTCGGGGGTTTTATATATAGAATAACAGATACCTGGGAGTGAGTTACAGGCTGGAATCTAATCGAGGGGTTCGGGGTGGGGTTTATATATAGAATAACAGATACCCGGGAGTGAGTTACAGGCTGGAATCTAATCGAGGGGTTCGGGAGGGTTTATATATAGAATAACAGATACCCGGGAGTGAATTACAGGCTGGAATCTAATTGAGGGGTTCGGGGGGTTTATATATAGAATAACAGATACCCGGGAGTGAGTTACAGGCTGGAATCTAATCGAGGGGTTCGGGGGGTTTATATATAGAATAACAGATACCTGGCAGTGAGTTACAGGCTGGAATCTAATCGAGGGGTTCGGGGGGGGTTTATATATAGAATAACAGATACCCGGGAGTGAGTTACAGGCTGGAATCTAATCGAGGGGTTCGGGGGTTTTATATATAGAATAACAGATACCTGGGAGTGAGTTACGGACTGGAATCTAATCGAGGGGTTCGGGGGTTTATATATAGAATAACAGATACCCGGGAGTGAGTTACAGGCTGGCTTCTAATCGAGGGGTTCGGGGAGGTTTATATATAGAATAACAGATACCCGGGAGTGAGTTACAGGCTGGAATCTAATCGAGGGGTTCGGTGGGGTTTATATATAGAATAACAGATACCCGGGAGTGAGTTACAGGCTGGAATCTAATCGAGGGGTTCGGGGGGTTTATATATAGAATAACAGATACCCGGAGTGAGTTACAGGCTGGCTTCTAATCGAGGGGTTGGGGGGTCTTATATATAG
>NW_028225184.1:11567756-11602756 GCF_052327205.1 Somniosus microcephalus
CGTGCTGTACCTGCCCTGGGAGTGTTTGATGGGACAGTGTAGAGGGAGCTTTACTCTGTATCTAACCCCGTGCTGTACCTGCCCTGGGAGTGTTTGATGGGACAGTGTAGAGGGAGCTTTACTCTGTATCTAACCCGTGCTGTACCTGCCCTGGGAGTGTTTGATGGGACAGTGTAGAGGGAGCTTTACTCTGTATCGAACCCGTGCTGTACCTGCCCTGGGAGTGTTTGATGGGACAGTGTAGGGGGAGCTTTACTCTGTATCTAATCCGTGCTGTACCTGCCCTGGGAGTGTTTGATGGGACAGTGTAGAGGGAGCTTTACTCTGTATCTAACCCGTGCTGTGCCTGCCCTGGGAGTGTTTGGTGGGACAGTGTAGAGGGAGCTTTACTCTGTATCTAACCCGGTGCTGTACCTGCCCTGGGAGTGTTTGATGGGGCAGTGTAGAGGGAGCTTTACTCTGTATCTAACCCGTGCTGTACCTGCCCTGGGAGTGTTTGATGGGACAGTGTAGAGGGAGCTTTACTCTGTATCTAACCTGTGCTGTACCTGCCCTGGGAGTGTTTGATGGGACAGTGTAGAGGGAGCTTTACTCTGTATCTAACCTGTGCTCTACCTGCCCTGGGAGTGTTTGATGGGACAGTGTAGAGGGAGCTTTACTCTGTATCTAAACAAAGCTGTACCTGTCCAGGGAGTCTATGATGCGACAGTGTAGAGGGGAGCTTTACTCTGTATCTAACCCCGTGCTGTACCTGCCCTGGGAGTGTTTGATGGGACAGTGTAGAGGGAGCTTTACTCTGTATCTAACCCGTGCTGTACCTGCCCTGGGAGTGTTTGATGGGACAGTGTAGAGGGAGCTTTACTCTGTATCTAACCCCGTGCTGTACCTGCCCTGGGAGTGTTTGATGGGACAGTGTAGAGGGAGCTTTACTCTGTATCTAACCCCATGCTGTACCTGCCCTGGGAGTGTTTGATGGGACAGTGTAGAGGGAGCTTTACTCTGTATCTAACCCATGCTGTACCTGCCCTGGGAGTGTTTGATGGGACAGTGTAGAGGGAGCTTTACTCTGTATCTAACCCGTGCTGTACCTGCCCTGGAAGTGTTTGATGGGGCAGTGTAGAGTGAGCTTTACTCTGTATCTAACCCCGTGCTGTACCTGCCCTGGGAGTGTTTGATGGGACAGTGTAGAGGGAGCTTTACTCTGTATCTAACCTGTGCTCTACCTGCCCTGGGAGTGTTGGATGGGACAGTGTAGAGGGAGCTTTACTCTGTATCTAACCCGTGCTGTACCTGCCCTGGGAGTGTTTGATGGGACAGTGTAGAGGGAGCTTTACTCTGTATCTAACCTGTGCTCTACCTGCCCTGGGAGTGTTTGATGGGACAGTGTAGAGGGAGCTTTACTCTGTATGTAACCCGTGCTGTACCTGCCCTGGGAGTGTTTGATGGGACAATGTAGAGGGAGCTTTACTCTGTATCTAACCCGTGCTGTACCTGCCCTGGGAGTGTTTGATGGGACAATGTAGAGGGAGCTTTACTCTGTATCTAACCCGTGCTGTACCTGCCCTGGGAGTGTTTGATGGGACAGTGTAGAGGGAGCTTTACTCTGTATCTAACCCCGTGCTGTACCTGCCCTGGGAGTGTTTGATGGGACAGTGTAGAGGGAGCTTTACTCTGTATCTAACCCGTGCTGTACCTGCCCTGGGAGTGTTTGATGGGACAGTGTAGAGGGAGCTTTACTCTGTATCTAACCCGTGCTGTACCTGCCCTGGGAGTGTTTGATGGGACAGTGTAGGGGGAGCTTTACTCTGTATCTAATCCGTGCTGTACCTGCCCTGGGAGTGTTTGATGGGACAGTGTAGAGGGAGCTTTACTCTGTATCTAACCCGTGCTGTGCCTGCCCTGGGAGTGTTTGGTGGGACAGTGTAGAGGGAGCTTTACTCTGTATCTAACCCGGTGCTGTACCTGCCCTGGGAGTGTTTGATGGGGCAGTGTAGAGGGAGCTTTACTCTGTATCTAACCCGTGCTGTACCTGCCCTGGGAGTGTTTGATGGGACAGTGTAGAGGGAGCTTTACTCTGTATCTAACCTGTGCTGTACCTGCCCTGGGAGTGTTTGATGGGACAGTGTAGAGGGAGCTTTACTCTGTATCTAACCTGTGCTCTACCTGCCCTGGGAGTGTTTGATGGGACAGTGTAGAGGGAGCTTTACTCTGTATCTAAACAAAGCTGTACCTGTCCAGGGAGTCTATGATGCGACAGTGTAGAGGGGAGCTTTACTCTGTATCTAACCCCGTGCTGTACCTGCCCTGGGAGTGTTTGATGGGACAGTGTAGAGGGAGCTTTACTCTGTATCTAACCCGTGCTGTACCTGCCCTGGGAGTGTTTGATGGGACAGTGTAGAGGGAGCTTTACTCTGTATCTAACCCCGTGCT
Organism: Somniosus microcephalus; assembly: GCF_052327205.1. Classification (NCBI taxonomy): domain Eukaryota; kingdom Metazoa; phylum Chordata; class Chondrichthyes; order Squaliformes; family Somniosidae; genus Somniosus; species Somniosus microcephalus. The sequence continues at coordinate 11,570,187 of NW_028225184.1, forward strand.
GTACCTGCCCTGGGAGTGTTTGATGGGACAGTGTAGAGGGAGCTTTACTCTGTATCTAACCCCATGCTGTACCTGCCCTGGGAGTGTTTGATGGGACAGTGTAGAGGGAGCTTTACTCTGTATCTAACCCATGCTGTACCTGCCCTGGGAGTGTTTGATGGGACAGTGTAGAGGGAGCTTTACTCTGTATCTAACCCGTGCTGTACCTGCCCTGGAAGTGTTTGATGGGGCAGTGTAGAGTGAGCTTTACTCTGTATCTAACCCCGTGCTGTACCTGCCCTGGGAGTGTTTGATGGGACAGTGTAGAGGGAGCTTTACTCTGTATCTAACCCCGTGCTGTACTTGCGCTGGGAGTGTTTGATGGGACAGTGTAAAGGGAGCTTTACTCTGCATCTAATTTCGCACCATTTGTTTTTCAGCTGATCTGGGGACTGTTATCCTTCACAATGTCTCAGTAGCGACGTCTGGAATTTACGTCTGTGTCTCATCCAATTCTCTTGGCTCAGAAAGTTGTTTCCTGCAAATGACGTTGGAAATCTGTGAGTCTAGATTGTGTTGGAATGGACGAGATGGGGTTTGGGTCCCATTGGGATTGTGTACAGTGGGAGTGAATGGGAAGGGGTTTGGGTCCATTGGGATTGTGTACAGTGGGAGTGAATGGGAAGGGGTTTGGGTCCATTGGGATTGTGTACAGTGGGAGTGAATGGGAAGGGGTTTGGGTCCATTGGGATTGTGTACAGTGGGAGTGAATGGGAAGGGGTTTGGGTCCATTGGGATTGTGTCCAGTGGGAGTGAATGGGAAGGGGTTTGGGTCCATTGGGATTGTGTACAGCGGGAGTGAATGGGAAGGGGTTTGGGTCCATTGGGATTGTGTACAGCGGGAGTGAATGGGAAGGGGTTTGGGTCCATTGGGATTGTGTACAGTGGGAGTGAATGGGAAGGGGTTTGGGTCCATTGGGATTGTGTACAGTGGGAGTGAATGGGAAGGGGTTTGGGTCCATTGGGATTGTGTACAGTGGGAGTGAATGGGAAGGGGTTTGGGTCCATTGGGATTGTGTACAGCGGGAGTGAATGGGAAGGGGTTTGGGTCCATTGGGATTGTGTACAGTGGGAGTGAATGGGAAGGGGTTTGGGTCCATTGGGATTGTGTACAGTGGGAGTGAATGGGAAGGGGTTTGGGTCCATTTGAATCCTTTGACTGATTCTGTGGCCAAATGTTGACTTGGTTCTCTCTAATGATCTCTCCTTGGTTTTATAGATGAACAGAGCGACGATACTCTCGCTACTGGTATTTGCCTTGCCTTGGTGATGGGCCTGATCCTTCTCGCTCTCTTTGCCGTTATGCTGTGGCTTCACTGGAACAATAGGTCGCTGGAATGCCGCACAGGAAGTCCAGGTGAGTTTTTGTATCTGTGACTCGACAACACAGTACATCTCGCTCTGACCCCTGAACCTCAGCAACAACAACCTGCATTTACATAGCGCCTTTAACATAGCAAAACGTCCCACGGTGGTTCACAAGAGTGCCTGTCGAACTATATTTGACGCCGAGCCATATAAGGAGATATTAGGACAGGTGACCGAAAGCTGGGTCAAAGAGGGAGGTTTTAAGGAGCGTCTTAAAGGAGGAGAGAGAGGCGGAGAGGTTTAGGGAGGGAATTCCAGAGCTCGGGGCCCCAGGCGGCTGAAGGCACGGCCGCCAATGGTGGAGCGATGGAAATCGGGGGATGCTCAAGAGGGCAGAATTGGAGGAGCGCAGAGATCTCGGAGGGTTGTAGGGGCTGGAGGAGGTTACAGAGATAGGGAGGAGTTCTAGGGGCTGGAGGAGGTTACAGGGATAGGGAGCGTTGTAGGAGATTACAGAGATAGGAAGGGGTGTAGGGGCTGGAGGAGGTTACAGAGATAGGGAGGTGTGTAGGGGCTGGAGGAGGTTACAGAGATAGGGAGGGTTGTAGGGGCTGGAGGAGGTTACAGAGATAGGGAGGGGTGTAGGGACTGGAGGGAGGTTACAGAGATAGGGAGGGGTGCAGGGCTGGAGGAGGTTACAGAGATAGGGAGGGGTGTAGGGGCTGGAGGAGGTTACAGAGATAGGGAGGAGTTCTAGGGGCTGGAGGAGGTTACAGAGATAGGGAGGGTTGTAGGGGCTGGAGGTGGTTACGGAGATAGGAAGGGGTGCAGGGGCTGGAGGAGGTTACAGAGATAGGGAGGGTTGTAGGGGCTGGAGGAGGTTACAGAGATAGGGAGGGGTGTAGGGGCTGGAGGAGGTTACAGAGATAGGGAGGGGTGCAGGGGCTGGAGGAGGTTACAGAGATAGGGAGGGTTGTCGGGGCTGGAGGAGGTTACAGGGATAGGGAGCATTGTCGGAGATTAGAGAGATAGGAAGGGGTGTCGGGGCTGGAGGAGTTTACAGAGATAGGGAGGGTTGTAGGGGATGGAGGAGGTTACAGAGATAGGGAGGGTTGTAGGGGCTGGAGGAGGTTACAGAGATAGGGAGGGTTGTAGAGGCTGGAGGAGTTTACAGAGATAGGGAGGAGTTCTAGGGGCTGGAAGTGGTTACAGGGATAGGGAGGGGTGTAGGGGCTGAAGGAGGTTACAGAGATAGGGAGGGTTGTAGGGGCTGGAGGAGGTTATAGGGATAGGGAGGGGTGTAGGGGCTGAAGGAGGTTACAGAGATAGGGAGGGTTGGAGGGGTTGGAGGAGGTTACAGAGATAGGGAGGAGTTCTAGGGGCTGCAGGAGGTTACAAGGTAAGGGAGGGGTGAAGGGGCTGAAGGAGGTTACAGAGATAGGGAGGGTTGTAGGGGCTGGAGGAGGTTACAGGGATAGGGAGGGGTGTAGTGGCTGAAGGAGGTTACCGAGATAGGGAGGGTTGTAGGGGCTGGAGGAGGTTACAGAGATTGGGAGGAGTTGTAAGGGCTGGAGGAGGTTACAGGGATAGGGAGCGTTGTAGGAGATTACAGAGATAGGAAGGGGTGCAGGGGCTGGAGGAGGTTACAGAGATAGGGAGGGTTGTAGGGGCTGGAAGTGGTTACAGGGATAGGGAGGGGTGTAGGGGCTGAAGGAGGTTACAGAGATAGGGAGGGTTGTAGGGGCTGGAGGAGGTTATAGGGATAGGGAGGGGTGTAGGGGCTGAAGGAGGTTACAGAGATAGGGAGGGTTGGAGGGGTTGGAGGAGGTTACAGAGATAGGGAGGAGTTCTAGGGGCTGCAGGAGGTTACAAGGTAAGGGAGGGGTGAAGGGGCTGAAGGAGGTTACAGAGATAGGGAGGGTTGTAGGGGCTGGAGGAGGTTACAGGGATAGGGAGGGGTGTAGTGGCTGAAGGAGGTTACCGAGATAGGGAGGGTTGTAGGGGCTGGAGGAGGTTACAGAGATTGGGAGGAGTTGTAAGGGCTGGAGGAGGTTACAGGGATAGGGAGCGTTGTAGGAGATTACAGAGATAGGAAGGGGTGCAGGGGCTGGAGGAGGTTACAGAGATAGGGAGGGTTGTAGGGGCTGGAGGAGGTTACAGGGATGGAGAGGGTTGTAGGGCTGGAGGAGGTTACAGAGATAGGGAGGGGTGTCGGGGCTGGAGGAGTTTACAGAGATAGTGTGGTTTGTAGGGGCTGGAGGAGATTACAGAGATAGGGAGGGTTGTAGGGGCTGGAGGTGGTTACAGAGATAGGGAGGGGTTTAGGGGCTGGAGGAGATTACAGAGATAGGGAGGGGTGTAGGGGCTGGAGGATGTTACAGAGATAGGGAGGGGTGTAGGGGCTGGAGGAGGTTACAGAGATAGGGAGGGGTTTCGGGGCTGGAGGAGGTTACAGAGATGGGGAGGATTGTAGGGGCTGGAGGAGGTTACAGAGATAGGGAGGGGTTTAGCGCTGGAGATTACAGAGATAGGGGGGGTTGCAGGGGCTGGAGGAGTTTTCAGAGATAGGGAGGGTTGTGGGGGCTGGAGGAGGTTACAGAGATAGGGAGGAGTTCTAGGGGCTGGAGGAGGTTACAGAGATAGGGAGGGTTGTAGGGGCTGGATGTGGTTACGGAGATAGGGAGGGGTGCAGGGGCTGGAGGAGGTTACAGAGATAGGGAGGGTTGTAGGGGCTGGAGGAGGTTACAGAGATAGGGAGGAGTTCTAGGGGCTGGAGGAGGTTACAGAGATAGGGAGGGTTGTAGGGGCTGGATGTGGTTACGGAGATAGGGAGGGGTGCAGGGGCTGGAGGAGGTTACAGAGATAGGGAGGGTTGTAGGGGCTGGAGGAGGTTACAGAGATAGGGAGGGGTGTAGGGGCTGGAGGAGGTTACAGAGATAGGGAGGAGTTCTAGGGGCTGGAGGAGGTTACAGGGATAGGGAGCGTTGTAGGAGATTACAGAGATAGGAAGGGGTGTAGGGGCTGGAGGAGGTTACAGAGATAGGGAGGTGTGTAGGGGCTGGAGGAGGTTACAGAGATAGGGAGGGTTGTAGGGGCTGGAGGAGGTTACAGAGATAGGGAGGGGTGTAGGGACTGGAGGGAGGTTACAGAGATAGGGAGGGGTGCAGGGCTGGAGGAGGTTACAGAGATAGGGAGGGGTGTAGGGGCTGGAGGAGGTTACAGAGATAGGGAGGAGTTCTAGGGGCTGGAGGAGGTTACAGAGATAGGGAGGGTTGTAGGGGCTGGAGGTGGTTACGGAGATAGGAAGGGGTGCAGGGGCTGGAGGAGGTTACAGAGATAGGGAGGGTTGTAGGGGCTGGAGGAGGTTACAGAGATAGGGAGGGGTGTAGGGGCTGGAGGAGGTTACAGAGATAGGGAGGGGTGCAGGGGCTGGAGGAGGTTACAGAGATAGGGAGGGTTGTCGGGGCTGGAGGAGGTTACAGGGATAGGGAGCATTGTAGGAGATTAGAGAGATAGGAAGGGGTGTAGGGGCTGGAGGAGTTTACAGAGATAGGGAGGGTTGTAGGGGATGGAGGAGGTTACAGAGATAGGGAGGGTTGTAGGGGCTGGAGGAGGTTACAGAGATAGGGAGGGTTGTAGGGGCTGGAGGAGTTTACAGAGATAGGGAGGAGTTCTAGGGGCTGGAAGTGGTTACAGGGATAGGGAGGGGTGTAGGGGCTGAAGGAGGTTACAGAGATAGGGAGGGTTGTAGGGGCTGGAGGAGGTTACAGGGATAGGGAGGGGTGTAGGGGCTGAAGGAGGTTACAGAGATAGGGAGGGTTGTAGGGGTTGGAGGAGGTTACAGAGATAGGGAGGAGTTCTAGTGGCTGGAGGAGGTTACAAGGTAAGGGAGGGGTGTAGGGGCTGAAGGAGGTTACAGAGATAGGGAGGGTTGTAGGGGCTGGAGGAGGTTACAGTGATAGGGAGGGGTGTAGTGGCTGAAGGAGGTTACTGAGATAGGGAGGGTTGTAGGGGCTGGAGGAGGTTACAGGGATGGAGAGGGTTGTAGGGCTGGAGGAGGTTACAGAGATAGGGAGGGTTGTAGGGGCTGGAGGAGGTTACAGGGATGGAGAGGGTTGTAGGGCTGGAGGAGGTTACAGAGATAGGGAGGGGTGTCGGGGCTGTAGGAGTTTACAGAGATAGTGTGGTTTGTAGGGGCTGGAGGAGATTACAGAGATAGGGAGGGTTGTAGGGCCTGGAGGTGGTTACAGAGATAGGGAGGGGTTTAGGGGCTGGAGGAGATTACAGAGATAGGGAGGGGTGTAGGGGCTGGAGGATGTTACAGAGATAGGGAGGGGTGTAGGGGCTGGAGGAGGTTACAGAGATAGGGAGGGGTGTCGGGGCTGGAGGAGGTTACAGAGATGGGGAGGATTGTAGGGGCTGGAGGAGGTTACAGAGATAGGGAGGGGTTTAGCGCTGGAGATTACAGAGATAGGGAGGGGTGCAGGGGCTGGAGGAGGTTAAAGAGATAGGGTGGGTTGTAGCGGCTGGAGGAGGTTACAGAGATAGGGAGGGGTGTAGGGGCTGGAGGAGGTTACAGAGATAGGGAGGGTTGTAGGGGCTGGAGGAGGTTACAGATATAGGGAGGGGTGTAGGGGCTGGAGGAGGTTTCAGAGATAGGGAGAGTTGTAGGGGCTGGAGGAGGTTACAGAGATAGTGAGGGTTGTAGAGGCTAGAGGAGGTTATAGAGATAGGGAGGGTTGTAGGGGCTGAAGCAGGTTACAGAGATGAGGAGGGTTGTAGGGGCTGGAGGAGGTTACAGCGATAAGGAGGGTTTTAGGTGCTGGAGGGAGTTACAGAGATGGGGAGTGGTGTAGGGACAGGAGGAGGTTACAGAGATAGGGTGGGTTGTAAGGGCTGGAGGAGGTTACAGAGATAGGGAGGTGTGTACGGCTGGAGGGGGTTACAGGGATTGTGAGGGGTTGTACGGCTGGGGGATGTTACAGAGATAGGGTGGGTTGCAGGGGCTTGAGGAGGTTCCAGAGATAGGGAGGGTTGTAGGGGGCTGGAAGAGGTTACAGAAATAGGGAGGGTTGTAGGGGCTGGGGGAGGTTACAGAGATAAGGAGGGGTGTAGGGGCTGAAGGAGGCTACAGAGATAGGGAGGCTTGTAGAGGCTGGAGGAGGTTACAGGGATAGGGAGGGGTGTAGGGGCTGAAGGAGGTTACAGAGATAGGGAGGGTTGTAGGGGTTGGAGGAGGTTACAGAGATAGGGAGGAGTTCTAGGGGCTGGAGGAGGTTACAAGGTAAGGGAGGGGTGTAGGGGCTGAAGGAGGTTACAGAGATAGGGAGGGTTGTCGGGGCTGGAGGAGGTTACAGGGATAGTGAGGGGTGTAGAGGCTGAAGGACGTTACAGAGATAGGGAGGGTTGTAGGGGCTGGAGGTGGTTACAGAGATAGGGAGGAGTTGTAGGGGCTGGAGGAGGTTACAGGGATAGGGAGCGTTGTAGGAGATTACAGAGATAGGAATGGGTGCAGGGGCTGGAGGAGGTTACAGAGATAGGGAGGGTTGTAGGGGCTGGAGGAGGTTACAGAGATGGGGAGGGTTGTAGGGCTGGAGGAGGTTACAGAGATAGGAAGGGGTGTAGGGGCTGTAGGAGTTTACAGAGATAGTGTGGGTTGTAGGGGCTGGAGGAGATTACAGAGATAGGGAGGGGTTTCGGGGCTGGAGGAGATTACAGAGATAGGGAGGGGTTAAGGGGCTGGAGGATGTTACAGAGATAGGGAGGGGTGTACGGGCTGGAGGAGGTTACAGAGATAGGGAGGGGTTTCGGGGCTGGAGGAGGTTACAGAGATAGGGAGGATTGTAGGGGCTGGAGGAGGTTACAGAGATAGGGAGGGGTTTAGCGCTGGAGGAGGTTACAGAGATAGGGAGGGGTGTAGGGGCTGGAGGAGCTTACAGAGATAGGGAGGGTTGTAGGGGCTGGAGGAGGTTACAGATATAGGGAGGGGTGTAGGGGCTGGAGGAGGTTACAGAGATAGGGAGGGGTGTAGAGGCTAGAGGAGGTTATAGAGATAGGGAGGGGTGTAGGACTGGAGGAGGTTACAGAGATAGGGTGGGCTGTAGGGGCTGGAGGAGGTTACAGATATAGGGAGGGGTGTAGGGGCTGGAGGAGGTTACAAAGATAGTGAGGGGAGGAGGTTATAGAGATAGGGTGGGGTGTAGGACTGGAGGAGGTTACAGAGATAGGGTGGGTTGTAGGGGCTGGAGGAGGTTACAGAGATGAGGAGGGTTGTCGGGGCTGGAGGAGGTTACAGAGATAAGGAGGGTTTTAGGTGCTGGAGGAAGTTGCAGAGATAGGGAGTGGTGTAGGGACAGGAGGAGGTTACAGATATTGGGTCGGTTGTAGGGCTGGAGCAGTTTACAGAGATGGGGAGGGTTGTAGGGGCTGGAGGAGGTTACAGAGATAGGGTGGGTTGTAAGGGCTGGAGGAGGTTACAGAGATAGGGAGTTGTGTACGGCTGGAGGAGGTTACAGAGATTGGGAGGGGTTGTACGGCTGGGGGATGTTACAGAGATAGGGTGGGTTGCAGGGGCTTGAGGAGGTTCCAGAGATAGGGAGGGTTGTAGGGGGCTGGAAGAGGTTACAGAAATAGCGAGGGGTGTAGGGGCTGGGGGAGGTTACAGAGATAACGAGGGGTGCAGGGGCTGGAGGAGGTAACAGAGATAGGGAGGGTTCTGGGGGGCTGGAAGAGGTTACAGAAATAGGGAGGGTTGTAGGGGCTGGGGGAGGTTACAGATATAGGGGGGGTGTAGGGGCTGGAGGAGGTTACAGAGATTGGGAGGGGTGTAGGGGCTGGAGGAGGTTACAGAGATAGGGAGGGTTGTAGGGGCTGGAGGAGGTTACAGAGATAGGGAGGGGTGTAGGGGCTGAAGGAGGTTACAGAGTTAGGGAAGGTTGTAGCGGCTGGAGGAGGTTACAGAGATAGGGAGGAGTTGTAGGGGCTGGAGGAGGTTACAGAGATAGGGAGGGTTGTAGGGGCTGGAGGAGGTTACAGGGATAGGGAGGGGTGTAGGGGCTGAAGGAGGTTACAGAGATAGGGAGGGTTGTAGGGGTTGGAGGAGGTTACAGAGATAACGAGGAGTTCTAGGGGCTGGAGGAGGTTACAGGGATAGGGAGCGTTGTAGGAGATTACAGAGATAGGAATGGGTGTAGGGTCTGGAGGAGGTTACTGAGATAGGGAGGGTTGTAGGGGCTGGAGGAGGTTACAGAGATGGGGAGGGTTGTAGGGCTGGAGGAGGTTACAGAGATAGGGAGGGGTGTAGGGGCTGTAGGAGTTTCCAGAGATAGTGTGGCTTGTAGGGGCTGGAGGAGATTACAGAGATAGGGAGGGTTGTTTGGGCTGCAGGTGGTTACAGAGATAGGGAGGGGTTTAGGGGCTGGAGGAGATTACAGAGATAGGGAGGGGTGTAGGGGCTGGAGGAGGTTACAGAGATAGGGAGGGATTTCGGGGCTGGAGGAGGTTACAGAGATAGGGAGGATTGTAGGGGCTGGAGGTGGTTACAGAGATAGGGAGGGGTTTAGCGCTGGAGGAGATTACAGAGATAGGGAGGGGTGCAGGGGCTGGAGGAGTTTTCAGAGATAGGGAGGGTTGTGGGGGCTGGAGGAGGTTACAGAAATCGGGAGTGGTTTAGGGACTGGAGGAGGTTACAGAGATAGGGTGGGTTGTAGCGGCTGGAGGAGGTTACAGAGATAGGGAGGGGTGTAGGGGCTGGACGAGGTTACAGAGATAGGGAGGGTTGTAGCGGCTGGAGGAGGTTACAGATATAGGGAGGGGTGTAGGGGCTGGAGGAGGTTTCAGAGATAGGGAGAGTTGTAGGGGCTGGAGGAGGTTACAGAGATAGTGAGAGTTGTAGAGGCTAGAGGAGGTTATAGAGATAGGGAGGGGTGTAGGACTGGCGGAGGTTACAGAGTAAGGGTGGGTTGTAGGGGCTGGAGGAGGTTTCAGAGATGAGGAGGGTTGTAGGGGCTGGAGGAGGTTACAGAGATAGGGAGGGGTGTAGGGGCTGGAGGAGGTTACGGAGATAGGGAGGGGTGTAGGGGCTGGAGGAGGTTACAGAGATAGGGAGGGTTTTGGGTGCTGGAGGAAGTTACAGAGATAGGGAGTGGTGTAGGGACAGGAGGAGGTTACAGATATTGGGTCGGTTGTAGGGCTGGAGCAGTTTACAGAGATGGGGAGGGTTGTAGGGGCTGGAGGAGGCTACAGAGATAGGGTGGGTTGTAAGGGCTGGAGGAGGTTACAGAGATAGGGAGGTGTGTACGGCTGAAGGGGGTTACAGAGATTGCGAAGGGTTGTACGGCTGGGGGATGTTACAGAGATAGGGTGGGTTGCAGGGGCTTGAGGAGGTTCCAGAGATAGGGAGGGTTGTAGGGGGCTGGAAGAGGTTACAGAAATAGGGAGGGTTGTATGGGCTGGGGGAGGTTACAGAGATAAGGAGGGGTGTAGGGGCTGGAGGAGGTAACAGAGATAGGGAGGGTTCTGGGGGGCTGGAAGAGGTTACAGAAATAGGGAGGGTTGTAGGGGCTGGGGGAGGTTACAGATATAGGGAGGGGTGTAGGGGCTGGAGGGGATTACAGAGATTGGGAGGGGTGTACGGGCTGGAGGAGGTTACAGAGATAGGGAGGGTTGTAGGGGCTGGAGGAGGTTACAGAGATAGGGAGTGGTGTAGGGGCTGAAGGAGGGTACAGAGATAGGGAAGGTTGTAGGGGCTGGAGGAGGTTACAGAGATAGGGAGGAGTTGTAGGGGCTGGAGGAGGTTACAGGGATCGGGAGCACTGTAGGAGATTACAGAGATAGGAAGGGGTGTAGGGGCTGGAGGACGTTACACAGAAAGGGAGGGTTGTAGGGGCTGGAGGAGGTTACAGAGATGGGGAAGGTTGTAGGGGCTGGAAGGGATTACAGAGATAGGGAGGGGTGTAGGGGCTGGAGGAGGTTACAGAGATAGGGAGGGGTGTAGGAGCTGGAGGAGGTTACAGAGATAGGGAGAGCTGTAGGGGCTGGAGGAGGTTACAGAGATAGGGAGGGTTGTCGGGGCTGCAGGAGGTTACAGAGTTAGGGAGGGTTGTAGGGGCTGGCGGAGGTTACAGAGATAGGGAGGGCTGTAGGGGCTGGAGGAGTTTACAGAGATAGGGAGGCGTGTAGGGGCTGGAGGAGGTTACAGAGATAGGGAGGGGTGTAGGGGCTGGAGGAGTTTACAGAGATAGTGAGGGTTTTAGGGGCTGGAGGAGATTACAGAGATAGGGAGGGTTGTAGGGGCTGGAGGAGGTTACAGAGATAGGGAGGGGTTTAGGGGCTGGAGGAGATTACAGAGATAGGGAGCAGTGTAGGGGCTGGAGGATGTTACAGAGATAGGGAGGGGTGTAGGGGCTGCAGGAGGTTACAGAGATAGGGAGGGGTGTAGGGGCTGGAGGAGGTTACAGAGATAGGGAGGGGTTTAGGCGCTGGAGGAGATTACAGAGATAGGGAGGGGTGTAGGGGCTGGAGGAGTTTTCAGAGATAGGGAGGGTTGTGGGGGCTGGAGGAGGTTACAGAGATAGGGAGTGGTGTAGGGACTGGAGGAGGTTACAGAGATAGGGTGGGTTGTAGCGGCTGGAGGAGGTTACAGAGATAGGGAGGGGTGTAGGGGCTGGAGGAGGTTACAGAGATAGGGAGGGTTGTAGCGGCTGGAGGAGGTTACAGAGATAGGGAGGGGTGTAGGGGCTGGTGGAGGTTTCAGAGATAGGGAGAGTTGTAGGGGCTGGAGGAGGGTACAGAGTTAGGGAGGGTTGTAGGGCTGGTGTAGGCTACATAGATAGGGTGGATTGTAGGGGCTGGAGGAGGCTACAGAGATAGTGAGGATTGTAGAGGCTAGAGGAGGTTATAGAGATAGGGAGGGGTGTAGGACTGGAGGAGGTTACAGAGATAGGGAGGGTTGTAGAGACTGGAGGAGGTTACAGAGATAGGGAGGGTTTTAGGTGCTGGAGGAAGTTACAGAGATAGGGAGTGGTGTAGGGACAGGAGGAGGTTACAGATATTGGGTCGGTTGTAGGGCTGGAGCAGTTTACAGAGATGGGGAGGATTGTAAGGGCTGGAGGAGGTTACAGAAATAGGGAGGCGTCTTGGGGCTGGAGGAGGTTACAGAGATAGGGAAGGGTGCAGGAGCTGGAGGAGGTTACAGAGATAGGGAGGGTTATAGGGGCTGGAGGAGGTTACAGAGATAGGGAGGGTTGTAGGGACTGGAGGAGGTTACAGAGATAGGGAGGTGTGTACGGCTGGGGGATGTTACAGAGATAGGGTGGGTTGCAGGGGCTTGAGGAGGTTCCAGAGATAGGGAGGGTTGTAGTGGGCTGGAAGAGGTGACATAAATAGGGAGGGTTGTAGGGGCTGGGGGAGGTTACAGAGATAAGGAGGGGTGTAGGGGCTGGAGGAGGTTACAGAGATGGGGAGGGTTGTAGGGGGCTGGAAGAGGTTACAGAAATAGGGAGGGTTGCAGGGGTTGGGGGAGGTTACAGAAATAGGGAGGGGTGTAGGGGCTGGAGGAGGTTACAGAGATAGGGAGGGGTGTAGGGGCTGGAGGAGGTTACAGAGATAGGGAGGGGTGTAGGGGCTGGAGGAGGTTACAGAGATAGGGAGGGGTGTAGGGGCTGGAGGAGGTTACAGAGATAGGGAGGGGTGTAGGGGCTGGAGGAGGTTACAGAGATAGGGAGGGGTGTCGGGGCTGGAGGAGATTACATAGATAGGGAGGGGTGTAGGGGCTGGAGGAGATTACAGAGATAGGGAGGGGTGGGGAACCCATGGAGGGATTTGAAAACAGGGATGAGAAGTTTAATATTCAGGCATTGCCAGACAGGGAGCCAATGCAGGCTCGCGAGTACAGGGGGTGATGGGCGAGCAGGACATCTCTGGGAAGATTGGGGGTAAGTTGAACCCCGCTTGTGGTAAGTGGCTGTCCCAATGAGGGTCTCTTTCCTCTGGAGAGCTTTTGGGGTGTCATGCAATCGATAAGGTTGCGGCGTGACCCGTACGACCAGATTTAGGAACAGCTTCTTTCCCAGGGCTGTCATCCTGCTGAACTCCACAAATAAACTCTAAAGCCTGCACATCTGCCAATGCACTTTATTATGGTCATGTTTATGTTAATGTATTACAAGCCAAATGTATGTTGAATGTTTAAATGTCTTAATCTAAATGTACACTCTCGGGAGCCGCAAGCCTACATTTCGTTGTACTGCACTTGTGCACTAACAATACAATAATACAATACAATACAAATCGCTTTATTGGCATGATAAGGTACATCTTATGTTGCCAAAGCATCAAAATACATTTATGGTTGAACACATAAACGCGGTTCCATTCATACAGTGTATAAACAGGTATATCCCTGAGTTTATAAATATATTTTCGCCTTGTTTATATATACTCTTGTCTTAGTTTACTGGTTGTCCCTCTGTTCATGGCAAGCTGTAACATAGTGTGCCGCCAGTGTTACACAGCTTCTCTCCTCCCACAGTAGGAATGGGAGTTTTTGGTTGTCAGTCAGATTTCTGAATTCAGGGCATATTTGTGAGAATTTTTGATAGAAATTCTCTCTGATGCCCTGATATTTTCCACAGGCTGTGAGGAAGTGCATCTCTGTCTCAACTACTCCCTGACTGCAGTGAGAGCATATCCTGTCTTCTCTTGGCAGCCTGGTCTGCCTGTGTCTGCCTTTTTCGATCGCTAGGCTATGTTCGCTGAGTCTGTACCTTGTCAAGGTTCTTCTCAGTTTGTTATCCTTTACCATGGTCAGGTAATCAGCTATGTTGTATTGTCTGTTTAGGGCCAAGTAGCAATTGAGTTTGCTTTGGGTTTTTGTTGTTTCTGCCCAATATGACAGATATTTTTCCTTTTGCTTAGCGACGATTGTGTTGGGTCGAATACTTTGTGTTACCCTGTCACTGTCCTGGGGCTGGTTATTGTTAGTATTGTTATTAGTTACTTTATTGAGTCCCAGGACTAGTTGACTGAGGGTATTCTTCTTTATGGTCAGCTCTAGGCATTTCAGGGCGTCGTAGTGATAGCATTGGGGGTTGCTCATTTGTAGGTGATTCCAAAATTTGGTGGCTCTTTTTTGGATAGTGATTATTAATGGGTATTGGCCTAGTTCCGCCCTGCATGCGTTGTTTACTGTTTTCCTTTGAGTCCGGAGGATACTTTTACAGAATTCCGCATGTAGGATCTCAATTGGGTGTTTGTCCCATTTTGCAAAATCTTGTTGTGTTAGTGGTCCCCAGACCTCACTGCCATAGAGTGCAATTGGTTCAATTACTGATTTGAAAATTTTGAGCCAAATGCTAATTGGGATTTCTATTTGGATTGATTTTTTGATGGCATAGAAAGCCCTTCTTGCTTTCTCTTTCAGTTCATTCACAGCCAGTTTGAAGTTTCCCGTAGAACTGATTTTTAAGCCCAAGTATGTGTAGTGAGTGGTTTGTTCAATTTTGGTTGTTCCTACTGTGAAATTTATTGTGGGTCCATGTTGTTTGGATCTTTGCTGGAACACAAGGACTTTGGTTTTTTGGGGATTTACAATAACAATAAAGGTTCATTTGATTTGATTTGAACTGCATCCTACCTGCCCCCCTCCCCCGGCATTACATATCCTGGTCATTGTTTGTCTTATATCTTCCAGGTTCGGCGGATTCCCAACAACCGCGAAGAATCCCACGGTCGATCAACCCTCGCGCAACAGACCCTCCGAGTCCCCCTGGAAGACTGTAAGCCTCCTAACCCTTTCCAGATTCATGGCAGTAGGACCCCCAGGTGTAGCGGGCCGAAGAAAGCCCCCCCCCCCCACCCCGCCGCCTCCACCCACCGAGTGCGATGACACACTCGGTCGACAAGCCCCAGGTTGGAAGTGTCTGCGGATTGGGCACCCGTCTGTCCGCGCCCAACGTGAGCCGGGACGGCGGCTGGGTTCGACCTCCCCCCGCACCCCACCGCCGCCCTTCTCCCCATACGCCATGGTGGCCAGTCGGGCTATTCGACTTGCGCGGCATCACCAGCCAGCACGATGGTTCACCTCCAGCTCCCGTCCCCCCCGCCCGTGAGGCGCGGGTGAGAGGCAGCATTGCGCTGCAAGGCAAAGCCATCAACACCATACCTCCCCAACCCCTCAATTACCCCCTGGTCCAAGAAACACAAACCCTTCCAATCACTGGGCGGGTGCCACTCAACCCTCCTCAACCCCCTCGAAGGCACCCGCAGGCCCTCACTCCCCAGTCTATCCCTCACATCCCCACTTATCAGAATTCCAATCTTGGGGTCTCTCACCCCACCATCCCACCATCCCCCAGTACCATTAACCAACCTTGTCGGGCACGGTGAGGGCTTCAATTAAAGGAATTCTTCCAATCTCTGGTGTCCCGCTGATCTCTTGGTCCATCGAGATGTGTTGTACCTGCTTGTAACTTCTTCTCTGGTGTCGGTTAAAGGTCATCAGGAGGATCATTTATGGGGAACACACCTTCTCCTCAATCCCTCAATCCCACCTTCTCCCCAATCCCTCAACCCAACCTACCCACCTTCTCCCCAATCCCTCAACCCCACCTCCGTACGTCTCCCCAATTCCTCAACCCAACCTACCCACCTTCTCCCCAATCCCTCAACCCCACCTACCCACCTTCTCCCCAATCCCTCAACCCCACCTACCCACCTTCTCCCCAATTCCTCAACCCAACCTCCATACGTCTTCCCAATTCCTCAACCCAACCTACCCACCTTCTCCCCAATCCCTCAACCACACCTACCCACCTTCTCCCCAATCCCTCAACCCCACCCACCCACCTTCTCCCCAATCCCTCAACCCCACCTACCCACCTTCTCCCCAATCCCTCAACCCCACCTCCATATGTCTCCCCAATTCTTCAACCGAACCTACCCACCTTCTCCCCAATCCCTCAACCCCACCCACCCACCTTCTCCCCAATCCCTCAATCCCACCTTCTCCCCATCCCTCAACCCCACCTGCCCACCTTCTCCCCAATCCCTCAACCCCACCTACCCACCTTCTCCCCAATCCCTCAATCCCACCTTCTCCCCATCCCTCAACCCCACCTACCCACCTTCTCCCCAATCCCTCAACCCCACCTACACACCTTCTCCCCAATCCCTCAATCCCACCTTCTCCCCAATCCCTCAACCCCACCTACACACCTTCTCCCCAATCCCTCAATCCCACCTTCTCCCCAATCCCTCAACAATACCCACCCACCTTCTCCCCAATCCCTCAACCCCACCCACCCACCTTCTCCCCAATCCCTCAACCCCACCTACCCACCTTCTCCCCAATCCCTCAATCCCACCTTCTCCCCAATCCCTCAACCCCACCTACCCACATTCTCCCCAATCCCTCAACCCCACCTCCATACGTCTCCCCAATTCCTCAACCCCACCTACCCACCTTCTCCCCAATCCCTCAACCCCACCTACCCACCTTCTC
The DNA here is from genome assembly GCF_052327205.1 of Somniosus microcephalus. Lineage (NCBI taxonomy): Eukaryota > Metazoa > Chordata > Chondrichthyes > Squaliformes > Somniosidae > Somniosus > Somniosus microcephalus. The sequence goes on from NW_028225184.1 coordinate 11,586,034, forward strand.
CCCAATCCCTCAACCCCACCTACCCACCTTCTCCCCAATCCCTCAACCCCACCCACCCACCTTCTCCCCAATCCCTCAACCCCACCTCCCTACCTCTCCCCAATTCCTCAACCCCACCAACCCACCAACCCCCCAATCCCTCAACCCCACCTACCCACCTTCTCCCCAATCCCTCAACCCCACCCACCCACCTTCTCCCCAATCCCTCAACCCCACCTACCCACCTTCTCCCCAATTCCTCAAACCCACCTTCTCTTCAATCTCTCAACCCCACCTACCCACCTTCTCTCCATATCCCTCAACCCCACCCATCCACCTTCTCCCCAATCCCTCAACCCCACCTGCCTACCTTCTCCCCAATCCCTCCACCCCACCTACAAACCTTCTCCCCAATCCCTCAACCCCACCTTCTTCCCAATCCCTCAACCTCACCTACCCACCTTCTCCCCATCCCCCAACCTCACCATCTCACCAATCCCTCAACCCCACCTAGCCACATTCTTCCCAATCCCTCAACCCCACCCACCCACCTTCTCCCCATCCCTCAAACCCACCCACCCACCTTCTCCCCAATCCCTCAACCCCACCTACACACCTTCTCCCCAATCCCTAAACCCCACCCACCCACCTTCTCCCCAATCCCACAATCCCACCTACCCTCCTTCTCCCCAATCCCTCAACCCCACCCACCCACCTTCTCCCCAGTCCCACAACCCCACCTACCCATCTTCTCCCCAATCCCTCAACCCCACTGACGCACCTCCTCCCCAATCTCTCAACCCCCACCTACCCACCTTCTCCACAATCCCTCAACCCCACCTACCCACCTTCTCCCCAATCCCTCAACCTCACCTACCCACCTTCTCCCCAATCCCTCAACCCACCTACCCACCTTCTCCCCAATCCCACAACCCCACCTACCCACCTTCTCCCCAATCCCTCAACCCCACCTACCCACATTCTCCCCAAATCCATCAACCCCACCTTCTCCCCAATCCCCCAACCTCACCCACCCACCTTCTCCCCAATCCCTCAACCCCACCTACCCACCTTCCCCCCAATCCCTCAACCCCACCCACCCACTTTCTCCCCAATCCCTCAACCCCACCTACCCACCTTCTCCACAATCCCTCAACCCCACCTTCTCCCCAATCCCTCAACCCCACCTACCCACCATCTCCCCAATCCCTCAACCCCACCTACCGACCTTCTCCCCAATCCCTCAACCCCACCCATCCACCTTCTCCCCAATCCCTCAACCCCACCTGCCCACCTTCTCCCCAGTCCCTCAACCCCACCTACCCACATTGTCCACAATCCCTCAACCCCACCTTCTCCCCAATCCCTCAACCTCACCTACCCACCTTCTCCACAATCCCTCAACCCCACCCACCCACCTTCTCCCCAATCCCACAACCCCACCTACCCACCTTCTCCCCAATCCCTCAACCCCACCTACCCACCTTCTCCCCAATCCCTCAACCCCACCCACCCACCTTCTTCCCAATCCCTCAACCCCACCTACCCACATTCCCCCCATATCCATCAACCCCACCTTCTTCCCAATCCCCCAACCTCACCCACCCACGCTCCCCCCAATCCCTCAACCCCACCCACCCACCTTCTCCCTAATCCCTCAACCCCACCTACCCACCTGCTCCACAATCCCTCAACCCCACCTACCCACCATCTCCCCAATCCCTAAACCCCACCTACCCACCTTCTCCCCAATCCCTGAACCCCACCTACCCACCTTCTCCCCAATTCCTCAACCTCACCTACCCACCTTCTCCCCAATCCCTCAACCCCACCTACCCACCTTCTCCCCAATCCCACAACCCCACCTACCCACCTTCTCCCCAATCCCTGAACCCCACCTACCCACCTTCTCCCCAATCCCTCAACCTCACCTACCCACCTTCTCCCCAATCCCTCAACCCCACCCACCCACCTTCTCCCCAATCCCTCAACCCCACCTACCCACCATCTCCCCAATCCCTCAACCCCACCTACCCACCTTCTCCCCAATCCCTCAACCCCACCTACCCACCTTCTCCCCAATCCCTCAACCCCACCTACCCACCTTCTCCCCAATCCCACAACCCAACCTACCCACCTTCTCCCCAATCCCTGAACCCCACCTACCCACCTTCTCCCCAATCCCTCAACCCCACCTACCCACCTTCTCCCCAATCCCACAACCCCACCTACCCACCTTCTCCCCAATCCCTGAACCCCACCTACCCAACTTCTCCCCAATCCCTCAACCTCACCTACCCACCTTCTCCCCAATCCCTCAACCCCACCCACCCACCTTCTCCCCAATCCCTGAACCCCACCTACCCACCTTCTCCCCAATCCCTCAACCCCACCTACCCACCTTCTCCCCAATCCCACAACCCCACCTACCCACCTTCTCCCCAATCCCTGAGCCCCACCTACCCACCTTCTCCCCAATCCCTCAACCTCACCTACCCACCTTCTCCCCAATCCCTCAACCCCACCCACCCACCTTCTCCCCAATCCCTCAACCCCACCTTCTCCCCAATCCCTCAACCCCACCTTCTCCCCAATCCCTCAACCCCACCTACCCACCTTCTCCCCAATCCCACAACCCCACCTACCCACCTTCTCCCCAATCCCTGAACCCCACCTACCCAACTTCTCCCCAATCCCTCAACCTCACCTACCCACCTTCTCCCCAATCCCTCAACCCCACCCACCCACCTTCTCCCCAATCCCTGAACCCCACCTACCCACCTTCTCCCCAATCCCTCAACCCCACCTACCCACCTTCACAGAATCACAGAATCACAGAATCTACAGTGCAGATAGAGGCCATTTCGGCCCATCGAGCCTGCACCGACACATATCCCACCCTATCCCCGTAACCCCACGTATTTAATCCCCTAACACTAAGGGTCAATTTATCATAGCCAAATCAACCTAACCCGCACATCTTTGGACCTTCTCCCCAATCCCTCATCCCCACCGACCCACCTTCTCCCCCTATGGGTGGAGTGGGACTGATGGCAGGTGGGTGGGGGAAAAGAGAGAGAGGATCGTGGAAGAGGGAGCGATTGAGGGAAACAGGGCGCGGAGGAGTGGGGATGGCCGGGCGAGAGAGATTGCAGAGAAAGGGGAATCGGGAAAGAGGGGGAAGAGGGGAAGTGAGGGGGGAAAGGGCGAGAGAGGGGGTGAGAGGGGAGGGGGAGAGGGAGAGAGAGCGAGGGAGGAGGGAGAGAGAGGGGGACAGAGAGAGAGGAGGGGAGACAGAGAGAGAAGGGGAGACAGAGAGACAGAGAGAGAAGGAGAGACAGAGAGAGAGAGACAGAGAGAGATAGAGAGAGAAGGAGAGACAGAGAGAGAGAGAGACAGAGAGAGAGAGAGCCAGAGACAGAGAGAGAGAGAGAGACAGAGAGACAGAGAAAGAGAGAGACAGAGAGACAGAGAGAGAGAGACAGACAGACAGAGAGAGACAGAGAGAGAGAGACAGAAGGGGAGACAGAGAGGGGACGGAGAGAATGGGGGAGGTGGGGGAGAAGAGAACCAGCAAAGACACACCCACAGTCTCCTTCTGAACAATTTATTAGGACATTACAATCGGTAGCGCGCGACCCAAGACACCGGGGGCGGGGTGGGGGAGGAGAGAGAGAGAGAGAGAGAACGACACGACTTAAAAAAAAACCAACCCGTCCCACCCGCGCGCCGGTGGACCCAGCCCACCCCCCTCCGCCCGCCCGATCCCCGCGACTCTCCCCGAGAGAGCGAGCGGGCGCCGCGACTCTCCCTGGGAGAGCGAGAGCGCGGGCGCCATGGCGCAACTCTCCCCGGGAGAGAGAGAGAGAGAGACGCTGCCCGGATTTCGCCCTCTTCCCTCCCTCTCTCTCTCTCTCTCAGCGGTGTGTGCGCTGGTGGTTGGTCAGGTGGCTCGTGCGGGCAAAAGTCTTGCCACAGACTCCGCAGATGAACTGGCTAGTCGCTGCGTGCGTCCGCTGGTGCCTGCGCAGTTTGCCGGCCGTGTAGAAGCGCTTGGCGCAGTCGGGGCAGGCGAACGGCCGGTCCCCGGTGTGGATCTGACGGTGGACCGCCAACTTGCTGGCCGTGTAGAACCGCTTCGGGCACAGCGGACACTGGAACGGCCGTTCGCCCGAGTGGGTGCGGGAGTGGCGGTTCAGCTCGCTGGAGGTGTAGAATCGCTTGGAGCACAGCGGGCACTGGTAGGGCCGCTCTCCCGTGTGGTAGCGCCCGTGGATCTCCAGCACCGCCAGGCGGCAGAAGCGCTTGCCGCAGACGGCGCACTCGAAGGGCCGCTCGCCGGCATGCGAGCGGCGGTGGCGCACCAGGTCGCCCGTCACGCAGAACAGGCGGTGGCACACCGCGCACTCCAGCGGCCGTTGCCCGCCCCCGCGGTACTGCTGGTGACGGCGCAGGTTGCTGGCGCGGTTGAAGCGGTTGCCGCACACCCCGCACTCGAACGGCCGCTCGCCCGTGTGCACCCGCAGGTGGCGCTCCAGGTGCGAGCGGCAGCTGAAGCCCTTCTCGCACACCGCGCAGTGGCAGGGCGGCGCCTCCCCCAGGCCGTAGGGCTCCCCGCCGGCCCCCGACGCCCCCTCCGTCTCCTCCTCCTCCTCCTCCTCCTCCTCCGCCTCCTCCGCCTCCTCCGCCCGCTCAGCCGGCTCCTCCGCCTCCCGGGGCCGCTCCATCGTCGAGGGCTGGGTGACGCCTCCCAGGGTCGAAGAGCGCCTTCCGCCTAAACACACACAGACAACAAAAAAAACTCGCGTTGGTTCGGCGCCCCCTTCAAAGCAGATCGATGGCGACTTGATTGCGCAGTTTCATGGGACAGTGTAGAGGGAGCTTTACTCTGTATCTAACCCCGTGCTGTACCTGCCCTGGGAGTGTTTGATGGGGCAGTGTAGAGGGAGCTTTACTCTGTATCTAACCCCGTGCTGTACCTGCCCTGGGAGTGTTTGATGGGACAGTGTAGAGGGAGCTTTACTCTGTATCTAACCCGTGCTGTACCTGCCCTGGGAGTGTTTGATGGGACAGTGTAGAGGGAGCTTTACTCTGTATCTAACCCCGTGCTGTACCTGCCCTGGGAGTGTTTGATGGGACAGTGTAGAGGGAGCTTTACTCTGTATCTAACCTCGTGCTGTACCTGCCCTGGGAGTGTTTGATGGGACAGTGTAGAGGGAGCTTTACTCTGTATCTAACCCGTGCTGTACCTGCCCTGGGAGTGTTTGATGGGACAGTGTAGCGGGAGCTTTACTCTGTATCTAACCTCGTGCTGTACCTGCCCTGGGAGTGTTTGATGGGACAGTGTAGAGGGAGCTTTACTCTGTATCTAACCCGTGCTGTACCTGCCCTGGGAGTGTTTGATGGGACAGTGCAGAGGGAGCTTTACTCTGTATCTAACCCCGTGCTGTACCTGCCCTGTGAGTGTTTGATGGGACTGTGTAGAGGGAGCTTTACTCTTTTTCTAACCCGTGGTGTACCTGCCCTGGGAGTGTTTGATGGGACTGTGTAGAGGGAGCTTTACTCTGTATCTAACCCCGTGCTGTACCTGCCCTGGGAGTGTTTGATGGGCAGTGTAGAGGCAGCTTTACTCTGTATCTAACTCCGTGCTGTACCTGCCCTGGGAGTGTTTGATGGGCAGTGTAGAGGCAGCTTTACTCTGTATCTAACCCGTGCTGTACCTGCCCTGGGAGTGTTTGATGGGACAGTGTAGAGGGAGCTTTACTCTGTATCTAACCCCGTGCTGTACCTGCCCTGGGTTTGTTTGACGGGACAGTGTAGAGGGAGCTTTACTCTGTATCTAACCCGTGCTGTACCTGCCCTGGGAGTGTTTGATCGGACAGTGTAGAGGGAGCTTTACTCTGTATCTAACCCCGTGCTGTACCTGCCCTGGGAGTGTTTGATGGGACAGTGTAGAGGGAGCTTTACTCTGTATCTAACCCGTGCTGTACCTGCCCTGGGAGTGTTTGATGGGACAGTGTAGAGGGAGCTTTACTCTGTATCTAACCCCATGCTGTACGTGCCCTGGGAGTGTTTGATGGGGCAGTGTAGAGGGAGCTTTACATAAAAACATAAATAGGAGCAGGAGTAGGCCATTCGGCCCTTCGAGCCTGCTCCGCCATTCAATGAGATTATGGCTGATCTTCTACGTCAACTCTACTCACCGGCCCTATTGCCATATTCCTTGATGCCCTTACTAGTCAGATCTCTGTCTTGAATATACTCAATGACTGAGCCTCCACAGCCCTCTGGGGTCGAGAATTCCAAAGATTCACCACCCTCTGTGTGAAGAAATTTCTCCTCATCTCAGTCCTAAATGGCCGATCCCTTATCCTGAGACTGTGACCCCTGGTTCTAGACTCCCCAGCCAGGGGGGAAACAGCCTCTCAGCATCTACCCTGTCAAGCCCTGTAAGAATTTTGTATGTTTCAATGAGATCACCTCTCAGTCTTCTAAACTCTAGCGAATAAAGGCCTAGTCTACTCAATCTCTCCTCACAGGACGATCCCCCCATCCCAGGAACCAGCCTGGTGAACCTTCGCTGCACTCCCTCTATGGCAAGTCTATCCTTCCTTAGGTAAGGAGACCAAAACTGTCCACAATACTCCAGGTGTGGTCTCACCAGGGCCCTATATAATATAAAAATCGTAGAGCAAGTTATTATCTTAATGGCAAGAAACTGGAAAGTACTGAAGTACAAAGGGATCTGGGGGTCCTGGTGCATGAAACTCAAATGGTTAGTATGCAGGTGCAGCAAGTGATTAAGAAGGCCAATGGAATGTTGGCTTTCATTGCTAGGGGGATAGAATATAAAAACAGGGAGGTATTGCTTCAGTTGTACAAGGTATTGGTGAGACCGCACCTGGAATACTGCATACAGTTCTGGTGTCCATACCTAAGAAAGGACATACTTGCTCTCGAGTCAGTACAAAGAAGGTTCACTCGGTTAATCCCGGGGATGAGGGGATGGACATATGAGGAGAGGTTGAGTAGATTGGGACTCTACTCATTGGAGTTCAGAAGAATGAGAGGCGATCTTATTGAAACATATAAGATTGTGAAGGGGCTGGATCGGGTGGATGCGGGGAGGATGTTCCCAATGATGGGTGAAACTAGAACTAGGGGGCATAATCTTAGAATAAGGGGCTGCTCTTTCAAAACTGAGATGAGGAGAAACTTCTTCACTCAGAGGGTGGTAGGTTTGTGGAATTTGCTGCCCCAGAAAGCTGTGGAAGCTACATCATTAAATAAATTGAAAACAGAAAAAGATAGTTTCCTAGAAGTAAAGGGAATTAAGGGTTACGGGGAGCGGGCAGGAAATTGGACATGAGTCTAGGTTCGGAACGGTCATGGCCCTGTGGGTAGCGGAGCGGGCCCAGGGGCCGTGTAGCCTGGTTCTGTTCCTATTTCGTGTGTCTAATTCTGTTAGATTTTAGGAGATGGTTTTATTCCTGTTCCTGGCTGGGGTGGAGATCGCCTTTCTCCGGTTTCCTCCCACAGTCCAAAGATGTGCGGGTTAGGTTGATTGACTATGATAAATTGACCCTTAGTGTTAGGGGGATTAAATACATGGGGTTACGGGGATAGGGTGGGATATGTGTTGGTGTAGGGGTTACGGGGATCGGGTGGGATATGTGTCGGTGCAGGCTCGATGGGCCGAAATGGCCTCTATCTGCACTGTGGGGTTTCTGTGATTCTGTGATTCTGTGAAGGTAAGTACTGTAGAAAATATAAGGACAGAGTGATCTCCTGGACGAGTTTCGATCGCCTAGATGGGTCAGAGAGGAATTTCCCAGATTTTTTCTCCCAAATTGGCCATTGGGTCTTTTATCTGGTTTTTCGCCTCTCCCAGGAGATCACATGGGTTCGGGTGGGATGGAGAGTGATAGAAGATTTGAGGTTAGGATCAGATCAGCCATGATCTTATTGAATGGTGCAGCAGGCTCGAGGGGCCGATTGGCCTACTCCTGCTCCTATTTCTTATGTTCTTATAGTCAGCATGGATTGCAAAAGGTCACACACGACCAACCTTATCGAATTCTTTGAACATGTAGCAGAAAGGGTAGATAAGGGCAGTGTAGTAGATGTGATATATTTGGATTTCTATAAAGCCTTCGATGTGGGGTAGGCCCGTGGATGAGGTCGGAAGATGGAGTCGGGGGACAAGCAGCAGAACGGAGAGCTGGCTGGCTGCGGAGCAGAAAGCGATTCGGTCTGGGGAACCGGAGGCGCAGCTGCAAAATGGACGTGTAATTGGCAAATCAACATCAATGCAGGGAAGTGTGAGGTAGTGCATTTTAGGAGGAAGAATCAGGAGGTCACACACACCTTGGAGAATAAGTGTCTGAACGGGGTTCAGGAGCAGTGGGATCTCGAAAGAAAATCTCTAAAAGCAGCGACTCAGGTTAATAATGCCATAAATAAAGGAATCCGAGCACCAGGGTTCATTTTGCGAGGCACAGAACTTTGGTTAGACAACACTAGGAAAACTGCACAGTTCTGATCTCCATATACCTTGGTTAGACCACACTTGGAGCACTGTGCACAGTTCTGGTCTCCATATACCTTGGTTAGACCACACTTGGAGCACTGTGCACAGTTCTAGTCTCCATATACCTTGGTTAGACCGCACTTGGAGCACTGTGCACAGTTCTGGTCTCCATATACCTTGGTTAGACCACACTTGGAGTACTGTGCACAGTTCTGGTCTCCATATACCTTGATTAGACTGCACTTGGAGCACTGTGCACAGTTCTGGTCTCCATATACCTTGGTTAGACCACACCTGGAGCACTGTGCACAGTTCTGGACTCCATATACCTTGGTTAGACCACACTTGGAGCACTGTGCACAGTTCTGGTCTCCATATACCTGGGTTAGACCACACTTGGAGCACTGTGCACAGTTCTGGTCTCCATATACCTTGGTTAGACCACACTTGGAGCACTGTGCACAGTTCTGGTCTCCATATACCTGGGTTAGACCACACTTGGAGCACTGTGCACAGTTCTGGTCTCCATATACCTTGGTTAGAACGCACTTGGAGCACTGTGCACAGTTCTGGTCTCCATATTCCTTGGTTAGACCAAACTTGGAGCACTGTGCACTGTTCTGGTCTCCATATACCTTGGTTAGACCACACTTGGAGCACTGTGCACAGTTCTGGTCTCCATATACCTTGGTTAGATCATGCTTGGAGCACTGTGCACAGTTCTAGTCTCCATATACCTTGATTAGACCACACTTGGAGCACTGTGCACAGTTCGAGTCTCCATATACCTTGGTTAGACCACACTTGGAGCACTGTGCACAGTTCTGGTCTCTATATACCTTGGTTAGATCACACTTGGAGCACTGTGCACAGTTCTAGTCTCCATATACCTTGATTAGACCACACTTGGAGCACTGCGCACAGTTCTGGTCTCCATATACCTTGGTTAGATCACACTTGGAGCACTGCGCACAGCTCTGGTCTCCATATACCTTGGTTAGATCACACTTGGAGCACTGCGCACAGTTCTAGTCTCCATATACCTTGATTAGACCACACTTGGAGCAATGTGCACAGTTCTGGTCTCCATATACCTTGGTTAGACCACACTTGGAGCACTGTGCACAGTCCTGGTCTCCATATACCTTGGTTAGACCACACTTGGAGCACTGTGCACAGTTCTGGTCTCCATATACCTTGGTTAGACCACACTTGGAGCACTGTGCACAGTCCTGGTCTCCATATACCTTGGTTAGACCACACTTGGAGCACTGTGCACAGTTCGGGTCTCCATACACCTTGGTTAGACCGCACTTGGAGCACTGTGCACAGTTCTGGTCTCCATACACCTTGGTTAGACCACACTTGGAGCACTGTGCACAGTTCTGGTCTCCATATACCTTGGTTAGACCACACTTGGAGCACTGTGCACGGTTCTGGTCTCCATCTACCTTGGTTAGACCACACTTGGAGCACTGTGCACAGTTCGGGTCTCCAGATACCTTGGTTAGACTACACTTGGAGCACCGTGCACAGTTCTGGTCTCCACATACCTTGGTTAGACCACACTTGGAGCACTGTGCACAGTTCTGGTCTCCATATACCTTGGAGTACTTGGGACCGGCTGATGCCTCCCAGGTCAAATATCGGCAACACAAAAAAAAAACTTGCATTTATAGAGCGCCTTTTACATAGTAAGACATACCAAGGTACTTCAGATGAGCGTAAAGAAGACAAATTTTGACACCGAGCCACATCAGGAGATATTAGGACAGGTGACCAAAAGCTGGGTCAAAGAGGGAGGTTTTAAGGAGCGTCTTAAAGGAGGAGAGAGAGGCGGAGAGGTTTAGGGAGGGAATTCCAGAGCTCAGGGCCCCAGGCAGCTGAAGGCACGGCCGCCAATGGTGGAGCGATGGAAATCGGGGGATGCTCGAGAGGCCGGAATTGGAGGAGCGCAGAGATCTCGGAGGGTTGTAGGGGCTGGAGGAGGTTACAGAGATAGGGAGGGTTGTAGGGGCTGGAGGAGGTTACAGAGATAGGGAGGGGTGTAGGGGCTGGAGGAGGTTACAGAGATAGGGAGGGGTGTAGGGGCTGGAGGAGGTTACAGAGATAGGGAGGGGTGTAGGGGCTGGAGGAGGTTACAGAGATAGGGAGGGTTGTGGGGGGCTGGAGGAGGTTACAGAGATAGGGAGGGGTGTAGGGGCTGGAGGAGGTTCCAGAGATAGGGAGGGGCAAGGGCCATGGAGGGATTTGAACACGAGATGTAGAATTTGAAAATCGGACCACGACCCAGTGTAGGTCAGCTAGCACAGGCGGTGAATGGGACTTGGTGTGAGTTAGGACACGGGCAGCTGAGCTTTGGATGGGCTAAGGGCTATTAGGAGAGAGCAGGGCAGTGGGATTAGTTTGGGAATGATACAGAGCTATGGGGAGAGAGTAGGTTAGTGTGATTAGTTTGGGATTGATACAGGTCTATGGGGAGAGAGGGGCAGTGGGATTAGTTTGGGATTGATACGGGGCTATGGGGAGAGAGCGGGGCAGTGGGATCAGTTTGGGGATTGATACAGGGCTATGGGGAGAGAGCAGGGCAGTGGGATTAGTTTGGGATTGATACAGGGCTATGGGGAGAGAGCGGGGCAGTGGGATTAGTTTGGGAATGATACAGAGCTATGGGGTGAGTAGGTTAGTGGGATTAGTTTGGGATTGATACAGGGCTATGGGGAGAGAGCGGGGCAGTGGGATTAGTTTGGGATTGATACAGGGCTATGGGGTGAGAGCGGGCAGTGGGATTAGTTTGGGGATTGATACAGGGCTATGGGGAGAGAGCGGGGCAGTGGGATTAGTTTGGGGATTGATACAGGGCTATGGGGAGTGAGCGAGGCAGTGGGATTAGTTTGGGATTGATACAGGTCTATGGGGAGAGAGGGGCAGTGGGATTAGTTTGGGATTGATACGGGGCTATGGGGAGAGAGCGGGGCAGTGGGATCAGTTTGGGGATTGATGCAGGGCTATGGGGAGAGTGCGGGGCAGTGGGATTAGTTTGGGATTGATACAGGGCTATGGGGAGAGAGCGGGGCAGTGGGATTAGTTTGGGGATTGATACAGGGCTTTGGGGAGAGAGCGGGGCAGTGGGATTAGTTTGGGATTGACACAAGGCTATGGGGAGAGAGCGGGGCAGTGGGATTAGTTTGGGGATTGATACAGGGCTATGGGGAGAGAGCACGGTCGGGAGATTATTATGGGATTGTTGCAGGACCTGGCTCCATGTAACGAGATCCCTCGTCCCCTCGAAACACTCACCTAAAGGGCGGGGGTGTGTAGTCCGGGGTCTTTTCGAACGAGCTACAAACCCCGACCTCAATCCAGAGGTCGCGAGGGTCCTCACTCCAGCCCCCTCCCGCTCTGCAATCCCTTCCAACGCCCCGAGGAACAGGCAAGTGGTCCGTGTGGGGTGTCGAACTGAGTCACCTGTGGGCGAGAGTGGAGAGATCCCAATTAAATGCAATACAACAGATAAGCAGCCTCCGCCCCCACTTTTAATGGCAGGGGAACAGAGGGTCCGTTCTCTGCCTGGTAAACCCCCCAACCTCCCCTCAATTTAACTACAAACGTGCTCTCAATTCAACTACAAACGTGCTCTCAATTCAACTACAAACGTGCTCTCAATTCAACGACAAAGGTGCTCTCAATTCAACTACAAACGTGATCTCAATTCAACTACAAACGTGCTCTCAATTCAACTACAAACGTGCTCTCAATTCAACTACAAAGGTGCTCTCAATTCAACTACAAACGTGCTCTCAATTCATAGAAACATAGAAGATAGGAGCAGGAGTAGGCCATTCGGCCCCTCGAGCCTGTTCCGCCATTTAATGAGATCACGGCTGATCATCCAAATTCAGTACCCTGTCCCTGCCTTCCTCCCATATCCCTTGATTCCTTTAGCCTTAAGAAATATATCTAACTCCTTCTTGAATATATTTAATGAATTGGCCTCAACTGTCTTCTGTGTTAGGGAATTCGAGTACAGGAACAAGGATGTCTTGCTGCAGTTGTACAGGGCCTTGGTGAGACCACACCTCGAGTATTTTGTGCAGTTTTGGTCACCTTATCTGAGGAAGGATGTTCTTGCCATGGAGGGAGTGCAGCGAAGGTTCACCAGACCGATACCTGGGATGGCAGGAATGACGTATGAGGAGAGATTGGGTCAATTGGACTTATACTCGCTGGAGTTTAGAAGAATGAGAGAGGATCTCACACAGAATCACAGAAACCCCACAGTGCAGATTGAGGCCATTTCGGCCCATCGAGCCTGCACCGACACATATCCCACCCGATCCCCGTAACCCCTACACCAACACATATCCCACCCTATCCCCGTAACCCCACGTATTTAATCCCCCTAACACTAAGGGTCAATTTATCATAGCCAATCAACCTAACCTGCACATCTTTGGACTGTGGGAGGAAACCGGAGCACCCGGAGGAAACCCACGCAAACACGGGGAGAATGTGCAAACTCCACACAGACAGTCGCCCGAGGCCGGATTCGAACCCGGGTCCCTGGCGCTGTGAGGCAACAGTGCTAACCACTATGCCACCGTGCTGCCCTTTGAAACTTATAAAATTCTAACAGGACTAGACAGACTAGATGCAGGAAGGATGTTTCTGATGGTCGGGGAGTCCAGAACCAGGGGTCACAGTCTAAGGATAAGGGGTAAGCCATTTAGGACAGAGATGAGGAGGAATTTCTTCACCCAGAGAGTGGTGAACCTGTGGAATTCTCTACCACACAAGGCAGTAGAGGCCAATTCATTAAATATATTCAAGAAGGAGTTGGATATATTTCTTAAGGCTAAAGGGATCAAGGGATATGGGGAGAAGGCAGGGACAGGGTACTGAATTTGGATGATCAGCCATGATCGCATTGAATGGCGGAGCAGGCTCAAGGGGCCGAATGGCCTACTCCTGCTCCTATCTCTCTATGTTTCTATGTTTCCACCACCGGCGCACCGTGGCTGCAGTGTGTACCATCTACAAGATGCACTGCAGCAACTCGCCAAGGCTTCTTCGGCAGCACCTCCCAAACCCGCGACCCCTTTCCACCTAGAAGGACAAGGGCAGCAGGCGCGCGGGAACACCACCAGCTCCAAGTTCCCCTCCAAGTCACACACACCATCCTGACTTGGAAATATATCGGCCGATCCTTCATCGTCGCTGGGTCAAAATCCTGGAACTCCCTCCCTAACAGTACTGTGGGAGCGCCTTCACCACACGGGACTGCAGCGGTTCAAGAAGGCGGCTCACCACCACCTTCTCAAGGGGCAACTAGGGATGGGCAATAAATGCTGGCCTTGCCAACGAGGCCCACATCCCGTAAACGAATATAAAACAAAGAGAATCTCTGGCGACAATTGGACAGGTAAGAGTGGAACTAGTCCCACACTGCTGGGCAATGGAGGAGCGATGATGGAGGAGAATGGTGCTCAAAGGGACATCTGGGAAAGATGGTCACGGATTTGGAGGCTGATAAGAGACCAGATTTGTTTAACTTATACAAGACTGTTTCCTAACTCAGTAGGTACACGACAAAGTGCATTTATATAGCACCTTTAACGTCGTAAACCATCCCAAGGTGCTTCACAGGAGCGATTATCAGACAGAATTTGACGCCGAGTCACATCAGGAGATATTAGGGCAGGTGACCAAAAGCTGGGTCAAAGAGGGAGGTTTTAAGGAGCCTCTTAAAGGAGGAGAGAGAGGCGGAGAGGTTTAGGGAGGGAATTCCAGAGCTCGGGGCCCCAGGCAGCTGAAGGCACGGCCGCCAATGGTGGAGCGATGGAAATCGGGGGATGCTCAAGAGGGCAGAATTGGAGGAGCGCAGAGATCTCGGAGGGTTGTAGGAGCTGGAGGAGGTTACAGAGATAGGGAGGGGTGTAGGGGCTGGAGGAGGTTACAGAGATAGGGAGGGTTGTAGGGGCTGGAGGAGGTTACAGAGATAGGGAGGGGTGTAGGGGCTGGAGGAGGTTACAGAGATAGGAAGGGGTGTAGGGGCTGGAGGAGGTTACAGAGATAGGGAGGGTTGTAGGGGCTGGAGGAGGATACTGAGATAGGGAGGGGTGTAGGGGCTGGAGGAGGTTACAGAGATAGGGAGGGGTGTAGGAGCTGGAGGAGGTTACAGAGATAGGGAGGGTTGTAGGGGCTGGAGGAGGTTACAGAGATAGGGAGTGTTGTAGGGGCTGGAGGAGGTTACAGAGATAGGGAGGGGTGTAGGGGCTGGAGGAGGGTACAGAGATAGGGAGGGTTGTCGGGCTGGAGGAGATTACAGAGATGGGGAGGGGTGTAGGGGCTGGAGGAGACTACAGAGATCGGGAGGTTTGTAAGTGCTGGAGGAGGTTACAGAGATAGGGAGGGGTGTAGGGGCTGGAGGAGGGTACAGAGATAGGGAGGGTTGTCGGGCTGGAGGAGATTACAGAGATGGGGAGGGGTGTAGGGGCTGGAGGAGACTACAGAGATCGGGAGGTTTGTAAGGGCTGGAGGAGGTTACAGAGATAGGGAGGGTTGTAGGGGCTGGAGGAGGTTACAGAGACAGGGAGTGTACTAGCGCTGGAGGAGGTTACAGAGATAGGGAGGCGTGTAGGGGCTGGAGGAGGTTACAGAGATAGGGAGGGTGTAGGGGCTGGAGGAGGTTACAGAGATAGGGAGGGTTGTAGGGGCTGGAGGAGGTTACAGAGAGAGGGAGGGGTGTAGGGCTGGAGGAGGTTACAGAGATAGGGAGGGGTGTAGGGGCTGGAGGAGGTTACAGAGATAGGGAGGGGTGTAGGGCTGGAGGAGGTTACAGAGATAGGGAGGGTTGTAGGGGCTGGAGGAGGTTACAGAGATAGGGAGGCGTGTAGGGGCTGGAGGAGGTTACAGAGATAGGGAGGGTGTAGGGGCTGGAGGAGGTTACAGAGATAGGGAGGGTTGTAGGGGCTGGAGGAGGTTACAGAGAGAGGGAGGGTGTAAGGCTGGAGGAGGTTACAGAGATAGGGAGGGGTGTAGGGGCTGGAGGAGGTTACAGAGATAGGGAGGGGTGTAGGGGCTGGAGGAGGTTACAGAGATAGGGAGGGGTGTAGGGGCTGCAGGAGGTTACAGAGATAGGGAGGGTGTAGGGGCTGGAGAAGGTTAAAGAGATAGGGAAGGTTGTAGGGGCTGGAGGAGGTTACAGAGATAGGAAGGGTTGTAGAGGCTGGAGGAGGTGACAGAGATAGGGAGGGGTGTAGGGCTGGAGGAGGTTACAGAGATAGGGAGGGTTGTAGGGCTGGAGAAGGTTACAGAGATAGGGAGTGTTGTAGGGCTGGAGGAGGTTACAGAGATAGGGAGGGTTGTAGGGCTGGAGGAGTTTACAGAGATAGGGAGGGGTGTAGGGGCTGGAGGAGACTACAGAGATAGGGAGTGTTGTAGGGCTGGAGGAGATTACAGAGATGGGGAGGGGTGTAGGGGCTGGAGGAGATTACAGAGATTGGGAGGGTTGTAGGGGCTGGAGGAGGTTACAGTGATAGGGAGTGTTGTAGGGGCTGGAGGGGGTTACAGAGATAGGGAGGGGTGTAGGGGCTGGTGAAGGTTACCGAGATAGGGAGGGTTGTAGGGGCTGGAGGAGGTTACAGAGATAGGGAGGGTTGTAGGGCTGGAGGAGGTAACAGAGATAGGGAGGGGTGTAGGGGCTGGAGGAGGTTACAGAGATAGGGAGGGTTGTAGGGGCTGGAGGAGGTTACAGAGATAGGGAGGGGTGAAGGGGCTGGAGGAGGTTACACAGATAGGGAGGGTTGTGGGGCTGGACGAGGTTACAGAGATAGGGAGGGGTGTTGGGCTTGAGGAGGTTACAGAGATAGGGAGAGTTGTTGGGGCTGGAGGAGGTTACAGATATAGGGAGGGGTTGTAGGGGCTGGAGGAGGTTACAGAGATAGGGAGGGCTGTAGGGCTGGAGGAGTTTACAGAGATGGGGAGGATGTTGGGGCTGGAGGAGGTTACAGAGATAGGGAGGATTGTAGGGGACTGGAGGAGTTTACAGAGATAGGGAGGGTTGTAGGGCTGGACGAGGTTACAGAGATAGGGAGGGTTGTCGGGGCAAGAGGAGGTTACAGAGATAGGGAGGATTGTAGGGGACTGGAGGAGTTTACAGAGATAGGGAGGGTTGTAGGGGCTGGAGGAGGTTACAGAGATAGGGAGGATTGT
>NW_028225184.1:11607756-11617756 GCF_052327205.1 Somniosus microcephalus
CTCCCAGGGCAGGTACTGCACGGGGTTAGATACAGAGTAAAGCTCCCTCTACACTGTCCCATCAAACACTCCCAGGGCAGGTACAGCACGGGGTTAGATACACAGTAAAGCTCCCTCTACACTGTCCCATCAAACACTCCCAGGGCAGGTACAGCACGGGTTAGATAGAGAGTAAAGCTCCCTCCACACTGTCCCATCAAACACTCCCAGGGCAGGTACAGCATGGGTTAGATACAGAGTAAAGCTCCCTCTACACTGTCCCATCAAACACTCCCAGGGCAGGTACAGCACGGGGTTAGATACAGAGTAAAGCTCCCTCTACACTGTCCCATCAAACACTCCCAGGGCAGGTACAGCACGGTTAGATACAGAGTAAAGCTCCCTCTACACTGTCCCATCAAACACTCCCAGGGCAGGTACAGCATGGGGTTAGATACAGTGTAAAGGTCCCTCTACACTGTCCCATCAAACACTCCCAGGGCAGGTACAGCACGGGGTTAGATACAGAGTAAAGCTCCCTCTACACTGACCCATCAAACACTCCCAGGGCAGGTAGAGCACGGGGTTAGATACAGAGTAAAGCTCCCTCTACACTGTCCCCATCAACACTCCCAGGGCAGGTACAGCACGGGGTTAGATACAGAGTAAAGCTCCCTCTACACTGTCCTATCAAACACTCCCAGGGCAGGTACAGCACGGGGTTAGATACAGAGTAAAGCTCCCTCTACACTGTCCCATCAAACACTCCCAGGGCAGGTACAGCACGGGGTTAGATACAGAGTAAAGCTCCCTCAACACTGTCCCATCAAACACTCCCAGGGCAGGTACAGCACGGGTTAGATACAGAGTAAAGCTCCCTCTACACTGTCCCATCAAACACTCCCAGGGCAGGTACAGCACGGGTTAGATACAGAGTAAAGCTCCCTCTACACTGTCCCATCAAACACTCCCAGGGCAGGTACAGCACGGGGTTAGATAAAGAGTAAAGCTCCCTCTGCACTGTCCCCGTCGAACACTCCCAGGGCAGGTACAGCACGGGGTTAGATACAGAGTAAAGCTCCCTCTACACTGTCCCATCAAACACTCCCAGGGCAGGTACAGCACGGGGTTAGATACAGAGTAAAGCTCGCTCTACACTGTCCCATCAAACGCTCCCAGGGCAGGTACAGCACGGGGTTAGATACAGAGTAAAGCTCGCTCTACACTGTCCCATCAAACACTCCCAGGGCAGGTACAGCACGGGGTTAGATACAGAGAAAAGCTCCCTCTACACTGTCCCCATCAAACACTAACAGGGCAGGTACAGCACGGGGTTAGATACAGAGTAAAGCTCCCTCTACACTGTCCCATCAAACACTCCCAGGGCAGGTGCAGCACGGGGTTAGATACAGAGTAAAGCTCCCTCTACACTGTCCCATCAAACACTCCCAGGGCAGGTACAGCACGGGGTTAGATACAGAGTACAGCTCCCTCTACACTGTCCCATCAAACACTCCCAGGGCAGGTACAGCACGGGGTGAGATACAGAGTAAAGCTCCCTCTACACTGTCCCCATCAAACACTCCCAGGGCAGGTACAGCACGGGGTAAGATACAGAGTAAAGCTCCCTCTACACTGTCCCATCAAACACTCCCAGGGCAGGTACAGCACGGGGTTAGATACAGAGTAAAGCTCCCTCTGCACTGTCCCATCAAACACTCCCAGGGCAGGTACAGCACGGGGTTAGATACAGAGTAAAACTCCCTCTACACAGTCCCATCAAACACTCCCAGGGCAGGTACAGCATGGGTTAGATACAGAGTGAAGCTCCCTCTGCACTGTCCCATCAAACACTCCCAGGGCAGGTACAGCATGGGTTAGATACAGAGTAAAGCTCCCTCTACACTGTCCCGTCAAACACTCCCAGGGCAGGTACAGCACGGGGTGAGATACAGTGTAAAGCTCCCTCTACACTGTCCCATCAAACACTCCCAGGGCAGCTCCAGCACGGGGTTAGATACAGAGTAAAGCTCCCTCTACACTACCCCATCAAACACTCCCAGGGCAGGTACAGCACGGGGTTAGATACAGAGTAAAGCTCCCTCTACACTGCCCCATCAAACACTCCCAGGGCAGGTACAGCATGGGGTTAGATACAGAGTAAAGCTCCCTCTACACTGTCCCATCAAACACTCCCAGGGCAGGTACAGCACGGGGTTAGATACAGAGTAAAGCTCGCTTTACACTGTCCCATCAAACACTCCCAGGGCAGGTACAGCACGGGGTTAGATACAGAGTAAAGCTCCCTCTACACTGTCCCCATCAAACACTCCCAGGGCAGGTACAGCACGGGGTTAGATACAGTGTAAAGCTCGCTCTACACTGTCCCATCAAACACTCCCAAGGCAGGTACAACACGGGGATAGATACAGAGTAAAGCTCCCTCTACACTGTCCCCATCAAACACTCCCAGGGCAGGTACAGCACGGGGTTAGATACAGAGTAAAGCTCGCTCTACACTGTCCCATCAAACACTCCCAGGGCAGGTACAGCACGGGGTTAGATACAGAGTAAAGCTCCCTCTACACTGTCCCATCAAACACTCCCAGGGCAGGTACAGCACGGGTTAGATACAGAGTAAAGCTCCCTCTACACTGTCCCCATCAAACACTCCCAGGGCAGGTACAGCACGGGGTTAGATACAGAGTAAAGCTCCCTCTACACTGTCCCATCAAACACTCCCAGGGCAGGTACAGCACGGGATAGATACAGAGTAAAGCTCCCTCTACACTGTCCCATCAAACACACCCAGGGCAGTTACAGCACGGGGTTAGATACAGAGTAAAGCTCCCTCTACACTGTCCCATCAAACACTCCCAGGGCAGGTACAGCACGGGTTAGATACAGAGTAAAGCTCCCTCTACACTGTCCCATCAAACACTCCCAGGGCAGGTACAGTACGGGTTAGATACAGAGTAAAGCTCCCTCTACACTGTCCCATCAAACACTCCCAGGGCAGGTACAGCACGGGTTAGATACAGAGGAAAGCTCCCTCTACACTGTCCCATCAAACACTCCCAGGGCAGGTACAGCACGGGTTAGATACAGAGTAAAGCTCCCTCTACACTGTCCCATCAAACACTCCCAGGGCAGGTACAGCACGGGTTAGATACAGAGTAAAGCACCCTCTACACTGTCCCATCAAACACTCCCAGGGCAGTTACAGCACAGGTTAGATACAGAGTAAAGCTCCCTCTACACTGTCCCATCAAACACTCCCAGGGCAGGTACAGCACTGGGCTAGATACAGAGTAAAGCTCCCTCTACACTGTCCCATCAAACACTCCCAGGGCAGGTACAGCACGGGGTTAGATACAGAGTAAAGCTCCCTCTACACTGTCCCATCAAACACTCCCAGGGCAGGTACAGCACGGGGTTAGATACAGAGTAAAACTCCCTCTACACTGTCCCATCAAACACTCCCAGGACAGGTACAGCACGGGGTTAGATACAGAGTAAAGCTCCCTCTACACTGTCCCATCAAACACTCCCAGGGCAGGTACAGCACGGGGTTAGATACAGAGTAAAGCTCCCTCTACAATGTCCCATCAAACACTCCCAGGGCAGGTACAGCACGGGGTTAGATACAGAGTAAAGCTCCCTCTACACTGTCCCATCAAACACTCCCAGGGCAGGTACAGCACGGGGTTAGATACAGAGTAAAGCTCCCTCTACACTGTCCCATCAAACACTCCCAGGGCAGGTACAGCACGGGTTAGATACAGAGTAAAGCTCCCTCTACACTGTCCCATGAAACAATCCCAGCGAACAGACTCGAGGTGTTCGGCGCCTTCCCGGATGCTTCTCCGCCACTTTGTGCGGTCTTGGGCCAGGGATTCCCAGGTGTCGGTGGGGATGTTACACTTTTTCCAAGGAGGCTTTGAGGGTGTCCTTGAAGCGTTTCCTCTGCCCACCTGGGGCTCTCTTGCCGTGTCGGAGTAAGTGTGGCGCTCCCTCAGTACTGCCCCTCCGACAGTGCGGCGCTCCCTCAGTACTGCCCCTCCGACAGTGCGGCGCTCCCTCAGTACTGCCCCTCCGACATTGCGGCGCTCCCTCAGTACTGCCCCTCCGACAGTGCTGCGCTCCCTCAGTACTGCCCCTCCGACAGTGCGGCGCTCCCTCAGTGCTGCTCCTCCGACAGTGCGGCGCTCCCTCAGTACTGCCCCTCCGACAGTGCAGCGCTCCCTCAGTACTGCCCCTCCGACAGTGCGGCGCTCCCTCAGTACTGCCCCTCCGACAGTGCGGCACTCCCTCAGTACTGCCCCTCCGACAGTGCGGCACTCCCTCAGTACTGCCCCTCCGACAGTGCGGCGCTCCCTCAGTACTGCCCCTCCGACAGTGCGGCGCTCCCTCAGTACTGCCCCTCCAACAGTGTGGCGCTCCCTCAGCACTGCCCCTCCGATAGTGCGGCACTCCCTCAGTGCTGCCCCTCCGACAGTGCGGCACTCCCTCAGTACTTCCCCTCTGACAGTGCAGCGCTCCCTCAGTAGTGCCCCTCCAACAGTGCGGCACTCCCTCAGTACTGCCCCTCCGACAGTGCGGCGCTCTCTCAGTACTGCCCCTCCGACAGTGCGGCGCTCCCTGAGTACCGCCCCTCCGACAGTGCAGCGCTCCCTCAGTACCGCCCTCTGACAGTGCGGCGCTCCATCAGTACCGCCCTCCGACAGTGCGGCGCTCCCTCAGTGCTGCCCCTCCGACAGTGCGGCACTCCCTCAGTACTTCCCCTCTGACAGTGCGGCACTCCCTCAGTTGTGCCCCTCCGACAGTGCGGCACTCCCTCAGTACTGCCCCTCCGACAGTGTGGCGCTCTCTCAGTACTGCCCCTTCGACAGTGCAGCGCTCCCTGAGTACCGCCCCTCCGACAGTGCAGCGCTCCCTCAGTACCGCCCACCGACAGTGCAGCACTCCCTTAGTACCGCTCTCCGACAGTGCGGCGCTCCCTCAGTACTGCCCCTTCGACAGTGCGGCACTCTCTCAGTACTGCCCCTCCGACAGTGCGGCGCTCCCTCAGTACTGCCCCTCCGACAGTGCGGCACTCCCTCAGTACTGCCCCTCCGACAGTGCGGCGCTCCCTCAGTACCGCCCCTCCGACAGTGCGGCGCTCCCTCAGTACTGGCCCTCCGACAGTGCGGCGCTCCCTCAGTACTGCCCCTCCGACAGTGCGGCGCTCCCTCAGTACTGCCCCTCCGACAGTGCAGCGCTCCCTCAGTACTGCCCCTCCGACAGTGCGGCGCTCCCTCAGTACTGCCCCTCAGACAGTGTGACGCTCCCTCAGTACTGCCCCTCCGACAGTGCAGTGCTCCCTCAGTACTGCCCCTCCGATAGTGCGGCACTCCCTCAGTACTGCCCCTCCGACAGTGCGGCACTCCCTCAGTACTGCCCCTCTGACAGTTGTTTTGTTTTCTTTTTGGGTTCAATAAAGACTCATTTCTGAAAGAGAAAGTTGTTTAATCTAAAGTCTTGTTCAAGACTTTCTACAGCTTTTTACAGAACACACTATGCTGTGATGCAGCTAGAATGAAACTGAAAGTAAAACTCCTCTGGACTGCTTGTCTCTCACATGACCTCTGCTGGTCAGGCACAAGTAATCCAAAACACAGACAAATATGCTGTAAGGCATAAGTAATCAAACACAGACAAATATCATCACTATTTGCTGATATCATTACATCTCCCTTTCTTAAAACAAAAGTATTTTACTTTTAACTAACAACATTTAATGAACTTACATTATCATTATCATGATCAAGGTTTTTGACCCTTGCTTTGTGTGTTCACATGAAATATGTCAATACACTAGAACTTGAAGAAAGAATAAGATAACATTACTTCCTTCTATAACAATAGTCCTTAAATTTGCTCAATGAGTCTCTCAGGAGGCTTCACGTGTCTTGAGGATTTTCTGATTGATTGTCCTTGAATCTGAGTTGTTGCCTCAGATGATTGGTTCTCAGCTGTGTGATCAGGTTGTTCACCAGTATCGGTCTCTTGACCTGCTGTGGCTGGTCCCATGAGAAGATCTCGACGATTTCTTCTCAGAACAGCACCCTCATCTGTCTGAATGGTGTACGATCTTGGTTGAACTTCACTCAGGACAGTTCCCTTCTGAGTCCATGTGTTTGTTTTGTCTTTCAACCTTACTTGGTCACCAGTGTGGAGTTCAGGTAGGTTTTGTGTTCCTCTGCCTTAGTAGTACTTTTGCTTTTCTTTCTGTTGCTCTTTGAACTTCCTCACTTTCTCCCCCTCTTTTGTTTTCAGGAGGTTCTCCGGGATGGGTAGGTTTGACCTTAGCCGACGTCCCATCAGGAGTTGGGCTGGTGACATACCACACTCGAGCGGCGTTGTGCGGTATACAAGCATGCTTTGGTAGAAGTCAGTTCCACTGTCTTTTGCCTTGTACTTCAGTCTTTTCACTGTGTTTGCGGGCTCTCCTGGGTCAACAGCTCTGGACAACGTGTCTGCTGTATACATCAGCTTACCCGGTGTGTACGCAACATTCAGTTCATCATAGACTGTCTCTCTTTCACTTTCCACAACGAGGATTCTCTTTACCAGGTTCAGTCTCTCACAGGCTTTTAAACCTAGTATGGCTTGCACATCCTTTGGCACCATGATTAATGCTAGCGTGTGCTCTCTGTCCTTGTGTGTTACTTTGACAATGCATCTTCCTTTCACTGGTATATCAGTACCTGAGTATCCGGTCACTTTCACTTGTATTCCATGTAACTTTGGTCTGGGTCTAATTCTCTTAAAATCAGTCTCTGATATCACATTAACTTGTGCTCCAGTATCCAATTTAAATGGAATGTGCATGTCGTTCACTTTTAGTGTCAACATCCAGTCTCTTTCTTCTTTTTTGTTTTCAGACACAACATCTACATTGAATTCCTCTATCTCGCTTTCATCTACTGTATGGACCTTGCCTTGTTGCGCTTGGTTCTTGCAGCAACGGGCATAATGGTTGTTTTTGTTGCATCTATTGCATGTTTTACCATATGCTGGACACTTTCTTGGTGGATGCTGTGTACCGCATCGATTACATGACTTCCGTTTGTCTCTTGCATTTTCGTTTGCTGGCCACGTCTCTTTTTTCACATTGGCGCTCTCTTTGTTAAACGGTTTGTATCCGTTCTTTCTCACTGCATCCACGTTGCAGCTACTGTCACTGAACAGCTCCTTTGCCTGCAACTTCACAGTCTCTGTAACCCTACACAATGCTATGGCTTTTCCCAGGTCTAGATCTTGCTCTCTTAGCAGTCTTTCCCTTAGACCATTATCTCGAATACCACACACCAGTCTGTCTTTTATCAGTGAGTCTGTCAGTCCCCCAAATTCACACGATTTGCTCCGGTTTCTCAGTTCAGTCACATACTGATCAATAGTCTCGCCGATTTTCTGTGCACATGTGAAAAATTTGTGCCTCTCAAAGGTCACGTTGCGTTTAGGTATGCAGTAGGCCTCAAACTGTTCCATTATTTTATCTAGCTTCATTTTGTCTTCATCAACAGCAAATATGAAATTATTATGTACCTCCAGCGTTGCATCACCCACGACATGTAAGAACAGTGACGGTTTCTGTTTATTACTTTTCTTGTCAGCTCCGATTACTGATAAATACAACTCGAAACGTTGTTTGAACCTTCTCCAATTTTCAGCCACATTACCTGTCAACTGAAGCTTCGCCGGTGGGAGTAAACCTTCCATTTTTTCACTTCGTTAGCTATTCTCTAATGGTAAGCAACGATGTTCTCTTCTGGCTTGCTAATATGTGGAGAGCTGATTTCACTTACTTGCCACAACTGCTTTCGCCGTCCCATCAAGTTGCTAACTTCAGATTTTTTCTCTTTCAGCCACTTCTGACATCATGTTTTGATTTCTTTTTGGGTTCAATAAAGACTCATTTCTGAAAGAGAATGTTGTTTAATCTAAAGTCTTGTTCAAGACTTTCTACAGCTTTTTACAGAACACACTATGCTGTGATGCATCTAGAATGAAACTGAAAGTAAAACTCCTCTGGACTGCTTGTCTCTCACATGCCCTCTGCTGGTCAGGCACAAGCAATCAAAAACACAGACAAATATGCTGTAAGGCATAAGTAATCAAACACAGACAAATATCATCACTATTTGCTGATATCATTACAACAGTGCGGCACTCCCTCAGTACCGCGCCTCCGACAGTGCGGTGCTCCCTCAGTACTGCCCCTCCGACACTGCGGCACTCCCTCAGTACTGCCCCTCCGACAGTGCGGCGCTCCCTCAGTACTGCCCCTCCGACAGTGCAGTACTCCCTCAGTACCGCCCCTCCGACAGTGCGGCGCTCCCTCAGTACTGCCCCTCCGACAGTGCGGCGCTCCCTCAGTACTGCCCCTCCGACACTGCGGCACTCCCTCAGTACTGCCCCTCCGACAGTGCGGCGCTCCCTCAGTACCGCCCCTCCGACAGTGCGGTGCTCCCTCAGTACTGCCCCTCCGACAGTGCGGCGCTCCCTCAGTACTGCCCCTACGACAGTGCGGCGCTCCCTCAGTACTGCCCCTCCGACAGTGCGGCGCTCCCTCAGTACTGCCCCTCCGACAGTGCGGCGCTCCCTCAGTACTGCCCCTCCGACAGTGCGGCGCTCCCTCAGTACTGCCCCTCCGACAGTGCGGCGCTCCCTCAGTACCGCCCCTCCGACAGTGCGGCGCTCCCTCAGTACCGCCCCTCCGACAGTGCGGCGCTCCCTCAGTACTGCCCCTCCGACAGTGCGGCACTCCCTCAGTACTGTCTTTCTATCTGAACAATTTCATTTGATATTTAATTCGATCCTGTTCTCCTAACTTATTCCTATGTGACTGTGACCCTGGAAACGTATCCCTCCTCGTCCTTCTTGGCTTGTCTGCAGCCTTTGACAGGGTTGACCACTCCATCCTTCTCCAACACCTCTCCACCGTCGCCCAGCTGGGTGGGACTGCACTCGCCTGGTTCCATTCTTATCTCTCGAATCGTAGCCAGAGAATCACCTGCAACGGCTTCTCTTCCCGCTCCCACATCGTTACCTCTGGTGTCCCCGAAAGGATCGATTCCGTGGCTCCATCCTATTTCTCATGTCAAATTATGTTTGATATCCGTCCTGTGAAGCACCTTGGGAGGTTTTACTGCATTAAAGGAGCTATATACAAGTTGTTGTGTGAGTGTGTGTGTGTGTGTGTGAGAGAGAGTGTAAGTGAGTGTTTGTGAGTCATAGAGTCATAGAGTTTTACAGCACAGAAAGAGGCCCTTCGGCCCATCGTGTCTGCACCGCCCATCCATCCCTGTCCAATCTAATCACATTTTCCAGCATTTGGTCCACAGCCTTGTATGCAATGGCATTTCAAGTGCTCATTCAAATGCTTCTTGAATGTTGTGAGGGTTCCTGCCTCTACCACCCTTTCAGGCAGTGAGTTCCACATTCCAACCACCCTCTGGGTGAAAAAGTTCCTCCTCAAATCCCCTCTAAACCTCCTGCCCCTTACCTTGAATCTATGCCCCCTTGTTATTGACCCCCCTACTAAGGGGAAAAGTTCCTCTTTATCTACCCTATCTATGCCCCTCATCATTTTGTACACCTCAATCAGGTCCCCCCTCAGCCTTCTCTGCTCCAAGGAAAACAACCCCAGCCTGTTTAGTCTTTCTTCATAGCTGAGGCGCTCCATCCCAGGTAACATCCTGGTGAATCTTCTCTGCACCCTCTCCAAAGCAATCACATCCTTCCTATAGTGTGTGTGTGTGTGTGAGAGAGTGTGTGTGAGGGTGTGTAAGTGAGTGTTTGTGAGTGTGAGAGAGTGTGTGTGAGAGTGTGTAAGTGACTGTGTGTGTGTGTGTGAGAGTGTGTGAGTGTGTGTGTGTGAAAGTGAGTGTGAGTGTTTGTGAGTATGTGTGTGAGTGTGTGTGTGAGTGTGTGTGAGTGTGTGTGTGAGAGAGTGTGTGTATGAGTGTGTGAGTGT
>NW_028225184.1:11625256-11627879 GCF_052327205.1 Somniosus microcephalus
GTGTGTGAGAGAGTGTGTGTGAGAGAGTGTGTGAGAGTGTGTGTGAGAGTGTGTGTGAGAGAGTGTGTGTGAGAGTGTGTGAGAGAGAGTGTGAGAGTCTGTGTGAGAGTGTGTGAGAGAGAGTGTGTGACAGAGTGTGTGTGAGAGTGTGTGTGTGTGTGCGAGAGTGTGTGTGAGAGAGAGTGTGTGAGTGTGAGAGAGAGTGTGTGAGAGAATGTGTGTGAGAGAGTGTGTGAGAGAGTTTGTGTGAGAGTGTGTGTGAGAGAGAGTGTGTGAGAGTGTGTGTGAGAGAGTGTGTGAGAGAGTGTGTGAGAGTGTGTGTGAGAGAGTGTGTGAGAGTGTGTGTGAGAGAGATTGTGTGAGAGTGTGTGTGAGAGTGTGTGTGTGAGAGAGTGTGTGTGTTTGTGTGAGTGTGTGTGTGACAGTGTGTGTGAGAGTGTGTAAGTGAGTCTTTGTGTGTGTGTGAGAGAGTGTGTGTGAGAGTGGTGTGAGTGTGTAAGTGAGCGTGTGTGTGTGAGTGTGTAAGTGTGTGTGAGAGTGTGTGTGAGAGAGTGTGTGAGAGAGTGTGTGAGAGTGTGCGTGAGAGTGTGTGAGAGTGTGTGTGAGAGTGTGTGTGTGTGTGTGTGTGAGAGTGTGTGTGAGAGAGAGTGTGTGAGTGTGTGTGAGTGTGTGAGAGAGTGTGTGAGAGAGTTTGTGAGAGTGTGTGAGAGTGTGTGTGAGTGTGTGAGAGAGTGTGTGTGAGTGTGTAAGTGAGTGTGTGCGTGTGTGTGTGAGTGTGTATGTGAGTGTGTGTGAGAGTGTGTAAGCGAGTGTGTGAGAGTGAGTGTGTGTGAGAGTTTGTGTGAGGGAGTGTAAGTGTGTGTGTGAGAGTGAGTGTGTGTGAGTGTGTGTGAGTGAGTGTGTGTGAGAGTGTGTGTGTGAGAGTGTGTGTGTGTGAATGAGTGTGTGTGCGTGTGAGTGAGTGTGTGAGAGAGTGTGTGTGTGAGAGTGTGTAAGTGAGTGTGTGAGAGTGAGTGTGTGAGAGTGTGTGTGTGTGAGAGTGTGTAAGTGTGTTTGAGAGAGAGTGTGTGTGAGAGAGAGTGTGTGTGTGAGAGAGTGTGTGTGTGAGAGAGTGTGTGTGAGAGTGTGTGTGTGAGAGAGAGTGTGTGTGAGAGTGTGTGTGTGAGAGAATGTGTGTGAGAGAGTGTGTGTGTGAGAGTGTGTGTGAGAGAGAGTGTGTGTGTGTGTGGAGAGAGTGAGAGTGTGTGTGAGTGTGAGTGTGTGTGAGTGTGTGTGTGTGAGTGAGAGTGTGTGTGTGTGAGAGTGTGTGTGAGAGAGTGTGTGTGAGAGTGTGTGTGTGTGAGTGTGTGTGTGAGGTGTGTGTGTGTGAGTGTGAGTGTGTGTGTGTGTGAGAGAGTGTGTGTGAGAGTGAGTGTGTGTGAGGTGAGTGTGAGTGTGTGTGAGAGAGAGTGTGTGTGTGTGTGTGAGTGTGTGTGAGTGTGTGTGTGTGAGAGTGTTGTGTGGTGTGAGAGAGGTGTGTGTGTGTGAGAGAGAGTGTGTGTGAGTGTGAGTGTGTTGTGAGAGTGTGTGTGTGAGTGTGTGAGAGAGTGTGTGAGAGTCTGTGTGAGAGTGTGTGAGAGAGTGTGTGTGTGAGTGTGGTGTGTGTGTGAGAGAGGTGTGTGAGTGTGAGAGAGAGTGTGTGAGAGAGTTGTGTGTGAGAGTGTGTGTGAGAGTGTTGTGTGAGTGTGTGTGTGAGAGGAGGGTGTGTGGAGTGTGTGTGTGAGAGTGTGTGTGAGAGGTGTGTGGTGAGGTGTGTGTGAGGGTGTGTGTGAGGTGTGTGTGTGTGTGAGTTGTGTGAGGGTGTGTGTGAGAGTGTGTGTGTGTGTGTGTGTGTGTGGAGAGTGGTGTGTGTGTGTGGTGTGTGGTGTGAGTGTGTTGGGGTGTAGTGAGTGTTGTGTGTGTGTGTGAGTGTGTGTGAGGGGTGTTGTGTGTGAGTGTGTGTGGTGTGGTGTGTGTGTGTGTGTGAGGTGTGTGTGAGTGTGTGTGTGAGGGTGTGTGTGAGTGTGTGTGTGTGAGGGTGTGTGGAGTGTGTGGTGTGGTGTTGGGTGTGGTGTGGGGTGTGTGGTGGGGTGTGGTGAGTGTGTGGTGTGTGTGGGGGAGTGTGTGTGAGTGTGTGTGAGGTGTGTGTGGGTTGTGTGGGGTGTGTGAGGTTGGTGGTGTGTGAGTGTGTGTGGGAGGGTGTGGTGAGGTGTGGGTGGGTGTGTGTGTTGGGTGGGTGTGGTGTGTGTGAGGTGTGGGTGTGTTGTGTGGTGTGTGGTGGGTGTGTGTGGGGTGTGTGTGTGTGTGTGGAGTGTGAGTGTGTGTGAGAGTTTGTGTGAGGGAGTGTAGTGTGTGTGTTGAGAGTGAGTGTGTGTGAGTGTGTGTGAGTGAGTGTGTGTGAGTGTGTGTGGAGGTGTGTGTGTGAGAGTGTGTGTGTGGTGATTGGAGTGTGTGTGCGTGTGAGTGAGTGTGTGAGTGTGTGTGGTGTGAGAGTGTGTAAGTGAGTGTGTGAGAGTGAGTGTGTGTGAGTGAGTGTGTGAGAGTGTGTGTGTGTGAGAGTGTGTAAGTGTGTGTGAGAGTGAGAGTGTGTGAGAGAGTGTGTGTG
>NW_028225184.1:11628379-11630879 GCF_052327205.1 Somniosus microcephalus
TGGTCCATTCATGGACTCAATGTTTTTAATAGCTGTGGATGCGCACTCGAAATGGCCTGAGGTGATCAAAATGTCCTCCACCACCACGGAGAAAACTACTGCAGTCCTACGGACCATTTTTGCCAGGAACGCTTGCCAGAGCGCGTTGGATCCTAAACTGGCTGAGTGGCAGGAGGCAGAGGGTGATGGTCGAAGGTTGCTTTTGTGACTGGAAGCCTGTGTCCAGTGGGGTACCTCAGGGATCGGTGCTGGGTCCCTTATTGTTTGTGATCTACATTAATGATTTGGATGAGAATGTAAAAGGTATGATCAGTAAGTTCGCAGATGACACGAAAATTGGTGGGGTGGGTAAATTGCGAGGAGGAAAGCCTCCGGCTACAGGACGATATAAACGGGTTGGTCAGATGGGCGGAAAAGTGGCAAATGGAATTTTAACCCTGAAAAGTGCGAGGTGATGCATTTGGACGGACAAATAAGGCAAGGGAATACACAATGAGTGGTAGGACCCTAGGAAGTACAGAGGGTCAGAGGGACCTTGGTGTACATGTACATAGATCCCTGAAGGCAGCGGAGCAGGTAGATAAGGTGGTTAAAAAGGCATTATGGGATACTTGCCTTCATTAGCCGAGGCATAGAATATAAGAGCAGGAGGTTATGATGGAGCTGTACAAAACGCTGGTGAGGCCACAGCTGGAGTACTGTGTGCAGTTCTGGTCGCCTCACTATAGGAAGGATGTGATTGCTTTGGAGAGGGTGCAGAGAAGATTCACCAGGATGTTACCTGGGATGGAGCGCCTCAGCTATGAAGAGAGGCTGGACAGGCTGGAGTTGTTTTCTTTGGAGCAGAGAAGGCTGAGGGGGGACCTGATTGAGGTGTACAAATGATGAGGGGCATAGATAGGGTAGATAAAGAGGAACTTTTCCCCTTAGTGGGGGGGTCAATAACAAGGGGGCATAGATTCAGGGTAAGGGGCAGGAGATTTAGAGGGGATTTGAGGAGGAACTTTTTCACCCAGAGGGTGGTTGGAATGTGGAACTCAATGCCTGAAAGGGTGGTGGAGCAGGAACCCTCACAACATTCAAGAAGCATTTGGATGAGCACTTGAAATGCCATTGCATACAAGGCTATGGACCAAATGCTGGAAAATGGGATTAGGACTGGACAGGGATGGATGGGCGGCGCAGACACGATGGGCCGAAGGGCCTCTTTCTGTGCTGTAAAACTCTATGACTCTATGACTCTATGAGAGCAGATTTGCTCTGATAACGGACCACAATTTGTGTCCGAAGAGTTTCGAAGTTTTATGAAAAGGAATGGGGTAAGGGCATTACACATCTGCCCCGTGTCATCCAGCCACAAATGGATTGGCTGAGAGGTTCATACAAACCTTTAAAAAAGCAGTAAGGGCCATGTGCGATGACGACATTCCACTGCAGCATAAGGTGGACAATTTCCTGTTCGCCTACAGAAATGCGACACATGCAGTCACCAACCAGGCCCCGGCCATGATGTTCTTTAACCGAAGGTTGAGATCTCGTCTGGATTTGCTCAGACCAAATGTACGAAGAGATGTTGAGAATAAGCAATTCCAGCACATCCATGAGAAGCCAACAAGGAGCTTCAATGTAGGGCAACCAGTCTTGGCCGCGACTACCGAACAGAGAAATGGCAACCAGGAACGATATGCACACGGCAGGGGCCACTAATGTACACAGTGGACGTTGGGGAGAGCATCGTGAGACGCCATGCTGACCAGATCCTAGAGTCACAGGAATGAGTCAACCCCATGTCTCGCCCATACGTACCTGGTGATGAACCCGACGTACAGGTCGCATCTACCCCAGAAACAGTAGCATCGGAAGCTGATGAACCAACCGACGACAGGGGGCCAGAATCGCCTCCGCACCAAGAGCAAGACACTCGGGAAAGGCGCTGTCCAGAAAGGATCAGGAAGCCTCCCCAAAGACTGAATTTATAATAGACTATTTTCAGCTAACGTTGCATGTTAAAAGTGTTAATTGTAATTAGTTTGATATTTAATTGTTAAATGAGTGTTATGGTACTGTTAATCTAAAAGGGGGAGGAATTGTAATGTATGTACCTTTAAGGGGAGAACTACTTTTTACAGCTCATGTATACTGCAGTACCGGCAGTGACCACACCTGTATATAAACCCTGAGTAGTAATCTGTACAGTTAGTTCTAGAGTAACCCTCATTCAGTAAACACCTGTTGATCGTTCCTGCAGTCCTTGTCTGATTATTGAAGGACACAACATTAAGATACACGGATCTAACAGAACCTGGATCGCAGCGAGAGAGAGAAGGGGAGAATGAATGATCGGAGAGCGGTTAGTTATCGAAGGACAGACTGACCTTTAATATTACGTGTGTGGGGTTGGACTCCCCAAGGGTCCCGTAGCTGTTGTACGGGGTGCACGAGTAATCCCCAGGGCATCATCATTTGCTGTTGTGATCACGATGGTTCCGTCAGCTGCCAG
>NW_028225184.1:11633379-11663203 GCF_052327205.1 Somniosus microcephalus
ACAGGAACAGGAGGAGGCCCATTCAGCCCCTCGAGCCTGTTACACAGGAACAGGAGGAGGCCCATTCAGCCCCTCGAACCTGTTCCACCATTCAATGAGATCATGGCTGATCTGTGACCTAACTCTATCCACCCGCCTTTGCCCCATATCCCTCAATATCTTTGGTCAACAGAAATCTATCAATCACCGATTTAACAGTAACAATCGATCCCCAGCATCAATTGCCCTTTGCGGAAGAGAGTTCCAAACTTCGACCACCCTTTGTGTGTAGAAGCGTTTCCTAACATCACTCCTGAAAGGTCTGGCTCTAATTTTTAGACCGTGCCCCCTAGTCCTAGAATCCCCAACCAGCGGAAATAGTTTCTCTCTGTCTACCTAATCATTCTGGTCAATCTCCCCTTAACCTTCTCTGCTCTAAGGAGAACAACCCCAGCTTCTCCAGTCTCTCCACGTAACTGAAGTCCCTCATCCCTGGAACCATTCTGGTCAATCTCCTCTTAACCTTCTCTGCTCTAAGGAGAACAACCCCAGCTTCTCCAGTCTCTCCACGTAACTGAAGTCCCTCATCCCTGGAACCATTCTGGTCAATCTCCCCTTAACCTTCTCTGCTCTAAGGAGAACAACCCCAGCTTCTCCAGTCTCTCCACGTAACTGAAGTCCCTCATCCCCGGTACCATTCTGGTCAATCTCCCCTTAACCTTCTCTGCTCTAAGGAGAACAACCCCAGCTTCTCCAGTCTCTCCACGTAACTGAAGTCCCTCATCCCTGGTACCATTCTGGTCAATCTCCCCTTAACCTTCTCTGCTCTAAGGAGAACAACCCCAGCTTCTCCAGTCTATCCACGTAACTGAAGTCTCTCATCCCTGGTACCATTCTCGTCAATCTCCCCTTAACCTTCTCTGTTCTAAGGAGAACAACCCCAGCTTCTCCAGTCTCTCCACGTAACTGAAGTCCCTCATCCCTGGTACCATTCTGGTCAATCTCCCCTTAACCTTCTCTGCTCTAAGGAGAACAACCCCAGCTTCTCCAGTCTCTCCACGTAACTGAAGTCCCTCATCCCCGGTACCATTCTGGTCAATCTCCCTTTAACCTTCTCTGCTCTAAGGAGAACAACCCCAGCTTCTCCAGTCTCTCCACGTAACTGAAGCCCCTCATCCCCGGTACCATTCTGGTCAATCTCCCCTTAACCTTCTCTGCTCTAAGGAGAACAATCCCAGCTTCTCCAGTCTCTCCACGTAACTGAAGTCCCTCATCCCCGGTACCATTCTGGCCAATCTCCTCTTCACCTTTTCTGCTCTATGGAGAACAACCCCAGCTTCTCCAGTCTCTCCACGTATCTGAAGTCGCTTATCCCCGGAACCATTCTGGTCACTCTCCCCTTAACCTTCTCTGCTCCAAGGAGAACAATCCCAGTTTCTCCAGTCTCTCCACGTAACTGAAGTCCCTCATCCCCGGTACCATTCTGGACAATCTCCCCTTAACCTTCTCTGCTCTAAGGAGAACAACCCCAGCTTCTCCAGTCTCTCCACGTAACTGAAGTCCCTCATCCCTGGTACCATTCTGGTTAAGAAGGCATATGGGATACTTGCCTTCATTAGCCGAGGCATAGAATATAAGAGGAGGGAGGTTATGATGGAACTGTACAAAACGCTAGTTAGGCCACAGCTGGAACGCTGTGTGCAGTTCTGGTCGCCACACTATAGGAAGGATGTGATTGCATTGGAGAGGGTGCAGAGGAGATTCACCAGGATGTTACCTGGGCTGGAGCGCTTCAGCTATGAAGAGAGACTGGACAGGCTGGGGTTGTTTTCTTTCGTGTGGAGATGCCGGTGTTGGACTGGGGTGGACAAATGTAAGAAATCACCTGACGAAGGAGCAGCGCTCCGAAAGCTTGTGATTTCAAATAAAGCTGTTGGACTATAACCTGAAGTGGAGAGATGCATAAAAAAACAGCTTATATAGTCAGAGAATAATGTCAGATGTTTACAGGTAATCTTTCTAACTGCCATTTATCACACCTCGGCAGAGAGATAATCACAGCAATCAAAGGTGTAAATGGTGTCGAAATGTTTTTATGCATTTCTCCACTTCACCTGACGAAGGAGCAGCGCTCCGAAAGATTGTGATTTCAAATAAAGGTGTTGGACTATAACCTGGCGTTGTGTGATTTCTTACATGTTTTCCTTAGAGCAGAGAAGGCTGAGGGGGGACCTGATTGAGGTGTACAAAATTATGAGGGGGCATAGATAGGGGTAGATAGAAAGGAACTTTTCCCCTTAGTGGAGGGGTCAATAACCAGGGGGCATAGTTTCAAGGTAAGGGGCAGGAGGCTTGGAGGGGGATTTGAGGAAGAACTTTTTCACCTGGAACTCACTGCCTGAAAGGGTGGTAATCACAGAAATCACAGAAACCCCACAGTGCAGATAGAGGCCATTTCGGCCCATCGAGCCCACCCGATCCCCGTAACCCCTACACCAACACATATCCCACCCTATCCCCGTAACCCCACGTATTTAATCCCCCTAACACTAAGGGTCAATTTATCATAGCCAATCAACCTAACCCGCACATCTTTGGACTGTGGGAGGAAACCGGAGCACCCGGAGGAAACCCACGCAAACACGGGGAGAATGTGCAAACTCCACACAGACAGTCACCCGAGGCCGGATTCGAACCCGGGTCCCTGGCGCTGTGAGGCAACAGTGCTAACCACTATGCCACCGTGCTGCCCGTCAGGAACCCGCACAACATTCAAGAAGCATTTAGACGAGCACTTGAAACGCCACAGCGTACAAGGCTACGGACCAAGTGCTGGGAAATGCGATTAGAATAGAGAGGGCTTGATGGCCGGCGCGGACACGATGGGCCGAAGGGCCTCTTTCTGAGCTGTGTAACTCGATGACTCAATCTCCTCTGCACCCCCGTCCAAAGGCTTGACCTCCTTCTTAAGGTGTGGTGCCCAGAATTGCTCGCCGTGCTCCAGGTGTGGTCTATCCAGGGCTTTGTATAGCTGCAGCGTAACATGTACTCTAGTCCTCCAGATATGAAGGCCAGCATCCCATTAACCTCCCTGATTCGTTTCAGTCCCTGTCGATGACATTTTAATGATCGATGTACCTGGATACCCAAGTCTCTTTAGAACTTCCACTGCTTCTTGCTTTTCACCATTTAGAAAGTCACCTGTTCTAACCTTCTTTGCTCCAATGTGGATGACCTACATTGAAATCCATCTGCCAACATGTTGCCCGCAGCCTCTTGCAACATAAGCAATAGGAGCGGGAGTCGGCCATTATTAAGGAGACAGTAACAGGACATTTGGATAATCATAATTTAATAGGACAAAGTCAGCATGGTTTTATGAAGGGGAAGTCATAGAGTCATAGAGTCATAGAGTTATACAGCACGGATAGAGGCCCTTCGGCCCATCGTGTCCGCGCCGCCCATCCATCCCTGTCTAATCTAATCCCATATTCCAGCATTTGGTCCGTAGCCTTGTATGCTATGGCATTTCAAGTGCTCATCCAAATGCTTCTTGAATGTTGTGAGGGTTCCTGCCTCCACCACCCTTTCAGGCAGTGAGTTCCAGATTCCAACCACCCTCTGGGTGAAAAAGTTCTTTCTCAAATCCCCTCTAAACCTCCCGCCCTTTACCTTGAATCTATGCCCCCTAGTTATTGACCCTTCTACTAAGGGAAAAAGCTCCTCAGCATCCATCCTATCTATGCCCCTCATAATTTTGTACACCTCAATCATGTCCCCCCTCAGCCTCCTCTGCTCCAAGGAAAACAAACCCAATCTGCCCAGCCTCTCTTCATAGCTGAAGCGCTCCAGCCCTGGTAACATCCTGGTGAATCTCCTCTGCACCCTCTCCAAAGCTATCACATC
Source organism: Somniosus microcephalus (assembly GCF_052327205.1). Lineage (NCBI taxonomy): Eukaryota > Metazoa > Chordata > Chondrichthyes > Squaliformes > Somniosidae > Somniosus > Somniosus microcephalus. The sequence goes on from NW_028225184.1 coordinate 11,637,265, forward strand.
CTTCCTGTAGTGTGGCGACCAGAACTGCACACAGTATTCCAGCTGTGGCCTAACCAGTATTTTATACAGCTCCATCATAACCTCCCTGCTCTTATATTCTATGCCTCGGCTAATGAAGGCAAGTATCCCATATGCCTTTTTTACCACCTTATCCACCTGTTCCGCCACCTTCAGGGATCTGTGTACTTGCACACCCAGATCCCTCTGACCCTCCGTCTTGCCTAGGGTCTTACCATTCATTGTGTATTCCCTTGCCTTGTTAGTCCCCCCAAAGTGCATCACCTCGCACTTTTCTGAGTTAAATTCCATTTGCCACTGTTCCGCCCATCTGACCAACCCATCTATATCGCCCTGCAGACTGAGACTACCCTCCTCGCTATTTACCACCCTACCAATTTTTGTATAATCCGCGAACTTACTGATCATACCTTTTACATTCATATCCAAGTCATTAATGTAGACCACAAACAGCAAGGGACCCAGCACCGATCCCTGTGGTACCCCACTGGCCACAGGCTTCCAGTCACAAAAACAACCCTCGACCATCACCCTCTGCCTTCTGCCACTAAGCCAGTTTTGTATCCAATGTGCCAAGGCACCCTGGATTCCATGGGCTCTTACCTTCTTGACCAGTCTCCTGTGTGGGACTTTATCGAAGGCCTTACTGAAATCCATGTATACCACATCCACTGCGTTACCCTCATCCACACACCTAGTCGCCCCCTCAAAAAATTCAATCAAATTAGTCAGACATGATCTTCCCTTGACAAAGCCATGTTGACTATCCCTGATTAATCCTTGCCTCTCCAAGTGGAGACTAATTTTGTCCCTCAGAATTTTTTCCAATAATTTTCCTACCACTGATGTTTGACAAATTTGCTGGAGTTCTTTGAGGAAGTAACATATAGGGTGGATAAAGGGGAACCAGTGGACGTAGTGTATTTAGACTTCCAAAAGGCATTTGACAAGGTGCCACACAAAAGATTATTGCTTAAGATAAAAAATCACGGGATTGGGGGTAATATTCTGGCATGGATAGAGGATTGGCTATCTAACAGAAGGCAGAGAGTTGGGATAAATGGTTCATTCTCAGACTGGCAATCAGTAACTAGTAGTGTTCCGCAGGGGTCAGTGCTGGGTCCCCAACTCTTTACAATCCATATTAACGATTTGGAGAAGGGGACCGAGTGTAACATATCAAAGTTTGCAGATGATACTAAGATGGGAGGGAAAGTAGTGAGTGAGGAGGACATAAAAAACCTGCAAGGGGACATAGACAGGCTAAGTAAGTGGGCAGAGATTTGGCAGATGGAATACAATACTGGAAAGTGTGAGGTTATGCACTTTGGCAGGAAAAATCGTAGAGCAAGTTATTATCTTAATGGCAAGAAACTGGAAAGTACTGAAGTACAAAGGGATCTGGGGGTCCTGGTGCACGAAACTCAAAAGGTTAGTATGCAGGTGCAGCAAGTGATTAAGAAGGCCAATGGAATGTTGGCTTTCATTGCTAGGGGGATAGAATATAAAAATAGGGAGGTGTTGCTTCAGTTGTACAAGGTATTGGTGAGACCGCACCTGGAATACTGTGTACAGTTTTGGTGTCCATACTAAAGAAAAGACATACTTGCTCTCGAGTCAGTACAAAGAAGGTTCACTCGGTTAATCCCGGGGATGAGGGGATGGACATATGAGGAGAGGGTGAGTAGATTGGGACTCTACTCATTGGAGTTCAGAAGAATGAGAGTCGATCTTATTGAAACATATAAGATTGTGAAGGGGTTGGATCGGGTGGATGCGGGGAGGATGTTCCCGATGATGGGTGAAACTAGAACTAGGGGGCATAGTCTTAGAATAAGGGGCTGCTCTTTCAAAACTGAGATGAGGAGGAACTACTTCACTCAGAGGGTGTGTGGTAAACCACTGTATTGTATATTGCCACCTCTGGGTGGCGCTGTGTATGGAGGCATGCCTCAGCTGACTCCACCCACCACTGTGTGGGTTTCGTTCAGACTTGTTCAGTCACTCACGAAGAAGCATGGTCTCTTCTTAGCTAATAAAAGCCTTATTCATCTCTTCTTTCGACTCATCATCTCTTCTTCGACTCATCACCTTTTATGAAGTAATTGATAAGCGTATCAATTTTATTAGCTAAAAGTTAAATGGCGACACCTGAGGAGCAACAACAGCAACGGATACAGCAGACATTGCTGAGAGCCCTCAGACCACCACGCCTGGACCTCGACCCTCAAGATGTGGGTGCATCAGCCAAGTTTGAACACTGGCTGAGCTGCTTTGAATCCTTCCTCGCAATCTCACAGGTTACAGAGGAGGATCACAAACTGAAAATTTTGACCGCCCAGGTGAGCCATCAAGTATATATGCTAATCCGGGACTCTAATACGTACGTGGCGGCCCTCGAGCTACTAAAAGGGCAATATACGCGCCCAGTGAACACAATTTACGCCCGACACCTCTTGGGATCCCGCAGGCAGCAACCGGGAGAATCGGTAGGGGCATTTGCACGGGCGCTACTGGCACTCTGCAGAGACTGCGATTGTAAAGCGGTAACGGCTGTGGAGCACGCGCAGGGACTCGCCTGTGATGCCTTCGTCAGGGGCCTCCAGTCAGACCACACCCGGCAGAGACTGCTAGAAAGCAAGGAACCCGACCTGAAGACGGCCATTGCCCTTGCGCTCTCGTTAGAGGAGGCCCACCGAAACCTCGAGGCATACCCCCGTAACGGCGCCGAGACATGGCAATCGAAACCGTGGGACACGGGACCGCCGCCCCCGGCACCAACCGCTGCAGCGACCCAACCGAGACAGCAGCCTCCGGTAAGAACTGCTTCGATGCCCAGTAACCAGGCCCAAAAATGCTATTTCTGTGGCCAGTTAAAACATCCCAGAGCGCACTGCCCAGCTAAGACAGCTACCTGCTCGGGCTGCGGGAAGAAAGGCCATTACGCTAACGCCTGCAAGGGGAAGCCAGCCAGCAGCGCAGCGTGCGGGCCGTGGGAGCAGCCATCTTATCCGCCATTTTGTGTACCCCCGGCCGCATGGCATCCGCCGCCATCGTATCCAACGCACTCAACCGCCATTTCGTCACCGGAACCGACCACCGTCTCGGCGGATGACTATAGTGACTCACTAAGCCACATACTGGCCTCCGTGACGCTGGATCAAGGCCACCCTCACCATCTATCCAGCTCCATGATGGATATCGCGGTAAACGGCCGCGCCACCAGTTGCCTGATCGACAGCGGGAGCACAGAGAGTTTCGTCCACCCCGACACGGTACGTAGCCACTCCCTCACGATTCTGCCAACGCACCATCGCATTTCTATGGCGTCCAAGTCCCAGTCAATGGACATCAGCGGCTACTGTGTGGTGACCCTGTCAGTAGGGGGCACTGAATATCAAAAATTTAAACTGCTAGTCCTGCCCCGTCTTTGCGCTGCCGTCCTGCTAGGGTTGGATTTTCAGTGCCACCTTAAGAGTGTCACACTAGCATACGGTGGACCCCTCCCCCCACTCACAGTCTGCAACCAACAACTTTTAAATCGCCCGCTGCAAACCACCTGCAGCCTTTCCACATTAAAAGTCCCCCCCCCTCCCCTGTTCGCTAACCTCACCCGCGACTGTAAACCCATCGCTACCAAAAGCAGGCGGTACAGTGCCGGGGACAGAGCTTTTATCAGCTCTGAGGTGGAGCGGCTCTTGAAGGAGGGCATTATCGAAGGTAGCACTAGCCCCTGGTGAGCCCAGGTTGTAGTCATTAAAACCACTGCAAAACGCCGCATGGTAATCGACTACAGCCAAACCATAAACCGGTACACCCAGCTGGACGCGTACCCCCTCCCTCGCATATCTGATATGGTCAATCAGATTGCGCAATACAAAGTATTCTCCACCATCGACCTTAAGTCAGCGTACCACCAGCTGCCCATCCGCCATGAGGACCGCCAGTATACTGCCTTCGAGGCAAACGGCCGCCTCTACCACTTCCTTAGGGTCCCCTTCGGCGTCACCAACGGGGTTTCGGTCTTCCAAAGGGAGATGGACCGAATGGTTGACCAGAACGCGCTGCGGGCAACCTTCCCCTATTTGGATAACGTCACCATCTGCGGCCACGACCAGCAGGACCACGACGTTAATCTAGCAAATTTCCTCCGTACGGCCCAACGGCTGAACCTAACGTACAATAAGGAAAAATGTATGTTTCACACCAAGCGCCTGGCCATCCTCGGCTGCGTGGTGGAGAACGGAGTCATCGGGCCCGACCCCGACAGAATGCGCCCCCTAATGGAGCTACCCCTTCCCCACTGCCAAAAAGCACTGAAGAGATGCCTGGGGTTTTTCTCCTACTACGCCCAGTGGGTGCCCCTCTATGCAGACAAAGCCAGGCCCCTCATCAAAGCCACCTCCTTCCCCCTGACACCAGAGGCGTGTGCAGCCTTCACTCTTATCAAGAACGATATCGCGAAGGCCGCAATGCACGCGGTGGATGAGTCCATCCCCTTCCAAGTGGAGAGCGATGCCTCCGACTTCGCCCTAGCCGCGACCCTTAACCAGGCGGGCAGACCCGTGGCCTTTTTCTCAAGGACCCTCCAGGGCCCCGAGACGAGACACTCCTCCGTCGAAAAGGAGGCCCAGGCTATTGTAGAAGCGGTGCGTCACTGGAGGCATTACCTGGCCGGGAAACGATTTACCCTGCTCACTGACCAGCGTTCAGTAGCTTTTATGTTTAATAATAAGCAGAGGGGTAAAATCAAGAACGACAAGATCTTGAGGTGGAGAATCGAACTCTCCACCTACAATTATGATATCTTGTATCGGCCAGGGAAACTCAATGAGCCCCCAGATGCCCTATCACGTGGTACATGCGCCAACGCGCAGAGTGATAGGCTGCAGTCCCTCCACAATGACCTCTGCCACCCGGGGGTCACCAGGTTTTTCCATTTTATCAAATCCCGTAACCTGCCCTACTCCATCGAGGAGGTCAGGACCATGACCAAGAGCTGCCAAATCTGCGCCGAGTGCAAACCGCACTTCTATAGGCCGGACAGAGCAAGCCTGATCAAGGCCACCCGCCCCTTCGAACGCCTGAGCGTCGATTTTAAAGGGCCCCTCCCCTCCGCTGACCGCAATGTGTACTTCCTCAACATAGTTGATGAGTACTCCCGTTTCCCCTTTGCCATCCCTTGCCCAGACATGACCAGTACCACGGTCATCAAGTGTCTGAATGACATCTTCGCTCTGTTCGGGTTCCCCAGCTATATACATAGCGACAGGGGCTCATCGTTCATGAGCAACGAACTTCGGCAGTACCTGCTAACAAGAGGTATCGCCACGAGCAGGACCACCAGTTACAACCCCCGGGGGAACGGCCAGGTGGAAAGGGAGAACGCGACGGTTTGGAAGGCAGTCCTCTTAGCACTAAAATCTAAGGGCCTTCCGACCTCCCGCTGGCAGGAGGTCCTCCCTGCAGCGCTCCACTCCATTCGGTCACTGCTTTGTACTGCCACTAATGCGACCCCTCATGAGAAAATGTTCGTTTTCCCCCGGAAGTCTACATCGGGAACCTCGCTACCGGCATGGTTGACTTCTCCTGGGCCCGTCCTACTGCGGAGGCACGTGAGGACGCATAAAACGGACCCCCTGGTCGAGCGGGTGCACCTCCTACATGCCAACCCCCAGTATGCCTGGGTGACATACCCAGACGGGCGGGAGGACACGGTCTCCATACGAGATCTCGCACCCTCGGGTACCCCTGAATTACCACCGTTATCCCCCTTACCACCGTTATCCCCCTTACCACTGTTATCCCCCACCACCCCTCCCAACCCAACCCCTGCAGACGGCATGCCAAAGCCCCAGGAATCTTCGCCAACCACCCAGACACCAGACCCGACGTCGGATGCTGCAACACCACCGCCGCCACCACGACGATCAGGACGTCAGACAAGGCCTCCTGATAGACTTAACTTGTAGTACCCTTCACCCCGCCGGACTTCACATTAAACAAGGGGTGAATGTGGTAAACCACTGTATTGTATATTGCCACCTCTGGCTGGCGCTGTGTATGGAGGCATGCCTCAGCTGACTCCACCCACCACTGTGTGGGTTTCGTTCAGACTTGTTCAGTCACTCACGAAGAAGCATGGTCTCTTCTTAGCTAATAAAAGCCTTATTCATCTCTTCTTTCGACTCATCATCTCTTCTTCGACTCATCACCTTTTATGAAGTAATTGATAAGCGTATCAGGGTGGTAGGTCCATGGAATATGCTGCCCCAAAAAGCTGTAGAAGCTACATCATTACACAAATTTAAAACAGAAATAGACAGTTTCCTAGAAGTAAAGGGAATTAAGGGTTACGGGGAGCGGGCAGGAATTTGGACATGAGTCTAGGTTCGGATCGGTCATGGCCCTGTGGGTAGTGGAGCGGGCCCAGGGGCCGTGTAGCCTGATCCTGCTCCTATTCTGTGTGTCTAATTCTGTTAGATTCAGGAGATGGTTCTGTGATAGTGGATTGGCGGTTAGGATCAGATCAGCCATGATCTTATTGAATGGCGGAGCAGGCTCGAGGGGCCGATTGGCCGACTCCTGCTCCTATTTCTTATGTTCTTATGTTCTTATTCGGCCCCTCGAGACTGCTCCGCCATTCAAGGAGACCATGGCTGACCTGCTGCCTCATCTCCACTCTCCCTTGATCCCCCTGGAGTCGAACAATCTCTCGATCTCAGCCTTGAATATGCTCATCGACCGAGCCTCCACAGCCCGCTGGGGTAGAGGATTCCAAAGATTCACCGCCCTCTGAGTGAAGAAATTCATCCTCCATCTCAGTCCTAAATGGCCGACCCCTTATCCTGAGATTGTGACCCCTGGTTCATAGAATCCTAGAAAGTCACAGCACAGAAGGAGGCCATTCAGCCCATCGTGTGGCTCCCGTCTGTCAGAATGTTCACCCTACGACGCATGTCGCTATGGAAACAGCGTCGCAGATGGTGATTGAGTTAGAGATGAAATCACCGTGATTCAAATCGATCTAATCAAACACAGAACTCGAAAGAAAGACATAACTGAAGTCCCTCATCCCCGGTACCATTCTGGTCAACCTCCCCTTAACCTTCTCTGCTCTAAGGAGAACAACCCAGGCTTCTCCAGTGTCTCCACGTAACTGAAGTCCCTCATCCCCGGTACCATTCTGGTCAATCTCCACTTAACCTTCTCTGCTCTAAGGAGAACAATCCCAGCTTCTCCAGTCTCTCCACGTAACTGAAGTCCCTCATACCTGGTACCATTCTGGTCAATCTCCCCTTAACCTTCTCTGCTCTAAGGAGAACAACCCCAGCTTCTCCAGTCTCTCCACGTAACTGAAGTCTCTCATCCCTGGAACCATTCTGGTCAATCTCCCCTTAACCTTCTCTGCTCTAAGGAGAACAACCCCAGCTTCTCCAGTCTCTCCACATCACTGAAGTCCCTCATCCCTGGTACCATTCTGGTCAATCTCCCCTTAACCTTCTCTGCTCTAAGGAGAACAATCCCAGCTTCTCCAGTCTCTCCACGTAACTGAAGTCTCTCATCCCTGGAACCATTCTGGTCAATCTCCCCTTAACCTTCTCTGCTCTAAGGAGAACAACCCCAGCTTCTCCAGTCTCTCCACGTAACTGAAGTCCCTCATCCCTGGTACCATTCTGGTCAATCTCCCCTTAACCTTCTCTGCTCTAAGGAGAACAACCCCAGCTTCTCCAGTCTCTCCATGTAACTGAAGTCCCTCATCCCCGGTACCATTCTGGTCAATCTCCCCTTAAACTTCTCTGCTCTAAGGAGAACAACCCCAGCTTCTCCAGTCTCTCCACGTAACTGAAGTCCCTCATCCCCGGTACCATTCTGGTCAATCTCCCCTTAACCTTCTCTGCTCTAAGGAGAACAACCCCAGCTTCTCCAGTCTCTCCACATCACTGAAGTCCCTCATCCCTGGTACCATTCTGGTCAATCTCCCCTTAACCTTCTCTGCTCTAAGGAGAACAACCCCAGCTTCTCCAGTCTCTCCACATCACTGAAGTCCCTCATCCCTGGTACCATTCTGGTACTGTATCACAGTATGGTATGGCAGCTGTAGCTCCTATGACCGGAAAGCCCTGCAGCGGGTAGTCAAAACTGCCCAACGCATTACTGGCACCCGGCTACCGACCATAGAGCACATATACCAGAAACGCTGTTTACGGAGGTCACGGACCATCATCAAAGACCCTACCCACCCCAGCCACAGTCTGTTCGCCCTCCTGCCATCTGGGAGACGCTACAGATGCATTCGCACCCGTACGACCAGATTTAGGAACAGCTTCTTTCGCAGGGCTGTCATCCTACTGAACTCCACAAATAAACTCTAAAGCCTGCACATCTGTCAATGTACTTTATTATGGTTATGTTTATGTTAATGTATTACAAGCCAAATGTATGTTGAATGTTTAAATGTCTTAATCTAAATGTACACTCTCGGGAGCCGCAAGCCTACATTTCGTTGTACTGCACTTGGGCACTATCAATGACAATAAAGTTGATTTTGATTATGATTAAGTGCTTTTTAAAATGTGGTGAGGGTTCCTGCCTCTACCACCCTTTCAGGCAGTGAGTTCGAGACCCCACCAACCCTCTGGGTGAAGAAATTTCCCCCAAATCCCCTCTGAACCTTCCTCCAATTACTTTAAATCCGTGCCCCCTGGTTTTAGACCCCTCTGCTAAGGGAAATAGGTCCTTTCTGTCCACTCTATCTAGGCCCCTCATAATTTTACACACCTCAGCCTCCTCTGTCCCAAGGAAAACAACCCCAGCCTATCACAGAATCACAGAAACCCCACAGTGCAGATAGAGGCCATTTCGGCCCATCGAGCCTGCACCGACACATATCCCACCCGATCCCCCTAACACTAAGGGTCAATTTTATCATAGCCAATCAACCTAACCCGCACATCTTTGGACTGTGGGAGGAAACCGGAGCACCCGGAGGAAACCCACGCAAACACGGGGAGAATGTGCAAACTCCACACAGACAGTCGCCCGAGGCCGGATTCGAACCCGGGTCCCTGGCGCTGTGAGGCAACAGTGCTAACCACTATGCCACCGTGCTGCCCCTCATAGCTAAGATTCTCTGCTCCTGGCAACATCCTTGTAAATCTCCTCTGTACCCTCTCGAGTGCAATCACATCAATCCTGTAATGTGGTGACCAGAACTGCACGCAGTACTCTAGCTGAGGCCTAACTAGTGTTTTATACAGTTGAAGCATAACCCCGCTGCTCTAGTATTCTATGCCACGGCTAATAAAGGCAAGTAGGCCGTATGCCTTCTTAACCACCTTATCTACCTGGCCTGCTACCTTCAGGGATCTGTGGGCATGCACTCCAAGGTCCCTCTGTTCCTCTACGCTACCATTTAATGTGTATTCCCTTTCCTCATTAGCCCTCCCCACATGCATTACCTCACGCTTCTCCGGATTGAATTCCATTTGCCGCTGTTCCGCCCACCTGACCAATTTATTGATATCTTCCTGCAGTCCACAGCTTCCTTCTTCGCTATCAACCACACGGCCGATTTTAGTATCATCTGCAAACTTCTTAATCCTACCCCCTATATTCAAGTCTAGATCATTGATGTATACCACAAAAAGCAAAGGGACCTAGTACTGAGCCCTGCGGAACCCCACTGGTTCTAGACACTCCAGCCAGGGGGAAACATCCCCTCAGTATCTACCCTGTCAATTCCCGTCAGAATCTTATGTTTCAAGGAGATCACCTCCCATCCTCCTAAACTCCAGAGAATATAGGCCCAGTCCACTCACTCTCTCCTCACAGAACAATCCCCCCATCCCAGGAACCAGTCTGGTGAATCTTCGTTGCATTCCCTCGATGGCAAGTATAATCTTCCTTAGGTAAGGAGACCAAAACTGGGCACAGTACTCCAGGTATGGTCTCATAGAAACATAGAAACATAGAAGATAGGAGCAGGAGTAGGCCATTCGGCCCCTCGAGCCTGCTCCGCCATTCAATGTGATCATGGCTGATCATCCAAATTCAGTACCCGGTCCCTGCCTTCTCCCCATATCCCTTGATCCCTTTAGCCTTAAGAAATATATCTAACTCCTTCTTGAATATATTTAATGAATTGGCCTCCACTGCCTTCTGTGGTAGAGAATTCCACAGGTTCACCACTCTCTGGGTGAAGAAATTCCTCCTCATCTCTGTCCTAAATGGCTTACCCCTTATCCTTAGACTGTGACCCCTGGTTCTGGACTCCCCGACCATCGGGAACATCCTTCCTGCATCTGTCTAGTCCTGTTAGAATTTTATAAGTTTCAATGAGATCCCCTCTCATTCTTCTAAACTCTAGCGAATATAAGCCTAGTCGACCCAATCTCTCTTCATACGTCATTCCTGCCATCCCAGGTATCAGTCTGGTGAATCTTCGCTGCACTCCCTCCATGGCAAGAACATCCTTCCTCAGATAAGGCGACCAAAGCTGCACACAATACTCAAGGTGTGGTCTCACCAAGGCCCTGTACAACTGCAGCAAGACATTCCTTGCTCCTGTATTCGAAACCTCTCGCTACGAAGGCCAACATACCATCACCAAAGCCCTGTACAACTACAGCAAGACATTCCTTGCTCCTGTACTCGAAACCTCTCGCTACGAAGGCCAACATACCATCACCAAAGCCCTGTACAACTGCAGCAGAGGAGGATGTCGTGAAACTCCAGTACGATTTGGACAGGTTGGGTGATTGGGCAGAAACATGGCAAATGCACTATAATGTGGGTAAATGTGAGGTTATCCACTTTGGTGGCAAAAACAGGAAGGCAGATTATTATTTGAATGGCAATAGATTGGGAGAAGGGGAAGTGCAAAGAGACCTGGGTGCTCTTGTGCACCAGTCGCTGAAGGTAAGCATGCAGGTGCAGCAGGCGGTTAAGAAGGCAAATGGTATGTTGGCCTTCGTAGCAAGAGGGTTCGAGTACAGGAACAAGGATGTCTTGCTACAGTTGTACAGGGCCTTGGTGAGACCGCACCTTGAGTATTGTGTGCAGTTTTGGTCACCTTACCTGAGGAAGGACGTTCTTGCCATGGAAGGAGCACAGCGAAGATTCACCAGGCTGATACCTGGGATGGCAGGAATGACGTACGAGGGGAGATTGTGTCGATTGGGCTTATACTCACTGGAATTTAGAAGATTGAGAGGGGATCTCATCGAAACCTATAAAATTCTGTCAGGCCTGGACAGACTAGATGCAGGAAGGATGTTCCCGATGGCCGGGGAGTCCAGAACCAGGGGTCATAGTCTAAGGATAAGGGGTAAGCCATTTAGGACTGAAATGAGGAGGAATTTCTTCACCTAGAGAGTGGTGAACCTGTGGAGTTCTCTGCCACAGAGGGCGGTGGAGGCCAGTTTATTAAATATATTCAAAAAAGAGTTGGATATATTTCTTAAGGCTAAAGGGATCAAGGGATACGGGGAGAAGGCAGGGACCGGGTACTGAATTTGGAGTTTAGAAGATTGAGAGGGGACCTCATAGAAGTGTATAAAATTCTGACAGGTCTAGACAGACTGGATGCAGAAGGAATGTTTCCCTTGGCGGGTGAGAACAGAACTAGAGGACATAATTTAAGGATAAGGGCTAAACCATTTAGGACAGAGATGAGGGGGAATTTCTTCACTCAGAGAGTGGTGAACCTGTGGAACTCATTGCCACAGAGGGCAGTGTACGCCAGCTCATTAAATATATTTAAGAGGGAATTAGATATATTTCTACGGGCAAAAGGGGTTAAGGGTTACGGAGAGAAGGCGGGGACGGGATACTGAATTAAAGGATCAGCCATGATCTCATTAAATGGCGGAGCAGGCACGAAGGGCCGAATGGCCTACTCCTGCTCCTATCTTCTATGTATGATCTCGTTGAATGGCGGAGCAGGCTCGAGGGGCCGAATGGCCTACTCCTGCTCCTATCTGCTATGTTTCTATCACCAAAGCCCTGTACAACTGCAGCAAGACTTCCTCACTCTTGCACCCCAGAGATTGTAGGGCCCACTCTCCTCAATGTAAAGGACTTACGAAGAATGGTGAGGTAGGCCGAGGCTTCCGGTGGTGTTCCAAGCCCATTACTCGCAAGGCAGGTGTAAAGGCCGGTGTCCTGGGCCACAGTCTCTTTCAACAGGAGGCTCCCGTCTGTCAGAATGTTCACCCTCTGACGCAGATCGCTATGGAAACAGCGTCGGAGACGGTGAAAGGGTTAGAGGTGAAATCGTCGCGATTCAAATCGATCCAATCAAACACAGAATCAGAAAGATAGACATAACTGAAGACATGCCAATCTTTCACGTGAACAGATTAAGTGAATGGGCAAAACTGTGGCAGATGGATTTCAATGTAGGCAACTGTGAGATCATCCACATTGGAGCAAAGAAGGATGGTTTTATGAAGGGGAAGTCATGTTTGACAAATTTGCTCGAATTCTTTGAGGATGCAGCATGGTGGCATAGTGGTTAGCACTGTTGCCTCACAGCGCCAGGGACCCGGGTTCGAATCCGGCCTCGGGTGACTGTCTGTGTGGAGTTTGCACATTCTCCCCGTGTTTGCGTGGGTTTCCTCCGGGTGCTCCGGTTTCCTCCCACAGTCCAAAGATGTGCGGGTTAGGTTGATTGGCCATGATAAAAATTGGCCCTTAGTGTTAGGGGGGATTAAATACGTGGGGTTATGGGGTTACGGGGATAGGGCTTGGGTGGGATGGCTGTCGGTGTAGGGACCGGGTGCTAGGGTTTGGATGATCAGCCATGATCTCATTGAATGGCGGAGCAGGCTCGAAGGGCCGAGTGGCCTACTCCTGCTCCTAGTTTCTATGTTTCTATGTAACATACAGGGTGGATAAAGGGGAACCAGTGGATGTAATGTATTTGGGCTTCCAAAAGGCATTTGACAGGGTTCCACACAAAAGATTACTGATCAAGATAAAAAATCACGGGATTGGGGGTAATATACTGGCATGGGTGGAAGATTGGCCTAACAGAAAACAAAGAGTTGGGATAAATGGTTCATTCTCGGGCTGGCAATCAGTAACTCGTGGTGTTCCGCAGGGGTCAGTGCGGGGACCCCAACTCTTTACAATCTATATTAACGATTTGGAGGAAGGGACCGAGTGCAACATACCCAAGTTTGCCAACGATACAAAGATGGGAGGGAAAGCAGTGAATGAGGAGGACATAAAAAACCTGCAAAAGGACATAGACAGGCTAAGTGAGTGGGCAGAGATTTGGCAGATGCAATATAATGTTGGAAAGTGTGAGGTTATGCACTTTGGCAGAAAAAATCAAAGAGCAAGTTATTATCTAAATGGAGCGAAACTGCAAAGTGCTACAGTACAAAGGGATCTGGGGGTCCTGGTGCATGAAACACAGAAGGTTAGTATGCAGGTGCAGCAGGTGATCAGGAAGGCCAATGGAATCTTGGCTTTTATTGCAAGGGGGATGGAGTATAAAAACAGGGAAGTCTTGCTGCAGTTATACAGGGTACTGTTGAGGCCACACCTGGAATACTGCGTACAGTTTTGGTTTCCATATTTAAGAAAAGATATACTTGCTCTCGAGGCGGTTCAGAGAAGGTTCACTCGGTTGATTCCGGAGATGAGGGGGTTGACGTATGAGGAGAGGTTGAGTAGGTTGGGACTCTACTCATTGGAGTTCAGAAGAATGAGAGGCGATCTTATCGAAACATATAAGATTGTGAGGGGGCTTGATCGGGTGGATGCGGGGAGGATGTTTCCACTGATGGGTGAGACTAGAACTAGGGGGCATAATCTTAGAATAAGGGGCTGCCCTTTCAAAACTGAGATGAGGAGAAACTTCTTCACTCAGAGGGTAGTAAATCTATGGAATTTGCTACCTCAGAGAGCTGTGGAAGCTGCGATATTAAATACATTTAAAACGGAGATAGACAGTTTCCTAGCAGATAAGGGAATTAAGGGTTACGGGGAGAGGGCAGGGAAGTGGACGTGAGTCTAGGTTCGGATCAGCCATGATCCTATTGAATGGCGGAGCAGGCCCGAGGGGCCGTATGGCCTACTCCTGCTCCTACTTCTTATGTTCTTATGGAACAAGGAACTTTCTAAATGGTGAAAAGCTAGAAACAGTGGACGTTCCAAATAGACTTTGGGGGTCAGGTACATCGGTCATTAAAATGTCATGGACTGTGTGCTGTGAGGAGGATGCCGAGAAACTCCAGGACGATTTGGACAGGTTGGGTGATTGGGCAGATGCAATATAACGTGGATAAATGCGAGGTTATCCACTTTGGTGGCAAAAACAGGAAGGCAGATTATTATCTGAACGGCAATAGACTGGGAGAAGGGGAAGTGCAACGAGACCTGGGTGTCCTTGTGCACCAGTCGCTGAAGGTAAGCATGCAGGTGCAGCAGGCGGTTAAGAAGGCAAATGGTATGTTGACCTTCGTAGGGAGAGGGTTTGAGTACAGGAAGAAGGATGTCTTGCTGCAGTTGTACAGGGCCTTGGTGAGGCCACACGTTGAGTATTGTGTGCAGTTTTGGTCGCCTTATCTGAGGAAGGATGTTCTTGCCATGGAGGGAGTGCAGCGAAGATTCACCAGGCTGATACCTGGGATGGCAGGAATGACATATGAGGAGAGATTGGGTCAATTGGGCTTGTACTCGCTGGAGTTTAGAAGAATGAGTGGGGACCTCATTGAAACTTATAAAATTCTGACAGCACTGGACAGACTAGATGCAGGAAGGATGTTCCCGATGGTCGGGGAGTCCAGAACCAGGGGTCACAGTCTAAGGATAAGGGGTAAGCCATTTAGGACAGAGATGAGGAGGAATTTCTTCACCCAGAGAGTGGTGAACCTGTGGGATTCTCTACCACAGAAGGCAGTAGAGGCCAATTCATTAAATATATTCAAGAAGGAGTTGGATATATTTCTTAAGGCTAAAGGGATCAAGGGATATAGGGAGAAGGCAGGGACAGGGTACTGAATTTGGATGATCAGCCATGATCGCATTGAATGGCGGAGCAGGCTCGAGGGGCCGAATGGCCGACTCCTGCTCCTATCTTCTATGTTTCTATGATACAGAAAATAATCAGGAAGGTTAATGGAATGCTTGCCTTTATATCTGGAGGACTAGAGTACAAGGGGGTAGAGGTTATGCTGCAGCTGTACAGAGCCCTGGTTAGACCACATCTGGAGCACTGTGAGCAGTTCTGGGCACCACACCTTAGGGAGGATGTCAAGTCCTTGGGCAAAGGTGCAGAGGAGATTGACCAGAATGGTACCGGGGATGAGAGACTTCAGTTACGTGGAGAGACTGGAGAAGCTAGGGTTGTTCTCCTTAGAGCAGAGAAGGTTAAGGGGAGATTGACCAGAATGGTTCCAGGGATGAGGGACTTCAGTGATGTGGAGAGACTGGAGAAGCTGGGGTTGTTCTCCTTAGAGCAGAGAAGGTTAAGGGGAGATTGACCAGAATGGTTCCAGGGATGAGGGACTTCAGTGATGTGGAGAGACTGGAGAAGCTGGGGTTGTTCTCCTTAGAGCAGAGAAGGTTAAGGGGAGATTGACCAGAATGGTACCGGGGATGAGGGACTTCAGTTGCGTGGAGAGACTGGAGAAGCTGGGGTTGTTCTCCTTGGAGCAGAGAAGGTTAAGGGGAGATTGACCAGAATGGTACCGGGGATGAGGGACTTCAGTTATGTGGAGAGACTGGAGAAACTGGGGTTGTCCTCCTTAGAGCAGAGAAGGTTAAGGGCAGATTGCCCAGAATGGTACCAGGGATGAGGGACTTCAGTGATGTGGAGAGACTGGAGAAGCTGGGATTGTTCTCCTTAGAGCAGAGAAGGTTAAGGGGAGATTGACCAGAATGGTACCAGGGATGAGGGACTTCAGTTACGTGGAGAGACTAGAGAAGCTGGGATTGTTCTCCTTGGAGCAGAGAAGGTTAAGAGGAGATTGACCAGAATGGTACCAGGGATGAGGGACTTCAGTTACGTGGAGAGACTGGAGAAGCTGGGGTTGTTCTCCTTAGAGCAGAGAAGGTTAAGGGGAGATTGACCAGAATGGTACCAGGGATGAGGGACTTCAGTTACGTGGAGAGACTGGAGAAGCTGGGGTTGTTCTCCTTAGAGCAGAGAAGGTTAAGGGGAGATTGACCAGAATGGTTCCAGGGATGAGGGACTTCAGTTACGTGGAGAGACTGGAGAAGCTGGGGTTGTTCTCCTTAGAGCAGAGAAGGTTAAGGGGAGATTGACCAGAATGGTACCAGGGATGAGGGACTTCAGTGACGTGGAGAGACTGGAGAAGCTGGGGTTGTTCTCCTTGGAGCAGAGAAGGTTAAGGGGAGATTTGATGGAGGTGTTCAAAATCATGAGGGGTTTAGATGGTATCTGCCGCCTGCCCTCACTCACGGTGCCCTAAGAGATCCCGTATATACCTGAGATGGTGGACATTGACTCTATCCTTGAACCAGGAGTAGGTCAGGTTGACTGGGTAGGCCTCCGCCTCGCACGGGAAGAAGGCATCCTGGGAGAAATTGACGGAGACATTGCGAGGAGGCAGGACGATGGTGGGCGGACCTAGGTTGAAGAGAAGACAGGAATTAATGTCCAATTAATCTCCAGGGATCAAGCCTTCCGACAACAACCTCCTGCACCTGAAGAGATGTCCAATAGCAAGAGCTTCTCCTCCATCTCTCGACGTCCCTCTCTCCTGAAGAGATGTCCAATAACAAGAGGTTCTCCTCCATCTCTAGATAGAAACATAGAAGATAGGAGCAGGAGTCGGCCATTCGGCCCCTCGAGCCTGCTCCGCCATTCAATGAGATCATGGCTGATCATCCAAATTCAGTACCCTGTCCCTGCCTTCTCCCCATACCCCTTGATCCCTTTAGCCTTAAGAAATATATCCAACTCCTTCTTGAATATATTTAATGAATTGGCCTCTACTGCCTTCTGTGGTAGAGAATTCCACAGGTTCACCACTCTCTGGGTGAAGAAATTCCTCCTCATCTCTGTCCTAAATGGCTTACCCCTTATCCTTAGACTGTGAGCCCTGGTTCTGGACTCCCCCGACCATCGGGAACATCCTTCCTGCATCTAGTCTGTCCAGTCCTGTTGGAATTTTCTAAATTTCAATGAGATCCCCTCTCATTCTTCTAAACTCTAGCGAATCTAAGCCCAATCGACCCAATCTCTCCTCATACGTCATTCCTGCCATCCCAGGTATCAGCCTGGTGAATCTTCGCTGCACTCCCTCCATGGCAAGAACATCCTTCCTCAGATAAGGCGACCAAAACCGCACACAATACTCAAGGTGTGGTCTCACCAAGGCCCTGTACAACTGCAGCAAGACATCCTTGTTCCTGTACTCAAACCCTCTCGCTCTGAAGGCCAACATGCCATTTGCCTTCTTAACCGCCTGCTGCACCTGCATGCTTACCTTCAGCGACTGGTGCACAAGGACACCCAGGTCTTGTTGCACTTCCCCTTCTCCCAATCTATTGCCGTTCAGATAATAATCTGCCTTCCTGTTTTTGCCATCAAAGTGGATAACCTCGCATTTATGCACATTATACTGCATCTGCCCAATCACCCAACCTGTCCAAATCATACTGGAGTTTCTCTGCATCCTCCTCACAGCACACACGCCCACCCAGCTTTGTGTCGACTGCAAATTTGGAGATATTGGCCTAGAAATTCAGTTGCTTGCGCCAGCCGGTAGCGCCTTAGGAGGAGGAGATGTTGGGCGATAGGCGGCTAGCGGCCGGGCGCAGCGCGATCTGCGCCTCTCCCCAACTTCACTAGAGATTTAGCGTCGGCGCAAAGTCTTTGCGCGCGCTCAGCTGCGCGCGCAGATCCTGACGTCATTTCATCGTGCAACGCCCTTTGTGCGCCCCAAACCGGAACTTCAGTGGCGCCGCCCTTCTTTGTGCCTGGCGCCCCCAGCGACTGGTAGAGGGGAACGGTTCCCAGTCGCTGCGGGGTGCGGGCAGCGCTATTTAAAGGGGACTCCTCCTGCAGTATAAGTGACAGCCAGTTTGTGCCAATCCTTCTGTGCGAGAGACAAAGGCAGAGAGCTTTCTGCTTTGACTCAGCGCTCGCACAGGTACTTCTGGCTTCAGGCCAGACCTTTGCACTTGGATTTCACTTTCAGTGCCATAGCCTTGAGTCGCCACATATACTGTAATGGGGGCTACAATGGGTGGAAACGTTGGCTTTCTGCATTGCATTCAAAGGGATCAGAGACGCCGTGAGAGAGTGCCAGTCATGGCCAGACGGAGCAGGGCCAACAGGTGTCGGCACAGGAGGCCTTACCCACCCAGGGTATACCGCCAGCAGTTCTCATATCTGAACATGTCTGAGGAGCAGTGTGTTCGGAGGCTGCGACTCAGAAGGGAGGTGGTCACTGAGATCTGCCACCTGCTTCGCAGAGATCTGCAGCCACAGCTGAGGAGCAGGACGTCTCTGTCGGTGGCAGTGAAGGTGACGGTGGCTCTCAACTTCTATGCCACCGGCTCCTTCCAATCTGCTACTGGGGACATTGCCAACATCTCCCAGTTCGCGGTACATTGCTGCATCCGACAGGTGAACAATGTCTTTTTCAGAAGGAGACGTCAGTACATCTCCTTCCCCATGACCCTGGACAAGCAGCAAGAGTGTACAATGGGATTTGGAAGAATAGCGGGCTTCCCCATGGTCCAGGGCGTAGAACTGATGAATCAGCATTGGTCAGGCCTTGCTTCAGGGCTGCAGTGCGCAGGGCATGGCAGCCAGACAGGTCCACCCTCCCCCTTTAAGAGCTGACCGGCGCCAGAGTGTCTGCCGTCAATCAGCAACTCGCCGCACCTGCGCTGCGCCCGCCCTCGGGGTTATTGCCCCGGACTGCCGGCTTAGCACCAAATGATAGTCGTGCATCGCCTGTTTTAGCGCAGCAGCAACCTCTTGGGGCGATGCGACTGAATAGCGGCGAAGGTGGCGCAAACTTGCGCCGGGCGCAAACTTTAGCGGCCGCCCGACTGTAGCGCCCCGAACGTGGCTATACTGAATTTCTAGGCCATTACATCTACTTCCCTCGTCTAGATCATTAATATATATTGTGAATAGCTGGGGTCCTAGGACCGATCCTTGCAGTACCCCACTAGTCACTGCCTGCCACTCGGAAAACGACCCGTTTATTCCAACTCTTTGCTTTCTGTCCGCCAACCAGTTCTCTATCCAAGTCAATACCTTGCCCCCAATCCCATGTGCTTTAACTTTGCACGCCAATCTCTTATGCGGGACCTTATCGAAAGCCTTCTGAAAGTCCAAATACACCACATCCACTGGTTCTCCCTTATCTATTCTACCAGTTACATCCTCAAAAAATTCCAGTAGATTAGTCAAGCATGTTTTACCCTTTGTAAATCCATGTTGACTTTGTCCGATCCTGTCACTGTTTTCCAAGTGCTCCGCTATTACACAGAAACATAGAAGATAGGAGCAGGAGTAGGCCATTCGGCCCCTCGAGCCTGCTCCGCCACTCAATGCGATCATGGCTGATCATCCAAATTCAGTACCCGGTCCCTGCTTTCTCCCCATACCCCTTGATCCCTTTAGCCTTAAGAAATATATCCAACTCCTTCTTGAATATATTTAATGAAGTGGCCTCCACTGCCTTCTGTGGTAGAGAATTCCACAGGTTCACCACTCTCTGGGTGAAGAAATTCCTCCTCATTTCTGTCCTAAATGGCCTACCCCTTATCCTTAGACTGTGACCCCTGGTTCTGGACTCCCCGACCATCGGGAACATCCTTCCTGCATCTAGTCTGTCCAGTCCTGTCAGAATTTTATAAGTTTCAGTGAGATCCCCTCTCATTCTTCTAAACTCCAGCGAGTATAAGCCCAATCGACACAATCTCTCCTCATACGTCATTCCTGCCATCCCAGGTATCAGCCTGGTGAATCTTCGCTGAACTCCTTCCATGGCAAGAACGTCCTTCCTCAGATAAGGCGACCAAAACTGCACACAATACTCAAGATGTGGTCTCACCAAGGCCCTGTACAACTGCAGCAAGACATCCTTGTTACTGTACTCGAACCCTCTTGCTACGAAGGCAAACATGCCATTTGCCTTCTTAACCGCCTGCTGCACCTGCATGCTTACCTTCAGCGACTGGTACACAAGGACACCTAGGTCTCGTTGCACTTCACCTTCTCCCAATCTATTGCCGTTCAGATAATAATCTGCCTTCCTGTTTTTGCCACCAAAGTGGATAACCTCACATTTATCCACGTTATATTGCATCTGCCATGCATCTGCCCAATCACCCAACATGTCCAAATCATCCTGGAGTTTCTCGGCATCCTCCTCACAGCACACACGCCCACCCAGCTTTGTGTTGTCGGCAAATTTGGAGATATTACATCTAGTTCCCTCGTCCAGATCATTAATATATATTGTGAATAGCTGGGGTCCAAGGACCGATCCCTGCGGTACCCCACTAGTCACTGCCTGCCACTCGGAAAAAGACCCGTTTATTCCAACTCTTTGCTTCCTGTCTGCCAACCAGTTCTCTATCCAAGTCAGTACCTTACCCCGAATCCCATGTGCTTTAACCTTGGACGCCAATCTCTTATGCGGGACCTTATCGAAAGCCTTCTGAAAGTCCAAATACACCACATCCACTGGTTCTCCCTTATCTATTCTACCAGTTACATCCTCAAAAAATTCCAGTAGATTAGTCAAGCACGATTTACCTTTTGTAAATCCATGTTGACTTTTACATCTTTCATAATGGACTCTAGCATTTTCCCCACTACCGATGTCAGGCTTACCGGTCTATAATTCCCCGTTTTCTTTCTACCACCTTTTTTAAATAGTGGCGTTACATTAGCAACCATCCAATCAATGGAAGTGGCCCTAGAAATAGTAGATGCATTGCTGGTCATCTTCCAAAATTCGATAGGCTCTGGAACAGTTCCCATGGAGGGAGTGCAGCGAAGATTCACCAGACTGATACCTGGGATGGCAGGAATGACGTATGAGGGGAGATTGGGTCGATTGGGCTTGTACTCGCTGGAGTTTAGAAGAATGAGAGGGGGATGTGATTGAAACTTATAAAATTCTAACAGGACTAGACAGACTAGATGCAGGAAGGATGTTCCTGATGGCGGGGGAGTCCAGAACCAGGGATCACAGTCTAAGGATAAGGGGTAAGCCATTTAGGACAGAGATGAGGAGGAATTTCTTCACCCAGAGAGTGGTGAACCTGTGGAATTCTCTACCACAGAAGGCAGTGGAGGCCAATTCATTAAATATATTCAAGAAGGAGTTGGATATATTTCTTGAGGCTAAAGGGATCAAGGGATATGGGGAGAAGGCAGGGACAGGGTACTGAATTTGGATGATCAGCCATGATCGCATTGAATGGCGGAGCAGGCTCGAGGGGCCGAATGGCCTACTCCTGCTCCTATCTTCTATGTTTCTGTGTTTCTATGTCTCCTGAAGAGATGTCCAATAGCAAGAGGTTCTCCCCATCTCTAGATGTCCCTCTCTCCTGAAGGGGGACATCCAATGGCAAGAGGTTGGATGGTGAGGTGGGTGTTTTAAGAGGAGGTGAGGTTGATGTGGAGAGAGCGCCACAAGAACTGGGCTGAAGGGAAGATCGAGGAATGAGGGCGAGAAGTCAGAGGTACCGAGAGGCTAGAGGGCAGGAGAAGTTGCTGAGGCAGGGACTGGAGGAGGGGGCACAGAGGGAGTTGTAGATAGAACAACAACCTGCATTTATATAGCGCCTTTAACGTAGCAAAACCTCCCAGCATGCTTCACAGGAGCGATTATCAAACAGAATTTGACACGGAGCCACATCAGGAGATATTAGGGCAGGTGACCAAAAGCTGGGTCAAAGAGGGAGGTTTTAAGGAGCGTCTTAAAGGAGGAGAGAGAGGCGGAGAGGTTTAGGGAGGGAATTCCAGAGCTCGGGGCCCCAGGCAGCTGAAGGCACGGCCGCCAATGGTGGAGCGATGGAAATCGGGGGATGCTCGAGAGGACAGAATTGGAGGAGCGCAGAGATCTCGGAGAGTTGTAGGGGCTGGAGTAGGTTACAGAGATAGGGAGGGGTGTAGGGGCTGGAGGAGGTTACAGAGATAGGGAGGGGTGTAGGGGGCTGGAGGAGGTTACAGAGATAGGGAGGGGTGTAGGGGCTGGAGGAGGTTACAGAGATAGGGAGGGGTGTAGGGGCTGGAGGAGGTTACAGAGATAGGGAGGGGTGTAGGGGCTGGAGGAGGTTACAGAGATAGGGAGCGGTGTAGGGGCTGGAGGAGGTTACAGAGATAGGGAGGTTTGGAGGAGGTTACAGAGAAAGGGAGGGTTGTAGGGGCTGGAGGAGGTTACAGAGAAAGGGAGGGTTGTAGGGGCTGGAGGATGTTACTGAGATACGGAGGGGTGTAGGTTGATGGAGGAGGTTAGAGATAGGGAGGGCTTTATGGGCTGGAGGAGGTTACAGAGATAGGGAGGGGTGCAGGGGCTGGAGGAGGTTACAGAGATAGGGAGGGTTGTAGTGCTGGAAGAGGTTACAGAGATAGGGAGGGTTGTAGGGGCTGGAGGAGGTTACAGAGATAGGGAGGGGTGTAGGGGCTGGAGGAGGTTACAGAGATAGGGAGGGGTGTAGGGGCTGGAGGAGGTTTACAGAGATAGGGAGGGTTGTAGGGCTGGAGGAGATTACAGAGATAGGGAGGGTTGTTGTGAATGGAGGAGGTTACAGAGATAGGGAGGGGTATAGGGTTGGAGGAGGTTACAGAGATAGGGAGGGTTGTAGGGGCTGGAGGAGGTTACAGAGGTAGGGAGGGGTGTAGGGCTGGAGGAGGTTACAGAGATAGGGAGGGTTGTAGGGCTGGAGGAGATTACAGAGATAGGGAGGGTTGTTGTGAATGGAGGAGGTTACAGAGATAGGGAGGGGTATAGGGTTGGAGGAGGTTACAGAGATAGGGAGGGTTGTAGGGCCTGGAGGAGGTTACAGAGATAGGGAGGGGTGTAGGGGCTGTAGGAGGTTACAGAGATAGGGAGGGGTGTAGGGGCTGGAGGAGGTTACAGATATAGGGAGGGTGTAGGGGCTGGAGGAGGTTACAGAGATAAGGAGGGTTGTAGGGGCTGGAGGAGGTTACAGAGATAGGGAGGGGTGTAGGGGCTGGAGGAGGTTACAGAGATAGGGAGGGGTGTAGGGGCTGGAGGGGATTACAGAGATAGGGAGGGAGTGAGGGTCATGGAGGGATTTGAAAACAAGAATGAGAATTTTAAAATCGAGGTGTTGCCAATGTCGGTCAGCGAGCACAGGGGGTGATGGGCGAACGGGACTCGGTGCGAGTTAGGACACGGGGCGGCCGAGTATTAGATGCCCTCAAGTTTACGGAGCCTGGAAGATGGTAGGCCGCGCAGGAGAGCCTTGGGAATAGTCGAGTCTTTCACTTACCTTGGACCAGGAGCTGCGTGCTGTGTGTTATGCTGCCCTCCGCACTCTTTGCCTTGCACGTGTAGAGCCCCATGCTCGACCGATCCACGGACTCGATCTTCAGGCTCTCGTTGGTTACCTAGGGAGGAGAGACGGGGCGGAGTTAGCTGCTGAAAGTGATAACGAGCCCCACAAACACACACACAGCAAGATCTCAGATTCCATCTCCTGCTGGTCAGCGCACAGTTAGGTGCCCACAGTGGCCCCAAACACACCGGCTTTTACAGAAGAACAGAGATGTCGGGGAACATAGGGTCTAGTGAGAGGGAGGAACTGAATGAAATCAGTATTTGCAGATTTTGCAGATGATACTAAGATGGGAGGGAAAGTAGTGAGTGAGGAGGACATAAAAAACCTGCAAGGGGACATCGACAGGCTAAGTAAGTGGGCAGAGATTTGGCAGATGGAATACAATACTGGAAAGTGTGAGGTTATGCACTTTGGCAGGAAAAATCGTAGAGCAAGTTATTATCTTAATGGCAAGAAACTGGAAAGTACTGAAGTACAAAGGGATCTGGGGGTCCTGGTGCACGAAACTCAAAAGGTTAGTATGCAGGTGCAGCAAGTGATTAAGAAGGCCAATGGAATGTTGGCTTTCATTGCTCGGGGGATAGAATATAAAAATAGGGAGGTATTGCTTCAGTTGTACAAGGTATTGGTGAGACCGCACCTGGAATACTGCGTACAGTTTTGGTGTCCGTACTTAAGAAAGGACATACTTGCTCTCGAGTCAGTACAAAGAAGGTTCACTCGGTTAATCCCGGGGATGAGGGGATGGACGTATGAGGAGAGGTTGAGTAGATTGGGACTCTACTCATTGGAGTTCAGAAGAATGAGAGGCGATCTTATTGAAACATATAAGATTGTGAAGGGGTTGGATCGGGTGGATGCGGGGAGGATGTTCCCGATGATGGGTGAAACTAGAACTGGGGGCATAGTCTTAGAATAAGGGGCTGCTCTTTCAAAACTGAGATGAGGAGGAACTACTTCACTCAGAGGGTGGTAGGTCCATGGAATATGCTGCCCCAAAAAGCTGTAGAAGCTACATCATTACACAAATTTAAAACAGAAATAGACAGTTTCCTAGAAGTAAAGGGAATTAAGGGTTACGGGGAGCGGGCAGGAATTTGGACATGAGTCTAGGTTCGGATCGGTCATGGCCCTATGGGTAGCGGAGCGGGCCCAGGGGCCGTGTAGCCTGATCCTGCTCCTGTTTCGTGTGTCTAATTCTGTTAGATTCAGGAGATGGTTCTGTGATAGTAGATTGGCGGTTAGGATCAGATCAGCCATGATCTTATTGAATGGCGGAGCAGGCTCGAGGGGCCGATTGGCATACTCCTGCTCCTATTTCTTATGTTCTTATGTTATGTAGTATTTGTAGGGAAATGGTGCTAGGGAAATTGACGGGATTAAAAGCCGATAAATCCCCAGGGCCTAATAATCGACATCCTAGGGTACTTCAGGAAGTGGCCCTAGAGATAGTAGATGCATTGCTGGTCATCTTCCAAAATTCGATAGACTCTGGAACAGTACCCATGGATTGGAGGGTAGCTAATGTTACCCCACTATTCAAAAAAGGTGGTAGAGAGAAAACGGGGAATTACAGACCGGTTAGCCTGACATCGGTAGTGGGGAAAATGCTAGAGTCCATTATAAAAGATGTAATAGCAGAGCACTTGGAAAACAGTGACAGGATCGGACAAAGTCAACATGGATTTACAAAAGGTAAATCGTGCTTGGCTAATCTACTGGAATTTTTTGAGGATGTAACTGGTAGAACAGATAAGGGAGAACCAGTAGATGTGGTGTATTTGGACTTTCAGAAGGCTTTCGATAAGGTCCCACAT
Organism: Somniosus microcephalus; assembly: GCF_052327205.1. Taxonomy (NCBI): domain Eukaryota; kingdom Metazoa; phylum Chordata; class Chondrichthyes; order Squaliformes; family Somniosidae; genus Somniosus; species Somniosus microcephalus. The sequence goes on from NW_028225184.1 coordinate 11,662,644, forward strand.
AAGAGATTGGCGTGCAAAGTTAAAGCACATGGGATTGGGGGCAAGGTATTGACTTGGATATAGAACTGATTGGCAGACAGAAAGCAAAGAGTTGGAATAAACGGGTCGTTTTCCGAGTGGCAGGCAGCGACTAGTGGGGTACTGCAGGGATCGGTGCAAGGACCCCAGCTATTCACAATATATGTATAAATGATCTAGACGAGGGAACTCGATGTAATATCTGCAAGTTTGCAGACGACACAAAGCTGGGTGGGCGTGTGTGCTGTGAGGAGGATGCCGAGAAACTCCAGTATGATTTGGACAGGTTGGGTGATTGGGCAGACGCATGGCAGATGCAGTATAATGTGCATAAATGCGAGGTTATCCACTTTGGTGGCAAAAACAGGAAGGCAGATTATTATCTGAACGGCAATAGATTGGGAGAAGGGGAAGTGCAACGAGACCTGGGTGTCCTTGTGCACCAGTCGCTGAAGGTAAGCATGCAGGTGCAGCAGGCGGTCAAGAAGGCAAATGGTATGTTGGCCTTCGTAGCGAGAGGATTCGAGTACAGGAACAAGGAT
>NW_028225184.1:11663703-11690925 GCF_052327205.1 Somniosus microcephalus
TATGCCCTGATATTTTCTACAAGCTGTGAGGAAGTGCATCTCTGTCTCCACCACTCCCTGACTGCAGTGATGAGAGCATATCCTATCCTCTCTTGGTAGCCGGGTCTGCCTGTGTCTACCTTTTTCGATCGCCAGGCTATGTTCACTAAGTCTGTACCTTGTCAAGGTTTTTCTCAGTTTGCTATCCTTTACCCTGGTCAGGTAATCAGCCGTGTTGTATTGTCTGTTTAGGGCCAAGTAGCAATTGAGTTTGCTTTGGGTTTTTGTTGTTTCTGCCCAATATGTCAGATATTTTTCCTTTTGCTTAGTGACGATTGTGTTGGGTCGAATTCTTTGTGTTACGCTGTCACTGTCCTGGGGCTGGTTATTGTTAGTAGTGTTATTAGTTACTTCACTGAGTCCCAGGACTAGTTGACTGAGGGTATTCTTCTTTATGGTCCTCTCTTGGCATTTCAGGGCGTCGTAGTGATAGCATTGGGGGTTGCTCATTTGAAGGTGATTCCAAAATTTGGTGGCACTTTTTTGGATAGTGATTATTAATGGATATTGGCCTAGTTCCGCCCTGCATGCATTGTTTACGGTTTTCCTTTGAGTCCAGAGGATACTTTTACAGAATTCTGCATGTAGGATCTCAATTGGATGTTTGTCCCATTTTGCAAATTCTTGTTGTGTTAGCGGTCCCCACACCTCACTGCCATAGAGTGCAATTGGTTCAATTACTGATTTGAACATTTTTAGCCAAATGCTAATTGGGATTTCTATTTGGATTGATTTTTTAATGGCATAGAAAGCCCTTCTTGCTTTCTCTTTCAGTTCATTCACAGCCAGATGAAAATTTCCCGTACAACTGATTTTTAAGCCCAAGTATGTGTAGTTAGTGGTTTGTTCAATTTTGGTTCCTAGTGTGAAATTTATTTTGGGTCCCTGATGTCTGGATCTTTGCTGGAACACAAGGACTTTGGTTTTTTGGGGATTTATTGTCATGGCCCAAGTCTGGCAGTACGACTCCAGCAGATCCAGGTTCTGCTGTAGACCCTCCTTAGTTGGTGACAGCAGAACCAGGTCATCTGCATAGAGGAGGAATTTAACCTTGGATTCATATAGGGTGAGGCCGGGTGCTGTAGATTGTTCAAGTAGTTTTGCCAATTCATTTATGTAAATATTAAAGAGTGTCGGTGAGATGGGCGAGCCCTGCGTCACCCCCGGCCCCTGTGGGAAGTATTTTGTTTGTTTGTCTCCAATTTTAACTGCACATTTGTTGTTTGTATACATTGATTTAATGACATCGTATGTTTTTCCCCCTACCCCGCTTTCGATAAGTTTCAGGAATAAACTGTCGTGCCAGATGGAATCGAAAGCCTTCTGGAAATCTATAAAGCATGCGTAGATTTTGCTTTTGTTTTGATGAACGTGTTTGTCAATTAGGGTCTGTAGGGTGAAGATATGATCTGATGTTCTATAGTTTGGCAGGAATCCAATTTGGCTTTTACTCAAGACATTGTGCTCCTCAAGGAAGTTTATAAGTCTTTTGTTTATGATTCCCCCACCCCCTCTCTTTCCCCCCCCCCCCTGCCCCCCCCCCCCCCCCACCCTCTCGACGGTTGACCATTTTTCAGCGCTCCCTGAACTCCTGTGTCTGAAGGTCACACATCTGGAATCAGCCTATTCCCAATGCTCCGGTTTACATCTGGTAAACACATTGCACAATTCTGCAGCTGTGACAGAACAAGTCAGAAAGTCCACAGCTCGAGATCCGTCCAGAAAAGCCAGGCCGTGTCACAGTGTAGGAACTGAATGATTCCGAATCTGGAACTCACTGCCGGGAAGGGTGGTCGAGGCAGGAACCCTCACAACATTCAAGAAGCATTTAGATGAGCACTTGAAATGCCACAGCATACAAGGCTACGGACCAAGTGCTGGGAAATGGGATTAGATTAGACAGGGCTTGATGGCCGGCGTGGACACGATGGGCCGAATAGAGCCCCGGGTTAGATACAGAGTAAAGCTCCCTCTACACTGTCCCATCAAACACTCCCAGGGCAGGTACAGCATGGGGTTAGATACAGAGTAAAGCTCCCTCTACACTGTCCCACCAAACACTCCCAGGGCAGGTACAGCACGGTTTAGATACAGAGTAAAGCTCCCTCTACACTGTCCCATCAAACACTCCCAGGGCAGGTACAGCACGGGGTTAGATACAGAGTAAAGCCCCCTCTGCACTGTCCCATCAAACACTCCCAGGGCAGGTACAGCACGGGTTAGATACAGAGTAAAGCTCCCTCTACACTGTCCCATCAAACACTCCCAGGGCAGGTACAGCACGGGGTTAGATACAGAGTAAAGCTCCCTCTACATTGTCCCATCAAACACTCCCAGGGCAGGTACAGCACAGGTTAGATACAGAGTAAAGCTCCCTCTACACTGTCCCATCAAACACTCCCAGGGCAGGTACAGCACGGGGTTAGATACAGAGTAAAGCTCGCTCTACACTGTCCCATCAAACACTCCCGGGGCAGGTACAGCACGAGGTTAGATACAGAGTAAAGCTCGCTCTACACTGTCCCATCAAACACTCCCGGGGCAGGTACAGCATGGGTTAGATACAGAGTAAAGCTCCCTCTACACTGTCCCATCAAACACTCCCAGGGCAGGTACAGCACGGGGTTAGATACAGAGTAAAGCTTCCTCTACACTGCCCCATCAAACACTCCCAGGGCAGGTACAGCACGGGGTTAGATACAGAGTAAAGCTCCCTCTACACTGTCCCATCAAACACTCCCAGGGCAGGTACAGCACGGGTTAGAGACAGAGTAAAGCTCCCTCTACACTGTCCCATCAAACACGCCCAGGGCAGGTACAGCACGGCTTAGATACAGAGTAAAGCTCCCTCTACACTGTCCCATCAAACACTCCCAGGGCAGGTACAGCACGGGTTAGATACAGAGTAAAGCTCCCTCTACACTGTCCCATCAAACACTCCCAGGGCAGGTACAGCACGGCTTAGATACAGAGTAAAGCTCCCTCTACACTGTCCCATCAAACACTCCCAGGGTAGGTACAGCACGGGGTTAGATACAGAGTAAAGCCCCCTCTACACTGTCCCATCAAACACTCCCAGGGCAGGTACAGCACGGGGTTAGATACAGAGTAAAGCTCCCTCTACACTGTCCCATCAAACACTCCCAGGGCAGGTACAGCATGGGGTTAGATACAGAGTAAAGCTCCCTCTACACTGTCCCATCAAACACTCCCAGGACAGGTACAGCACGGGTTAGATACAGAGTAAAGCTCCCTCTACACTGTCCCATCAAACACTCCCAGGGCAGGTGCAGCACAGAGGGACTGAGAGACACCAGTCAGTGTACAGCTATCTCCCCGAGAGAGAGAGAAAGGAGAAACCCAGCACTAAGCTCATGGTCTACAGAGCAGCAGTGATACCCGCCCTGCTGTATGCCTCAGAGACATGGACCATGTACAGCAGGCACCTCAAAGCACTGGAGAGGTACCACCGACACTGCCTCCGCAAGATCCTGCAAATCCATTGGCAGGATAGGCGCACCAACGTCAGTGTTCTTGCTCAGGCCAACATCCCCAGCCTCGAAGCTTTGACCACGCTCGATCGGCTCCGATGGACGGGTCACATTGTCCGCATGCCCGATACAATACTCCCAAAACAAGCGCTCTACTCGGAGCTCCGACACAGCAAGAGAGCCCCAGGTGGGCAGAGGAAACGCTTCAAGGACACCCTCAAAGCCTCCTTGGAAAAAGTGTAACATCCCCATCGACACCTGGGAATCCCTGGCCCAAGACCGCACAAAGTGGAGGAGAAGCATCCGGGAAGGCGCCGAACACCTCGAGTCTCTTCGCCGCGAGCAAGCGGGAAGGCAAGCGCAAGGAGCGCACGTCAACCCAAGCACCCCACCCACCCGCCCCTTCAACCACCGTCTGCCCCACCTGTGACAGAGACTGTAGGTCCCGCATTGGACTCATCAGTCACCTGAGAACTCATGTTTAATGTGGAAGCAAGTCATCCTCGGTTCCGAGGGACTGTCTAAGAAGAGATCTCCCCGAGAGAGAGGGACTGAGAGACACGAGTCAGTGTACAGATATCTCCCTGAGAGAGGGACTGAGAGACACCAGTCAGTGTACAGATATCTCCCTGAGAGAGAGGGACTGAGAGACACCAGTCAGTGTACAGATATTTCCCTGAGAGAGAGGGACTGAGAGACACCAGTCAGTGTACAGATATCTCCCTGAGAGAGTGGGACTGAGAGACACCAGTCAGTGCACAGATATCTCCCTGAGAGAGAGGGACTGAGAGACACCAGTCAGTGTACAGATATCTCCCTGAGAGAGGGGGACTGAGAGACACCAGTCAGTGTACAGATATCTCCCTGAGAGAGAGGGACTGAGAGACACCAGTCAGTGTACAGATATCTCCCTGAGAGAGAGGGACTGAGAGACACCAGTCAGTGTACAGATATCTCCCTGAGAGAGAGGGACTGAGAGACACCAGTCAGTGTACAGATATCTCCCTGAGAGAGAGGGACTGAGAGACACCAGTTGATTGCCACACATCCTTAATTTGTTGTTTTCTCCACAGGACTGGTGATCCGAGCTACTCCGTGACGACCAGCACTCCAAAGGTTGTAGTCCGGGACGGCGCAGGTATGGATGATCGGGCCAAGGGAAGAGATGAGGTTTGGGAATGGCTGTCCGGGTGTTGAACTGTGGTGCTCTGTGGGAGGGAGCTAGCGCGCCTTGGGAATGATCCGGGACGAGCGGGAAAGGGCCCGGTTGACTGCAATTCGGGTTGGTCATGGCGTCCCCCGGGGACAGTTTGAGGAAGCTCCCGCTTGCGACAGCCTATTCTGCCCCCTCACCAAGACCAAGTGTTTCCAGCTCTCCAACATCTCCCTTGCCTCAGCTCGGCCGCTGCTGAAACCCTCGTCCATTCCTTTGTCCCCTCCAGACTTGACTATTCCAACGCACTCCTGGCCGGCCTCCCACGTTCCACCCTACGTAAACTTGAGGTCATCCAACCCTCTGCTGCTCCGTGTCCGAACTCGCACCGAGTCCCGTTCGCCCATCACCCCCCCCCGTGCTCGCTGACCCACATTGGCTCCCAGTCCAGCAACGCCTCGATTTCAAAATTCGCATCCTCGTGTTCAAATCTCTCCATGGGCTCCTCGCCCCCTCCCTTTCTCTGTAACCTCCTCCAGCCCCTACACCCCTCCCCATCTCTGTAACCTCCTCCAGCCCCGACACCCCTCCCCATCTCTCTAACCTCCTCCAGCCCCCTACACCCCTCCCCATCTCTGTAACCTCCTCCAGCCCTACACCCCTCCACATCTCTGTAACCTCCTCCAGCCCCTACACCCCTCCCCATCTCTGTAACCTCCTCCAGCCCCGACACCCCTCCCTATCTCTGTAACCTCCTCCAGCCCCGACACCCCTCCCTATCTCTGTAACCTCCTCCAGCCCCTACACCCCTCCCCATCTCTGTAACCTCCTCCAGCCCCGACACCCCTCCCATCTCTCTAACCTCCTCCAGCCCCTACAACCCTCCTATCTCTGTAACCTCCTCCAGCCTCTACACCCCTCCCTATCTCTGTAATCTCCTCCAGTTCCTACACCCCTCCCTATCTCTGTAACATCCTCCAGCCCCTACACCCCTCCCTATCTCCGTAACCTCCTCCAGTCCCCTACACCCCTCCCTATCTCTGTAACCTCCTCCAGCCCCTACACCCCTCCCTATCTCTGTAACCTCCTCCAGCCCCTACACCCCTCGCTATCTCTGTAACCTCCTCCAGTCCCAACACCCCTCCCTATCTCTGTAACCTCCTCCAGCCCCTACACCCCTCCCTATCTCTGTAACATCCTCCAGTCCCAACACCCCTCCCTATCTCTGTAACCTCCTCCAGCCCCGACAACCCTCCCTATCTCTGTAACCTCCTCCAGCCCCCGACAAGCCTCCTTATCTCTGTAACCTCCTCCAGCCCCTACAACCCTCCCGATCTCTGTAACCTCCTCCAGCCCCTACACCCTCCCTATCTCTGTAAACCTCCTCCAGCCCCTACACCCCTCCCTATCTCTGTAACCTCCTCCAGCCCCAACTCCCCTCCCTATCTCTGTAACCTCCTCCAGCCCCTACAACCCTCCCAATCTCTGTAACCTTCTCCAGCCCCTACACCCCTTCCTATTTCTGTAACCTCCTCCAGGCCCCAACACCCCCTCCCTATCTCTGTAACCTCCTCCAGTTCCTACACCCCTCCCTATCTCTGTAACCTCCTCCAGCCCCTACAACCCTCCCTATCTCCGTAACCTCCTCCAGCCCCCAACAAGCCGCCCTAGCTCTGTAACCTCCTCCAGCCCCTACAACCCTCCCTATCAACCTCCTCCAGCCCCTACACCCTCCCTATCTCTGTAACCTCCTCCAGCCCCTACACCCCTCCCGATCTCTGTAACCTCCTCCAGCCCCTACAACCCTCCCAATCTCTGTAACCTTCTCCAGCCCCTACACCCCTTCCTATTTCTGTAACCTCCTCCAGCCCCTACACCCCTCCCTATCTCTGTAACCTCCTCCAGCCCCTACAACCCTCCCTATCTCTGTAACCTCCTCCAGCCCCTACGACCCTCCCTATCTCTGTAACCTCCTCCAGCCCCTACACCCCTCCCTATCTCTAACCTCCACCAGCCCCTACTCCCCTCCCTATCTCTGTAACCTCCTCCAGCCCCTACAACCCTCCCTATCTCTGTAACCTCCTCCAGCCCCTACTCCCCTCCCTATCTCTGTAACCTCCTCCAGTCCCTACACCCCTCCCTATCTCTGTAACCTCCTCCAGCCCCTACACCCCTCCCTATCTCTGTAACCTCCTCCAGCCCCTACACCCCTCGCTATCTCTGTAACCTCCTCCAGTCCCAACACCCCTCCCTATCTCTGTAACCTCCTCCAGCCCCTACACCCCTCCCTATCTCTGTAACATCCTCCAGTCCCAACACCCCTCCCTATCTCTGTAACCTCCTCCAGCCCCTACAACCCTCCCTATCTCTGTAACCTCCTCCAGCCCCCGACAAGCCTCCTTATCTCTGTAACCTCCTCCAGCCCCGACAACCCTCCCTATCTCTGTAACCTCCTCCAGCCCCTACACCCTCCCTATCTCTGTAACCTCCTCCAGCCCCTACACCCCTCCCTATCTCTGTAACCTCCTCCAGCCCCTACAACCCTCCCAATCTCTGTAACCTTCTCCAGCCCCTACACCACTTCCTATTTCTGTAACCTCCTCCAGCCCCTACACCCCTCCCTATCTCTGTAACCTCCGCCAGCCCTACACCCCTCCCCATCTCTGCAACCTCCTCCAGCCCCTACACCCCTCCCTATCTCTGTAACCTCCTCCAGCCCCTACACCCCTCCCTATCTCTGTAACATCCTCCAGTCCCAACACCCCTCCCTATCTCTGTAACCTCCACCAGCCCCAACTCCCCTCCCAATCTCTGTAACCTCCTCCAGCCCCTACACCCCTCCCTATCTCTGTAATCTCCTCCAGTTCCTACACCCCTCCCTATCTCTGTAACCTCCTCCAGCCACTACACCCCTCCCTATCTCTGTAACCTCCTCCAGCCCCTACAACCCTCCCTATCTCCGTAACCTCCTCCAGCCCCCTACAAGCCGCCCTAGCTCTGTAACCTCCTCCAGCCCCTACAACCCCTCCCTAGCTCTGTAACCTCCTCCAGCCCCTACAACCCTCCCTATCTCTGTAACCTCCTCCAGCCCCTACACCCTCCCTATCTCTGTAACCTCCTCCAGCCCCTACACCCCTCCCTATTTCTGTAACCTCCTCCAGCCCCTACAACCCTCCCTATCTCTGTAACCTCCTCCAGCCCCTACGACCCTCCCTGTCTCTGTAACCTCCTCCAGCCCCTACACCCCTCCCTATCTCTGTAACCTCCTCCAGCACTACAAACCTCCCTATCTCTGTAACCACCTCCAGTCCCTACAACCCTCCCTATCTCTGCAACCTCCTCCAGCCCCTACACCCCTTCCTATCTCTGTAACCTCCTCCAGTCCCTACACCCCTCCCTATCTCTGTAACCTCCTCCAGCCCCTACACCCCTCCCTACCTCTGTAACCTCCTCCAGCCCCTACACCCCTCCCTATCTCTGTAACCTTCTCCAGCCCCGACACCACTCCCTATCTCTGTAACCTCCTCCAGCCCCTACACCCCTCCTTATCTCTGTAACCTTCTCCAGCCCCTACACCCCTCCCTATCTCTGTAACCTCCTCCAGCCCTACAATCCTCCCTATCTCTGTAACCTCCTCCAGCCCCTATACCACTCCCTATCTCTGTAACCTCCTCCAGCCCTACACCCCTCCCTATCTCTGTAACCTCCTCCAGCCCTACAACCCTCCCTATCCCTGTAACCTCCTCCAGCCCCTATACCACTCCCTATCTCTGTAACCTCCTCCAGCCCCTACACCTCTCCCTATCTCTGTAACATCCTCCAGTCCCAACACCCCTCCCTATCTCTGTAACCTCCTCCAGCCCCTACAACCCTCCCTATCTCTGTAACCTCCTCCAGCCCCCTACAAGCCTCCTTATTTCTGTAACCTCCTCCAGCCCCTACAACCCCTCCCTAGCTCTGTAACCTCCTCCAACCCTCCCTATCTCTGTAACCTCCTCCAGCCCCTACACCCTCCCTATCTCTGTAACCTCCTCCAGCCCCGACACCCCTCCCTATCTCTGTAACCTCCTCCAGCCCCTACAACCCTCCCAATCTCTGTAACCTTCTCCAGCCCCTACACCCCTTCCTATTTCTGTAACCTCCTCCAGCCCCTACACCCCTCCCTATCTCTGTAACCTCCGCCAGCCCTACACCCCTCCCCATCTCTGCAACCTCCTCCAGCCCCTACACCCCTCCCTATCTCTGTAACCTCCTCCAGCCCCTACACCCCTCCCTATCTCTGTAACATCCTCCAGTCCCAACACCCCTCCCTATCTCTGTAACCTCCTCCAGCCCCTACACCCCTCCCTATCTCTGTAACCTCCTCAAGCCCCTACAACCCTCCCTATCTCTGTAACCTCCTCCAGCCCCCTACAAGCCTCCCTATCTCTGTAACCTCCTCCAGCCCCTACACCCCTCCCTATCTCTGTAATCTCCTCCAGTTCCTACACCCATCCCTATCTCTGTAACCTCCTCCAGCCCCTACACCCCTCCCTATCTCTGTAACCTCCTCCAGCCCCTACAACCCTCCCTATCTCCGTAACCTCCTCCAGCCCCCTACAAGCCGCCCCAGCTCTGTAACCTCCTCCAGCCCCTACACCCCTTCCTATTTCTGTAACCTCCTCCAGCCCCTACACCCCTCCCTATCTCTGTAACCTCCTCCAGCCCCTACAACCCTCCCTATCTCTGTAACCTCCTCCAGCCCCTACTCCCCTCCCTATCTCTGTAACCTCCTCCAGCCCCTACAACCCTCCCTATCTCTGTAACCTCCTCCAGCCCCTACACCCCTCCCTATCTCTGTAACCTCCTCCAGCCCTACAACCCTCCCTATCTCTGTAACCTCCTCCAGCCCCTACACCCCTTCCTATCTCTGTAACCTCCTCCAGTCCCTACAACCCTCCCTATCTCTGTAACCTCCTCCAGCCCCTACACCCCTCCCAATCTCTGTAACCTCCTCCAGCCCCGACAACCCTCTCTATCTCTGTAACCTCCTCCAGCCCGTACAACCCTCCCTATCTCTGTAACCTCCTCCAGCCCCTACAACCCTCCGAGGTCTCTGCGCTCCTCCAATTCTGGCCTCTTGAGCATCCCCCGATTGCCATTGCTTCACCATTGGTGGCCGTGCCTGGGCCCCGAGCTCTAGATTTCCGTCCCTAAACCTCTCCGCCTCTCTCGCCTCCTTTAACACGCTTCTTAAAACCGACCTCTTTCACCAACCTTTTGCCCCTCCGACAGCATGGCGCTCCCTCAGTACTGCCCCTCCGACAGTGCGGCGCTCCCTCAGCACCGCCCCTCCGACAGTGCGGCGCTCCCTCAGCACCGCCCCTCCGAGAGTGCGGCGCTCCCTCAGCACTGCCCCTCCGACAGTGCGGCGCTCCCTCAGCACTGCCCCTCCGACAGTGCGGCGCTCCCTCAGTACTGCCCCTCCGACAGTGCGGCACTCCCTCAGTACCGCCCCTCCGACAGCGCGGCGCTACCTCAGTACCGCCCCTCCGACAGTGCGGCGCTCCCTCAGCACTGCCCCTCCGACAGTGCGGCGCTCCCTCAGCACTGCCCCTCCGACAGTGCGGCGCTCCCTCAGTACTGCCCCTCCGACAGTGCGGCGCTTTCTCAGTACTGCCCCTCCGACAGTGCGGCGCTCCCTCAGCACTGCCCCTCCGACAGTGCAGCGCTCCCTCAGTACCGCCCCTCCGACAGTGCGGCGCTCCCTCAGTACCGCCCCTCCGACAGCGCGGAGCTCCCTCAGCACTGCCCCTCCGACAGCGCGGCGCTCCCTCAGCACTGCCCCTCTGACAGCGCGGCGCTCCCTCAGTACCGCCCCTCCGACAGTGCGGCGCTCCCTCAGTACCGCCCCTCCGACAGCGCGGCGCTCCCTCAGTACCGCCCCTCCGACAGCGCGGCGCTCCCTCAGCACTGCCCCACCGACAGTGCGGCGCTCCCTCAGTACAGCCCCTCCGACAGTGCGGCGCTCCCTCAGTACTGCCCCTCCGACAGCGCGGCGCTCCCTCAGCACTGCCCCTCCGACAGTGCGGCGCTCCCTCAGCACTGCCCCTCCGACAGTGCGGCGCTCCCTCAGCACTGCCCCTCCGACAGTGCGGCGCTCCCTCAGCACTGCCCCTCCGACAGTGCGGCGCTCCCTCAGCACTGCCCCTCCGACAGCGCGGCGCTCCCTCAGTACCGCCCCTCCGACAGCGCGGCGCTCCCTCAGCACTGCCCCACCGACAGTGCGGCGCTCCCTCAGTACAGCCCCTCCGACAGTGCGGCGCTCCCTCAGTACTGCCCCTCCGACAGCGCGGCGCTCCCTCAGCACTGCCCCTCCGACAGTGCGGCGCTCCCTCAGCACTGCCCCTCCGACAGTGCGGCGCTCCCTCAGCACTGCCCCTCCGACAGTGCGGCGCTCCCTCAGCACTGCCCCTCCGACAGTGCGGTGCTCCCTCAGTACCGCCCCTCCGACAGTGCGGCGCTCCCTCAGGAACGCCCCTCCGACAGTGCGGCGCTCCCTCAATACTGCCCCTCCGACAGTGCGGCGCTCCCTCGGGGCGGCCCTGTGACAGAGAAGAGAGTAGAAATAAACGGGTCACTTTCGGGTTGGCAGGCTGTAACTAGTTGGGTGCCGCAAGGATCAATGCTTGGGCCTCAGCTCGTCACAATCTATATTCATGACTTAGATGAAGGGACCGATTGTAATGTCGGTACAAAGCTCGGTGGGACAGTCAGCTGTGAGGCGAACACAGTGTCTGCAAAGGGACATCGATAGACTTAAGTGAGTGGGCAGTAAGGTGCCAGATGGTGTATAATGTGGAGAAATGTGAAGTTATCCACTTCGGCAGGACAAATGGAAAAGCAGAGTATTTTTTAAATGGTGTGAGATTGGGAAATGTTGTTGTTTAGGGGGACCTGGGTGTCCTTGTACACCAATCACAAAGTTAACATGCAGGTAAGGAAAACAAGAGGCCTTTATTACAAGAGGTTTTGAGTATAAGAGTAAAGATGTCTTGCTGCAATTATATAGGTCCCCAGTGAGACCGCACCTGGAATACTGCGTACAGTTTTGGTGTCCATACTTAAGAAAGGACATACTTGCTCTCGAGTCAGTACAAAGAAGGTTCACTCGGTTAATCCCGGGGATGAGGGGATGGACGTATGAGGAGAGGTTGAGTAGATTGGGACTCTACTCATTGGAGTTCAGAAGAATGAGAGGCGATCTTATTGAAACATATAAGATTGTGAAGGGGTTGGATCGGGTGGATGCGGGGAAGATGTTCTCGATAATGGGTAAAACTAGAACTAGGGGGCATAGTCTTAGAATAAGGGGCTGCTCTTTCAAAACTGAGATGAGGAGGAACTACTTCACTCAGAGGGTGGTAGGTCCATGGAATATGCTGCCCCAAAAAGCTGTAGAAGCTACATCATTACATAAATTTAAAACAGAAATAGACAGTTTCCTAGAAGTAAAGGGAATTAAGGGTTACGGGGAGCGGGCAGGAATTTGGACACGAGTCTAGGTTCGGATCGGTCGTGGCCCTGTGGGTAGCGGAGCGGGCCCAGGGGCCGTGTAGCCTGATCCTGCTCCTATTTCGTGTGTCTAATTCTGTTAGATTCAGGAGATGGTTCTGTGATAGTGGATTGGCGGTTAGGATCAGATCAGCCATGATCTTATTGAATGGCGGAGCAGGCTCGAGGGGCCGATTGGCCTACTCCTGCTCTTATTTCTTAGGTTCTTATGATATACTTGCCAGAGAGGGCGTGCAACAAAGGTTCACCAGACGGGTTCCTGGGATGGCAGGAGTGTCATATGGGGGGGTTGTCCTATGAGTAGACTAGGCCTATATTCCCTGGAGTTTCGAAGATGAGAGATGATCTCATTGGAACATACAAGATCCTTACAGGGCTGGACAGGGTAGATGCAGGGAAGATATTTCCCTCTGGCTGGGGAGTCTAGAACCAGGGGTCACAGACTCAGAAATAGGGGTCGGCCATTTAGGACTGAGATGAGGAGGAATTTCTTCACTCGGAGGGTGTTGAATAGAAACATAGAAGATAGGCGCAGGAGGTGGCCATTCGGCCCCTCGAGCCTGCTCCGCCATTCAATGCGATCATGGCTGATCATCCAAATTCAGTCCCTGCTTTCTCCCCATATCCCTTGATCCCTTTAGCCTTAAGAAATATATCCAACTCCTTCTTGAATATATATTTAATGAATTGGCCTCAACTGCCTTCTGTGGTAGAGAATTCCACAGGTTCACCACTCTCTGGGTGAAGAAATTCCTCCTCATCTCAGTCCTAAATGGCTTACCCCTTATCCTTAGACTGTGACCCGTGGTTCTGGACTCCCCGACCATCGGGAACATCCTTCCTGCATCTAGTCTGTCCAGTCCTGCCAGAATTTTATAAGTTTCAATGAGATCCCCTCTCATTCTTCCAAACTCCAGCGAGTATAAGCCCAATCGACCCAATCTCTCCTCCAGCCCCTACAACCTTCCTTATCTCTGTCACCTCCTCCAGCCCTGACAACCCTCCCTATCTCTGTAACCTCCTCCAGCCCCTACAACCCTCCCTATCTCTGTAACCTCCTCCATCCCCTACAACCCTCCCTATCTCTGTAACCTCCTCCAGCCCCTACACCCCTCCCTATCTCTGTAACCTCCTCCAGCCCTACAACCCTCCCTATCTCTGTAACCTCCTCCAGCCCCGACACCCCTCCCTATCTCTGTAACCTCCTCCAGCCCCTACAACCCTCCCTATCTCTGTAACCTCCTCCAGCCCCTACACCTCTCCCTATCTCTGTAACCTCCGCCAGCCCCTACAGCCCTCCCTATCTCTGTAACCTCCTCCAGCCCCTACAACCTTCCCTATCTCTGTAACCTCCTTCAGCCCCCTACAACACTCCCTATCTCTGTAACTTCCTCCAGCCCCTACAACCCCTCCCTATCTCTGTAACCTCCTCCAGCCCCTACACCCCTCCCTATCTCTGTAACCTCCTCCAGCCCCTACTACCCCTCCCTATCTCTGTAACCTCCTCCAGCCCCTACAACCCCCCTATCTCTGTAACCTCCTCCAGCCCCTACACCCCTCCCTATCTCTGTAACCTCCTCCATCCCCTACAACCCTCCCTATCTCTGTAACCTCCTCCAGCCCCTACACCCCTCCCTATCTCTGTAACCTCCTCCAGCCCCTACACCCCTCCCTATCTCTGTAACCTCCTCGAGCCCCTCCTAATCTCTGTAACCTCCTCCAGCCCCTACACCCCTCCCTATCTCTGTAACCTCCTCCAGCCCCTCCTACCCCTCCCTATCTCTGTAACCTCCTCCATCCCCTACAACCCTCCCCATCCTGTGAATCAATAAATGACAAATCAAGCAGCTGTCATTACACGACCATGACCACAAGATGTCAGTTAACCCAACGCTTCACGTTCAAATATAGAACGACAATTTGTCCATTTCTGCTGGGCCCCTTGCAGCCCTAGTTAGAACACATTTGGGCCACTTCCGAAATTTGCAGATGACATGAAACTTGGCCGTGCTGCAAACAGTGAGGAAGATAGTACATGAGCGCAAAAGAAATAGGAGCAGCATTCGGCCCCTCGAGCCTGCTCCGCCATTCAATGAGATCATGGCTGATCATCCAAATTCAGTACCCGGTCCCTGCTTTCTCCCCATATCCCTTGATCCCTTTAGCCTTAAGAAATATATCCAACTCCTTCTTGAATATATTTAATAAATTGGCCTCCACTGCCTTCTGTGGTAGAGAATTCCACAGGTTCACCACTCTCTGGGTGAAGAAATTCCTCCTCATCTCAGTCCTAAATGGCTTACCCCTTATCCTTAGACTGTGACCCCTGGTTCTGGACTACCCCGACCGTCGGGAACATCCTTCCTGCATCCAGTCTGTCTAGTCCTGTTAGAATTTTCTACCCCAGAGGGCTGTGGAGGCTCAGTCGTTTTGAGTACATTGAAGGCTGAGATCGAGATGTTTTTGGACTATCGGGAAATCAAGTGATAGGGAAGCGGAGTTGAGGTCGATGATCAGCCATGATCTTGGTAAATGGCGGAGCAGGCTCGAGGGGCTGAATGGCCGACTCCTGCTCCTATTTCTGATGTCCTTAGGTTCTTAGACGTGGCCTTTGAGGTAGCACTCCTGAACTTTAACCCCTCCTGTTCCTTTGACCCCCAGCTGCTGACCTTTATTGTGATTATTCGGCGGCTTTTGATAACCCGCGGGTCGAGTGGAAGTTTAAAAACCTGCAGGGGACACTTGCGTTGGTCTATTACAACAAGGAAGTGATAGGTGAGTGGGATTCCTCCCAAACTGTGATCTCCTCACCTCCCAAACTGTGATCTCCTCACCCCCCAAACTGTGATCTCCTCACCCCCCCAAACTGTGATCTCCTCACCTCCCAAACTGTGATCTCCTCACCCCCCAAACTGTGATCTCCTCACCTCCCAAACTGTGATCTCCTCACCTCCCAAACTGTGATCTCCTCGCCCCCCAAACTGTGATCTCCTCACCTCCCAAACTGTGATCTCCTCACCCCCCCAAACTGTGATCTCCTCACCCCCCAAACTGTGATCTCCTCGCCCCCCAAACTGTGATCTCCTCACCCCCCCCAAACTGTGATCTCCTCACCCCCCAAACTGTGATCTCCTCACCTCCCAAACTGTGATCTCCTCACCTCCCAAACTGTGATCTCCTCACCTCCCCAAACTGTGATCTCCTCACCCCCCAAACTGTGATCTCCTCACCCCACAAACTGTGATCTCCTCACCCCCCCAAACTGTGATCTCCTCACCTCCCAAACTGTGATCTCCTCACCCCCCAAACTGTGATCTCCTCACCTCCCAAATTGTGATCTCACCCCCCAAACTGTGATCTCCTCACCTCCCCAAACTGTGATCTCCTCGCCCCCCAAACTGTGATCTCCTCGCCCCCCAAACTGTGATCTCCTCGCCCCCCAAACTGTGATCTCCTCACGCCCCAAACTGTGATCTCCTCGCCCCCCCGAACTGTGATCTCCTCGCCCCCCCGAACTGTGATCTCCTCGCCCCCCCGAACTGTGATCTCCTCGCCCCCCCGAACTGTGATCTCCTCGCCCCCCCGAACTGTGATCTCCTCGCCCCCCCGAACTGTGATCTCCTCGCCCCCCCGAACTGTGATCTCCTCGCCCCCCCGAACTGTGATCTCCTCGCCCCCCCGAACTGTGATCTCCTCGCCCCCCCGAACTGTGATCTCCTCGCCCCCCCGAACTGTGATCTCCTCGCCCCCCCGAACTGTGATCTCCTCGCCCCCCCGAACTGTGATCTCCTCGCCCCCCCGAACTGTGATCTCCTCGCCCCCCCGAACTGTGATCTCCTCGCCCCCCCGAACTGTGATCTCCTCGCCCCCCCGAACTGTGATCTCCTCGCCCCCCCGAACTGTGATCTCCTCGCCCCCCCGAACTGTGATCTCCTCGCCCCCCCCGAACTGTGATCTCCTCGCCCCCCCGAACTGTGATCTCCTCGCCCCCCCGAACTGTGATCTCCTCGCCCCCCCCGAACTGTGATCTCCTCGCCCCCCCCGAACTGTGATCTCCTCGCCCCCCCGAACTGTGATCTCCTCGCCCCCCCGAACTGTGATCTCCTCGCCCCCCCGAACTGTGATCTCCTCGCCCCCCCGAACTGTGATCTCCTCGCCCCCCCGAACTGTGATCTCCTCGCCCCCCCGAACTGTGATCTCCTCGCCCCCCCGAACTGTGATCTCCTCGCCCCCCCGAACTGTGATCTCCTCGCCCCCCCGAACTGTGATCTCCTCGCCCCCCCGAACTGTGATCTCCTCGCCCCCCCGAACTGTGATCTCCTCGCCCCCCCGAACTGTGATCTCCTCGCCCCCCCGAACTGTGATCTCCTCGCCCCCCCGAACTGTGATCTCCTCGCCCCCCCGAACTGTGATCTCCTCGCCCCCCCGAACTGTGATCTCCTCGCCCCCCCGAACTGTGATCTCCTCGCCCCCCCGAACTGTGATCTCCTCGCCCCCCCGAACTGTGATCTCCTCGCCCCCCCGAACTGTGATCTCCTCGCCCCCCCGAACTGTGATCTCCTCGCCCCCCCGAACTGTGATCTCCTCGCCCCCCCGAACTGTGATCTCCTCGCCCCCCCGAACTGTGATCTCCTCGCCCCCCCGAACTGTGATCTCCTCGCCCCCCCGAACTGTGATCTCCTCGCCCCCCCGAACTGTGATCTCCTCGCCCCCCCGAACTGTGATCTCCTCGCCCCCCCGAACTGTGATCTCCTCGCCCCCCCGAACTGTGATCTCCTCGCCCCCCCGAACTGTGATCTCCTCGCCCCCCCGAACTGTGATCTCCTCGCCCCCCCGAACTGTGATCTCCTCGCCCCCCCGAACTGTGATCTCCTCGCCCCCCCGAACTGTGATCTCCTCGCCCCCCCGAACTGTGATCTCCTCGCCCCCCCGAACTGTGATCTCCTCGCCCCCCCGAACTGTGATCTCCTCGCCCCCCCGAACTGTGATCTCCTCGCCCCCCCCGAACTGTGATCTCCTCGCCCCCCCGAACTGTGATCTCCTCGCCCCCCCGAACTGTGATCTCCTCGCCCCCCCGAACTGTGATCTCCTCGCCCCCCCGAACTGTGATCTCCTCGCCCCCCCGAACTGTGATCTCCTCGCCCCCCCGAACTGTGATCTCCTCGCCCCCCCGAACTGTGATCTCCTCGCCCCCCCGAACTGTGATCTCCTCGCCCCCCCGAACTGTGATCTCCTCGCCCCCCCGAACTGTGATCTCCTCGCCCCCCCGAACTGTGATCTCCTCGCCCCCCCGAACTGTGATCTCCTCGCCCCCCCGAACTGTGATCTCCTCGCCCCCCCGAACTGTGATCTCCTCGCCCCCCCGAACTGTGATCTCCTCGCCCCCCCGAACTGTGATCTCCTCGCCCCCCCGAACTGTGATCTCCTCGCCCCCCCGAACTGTGATCTCCTCGCCCCCCCGAACTGTGATCTCCTCGCCCCCCCGAACTGTGATCTCCTCGCCCCCCCGAACTGTGATCTCCTCGCCCCCCCGAACTGTGATCTCCTCGCCCCCCCCGAACTGTGATCTCCTCGCCCCCCCGAACTGTGATCTCCTCGCCCCCCCGAACTGTGATCTCCTCGCCCCCCCGAACTGTGATCTCCTCGCCCCCCCGAACTGTGATCTCCTCGCCCCCCCGAACTGTGGTCTCCTCGCCCCCCCGAACTGTGGTCTCCTCGCCCCCCCGAACTGTGGTCTCCTCGCCCCCCCGAACTGTGGTCTCCTCGCCCCCCCGAACTGTGGTCTCCTCGCCCCCCCGAACTGTGGTCTCCTCGCCCCCCCGAACTGTGGTCTCCTCGCCCCCCCGAACTGTGGTCTCCTCGCCCCCCCGAACTGTGGTCTCCTCGCCCCCCCGAACTGTGGTCTCCTCGCCCCCCCGAACTGTGGTCTCCTCGCCCCCCCGAACTGTGGTCTCCTCGCCCCCCCGAACTGTGGTCTCCTCGCCCCCCCGAACTGTGGTCTCCTCGCCCCCCCGAACTGTGGTCTCCTCGCCCCCCCGAACTGTGGTCTCCTCGCCCCCCCGAACTGTGGTCTCCTCGCCCCCCCGAACTGTGGTCTCCTCGCCCCCCCGAACTGTGGTCTCCTCGCCCCCCCGAACTGTGGTCTCCTCGCCCCCCCGAACTGTGGTCTCCTCGCCCCCCCGAACTGTGGTCTCCTCGCCCCCCCGAACTGTGGTCTCCTCGCCCCCCCGAACTGTGGTCTCCTCGCCCCCCCGAACTGTGGTCTCCTCGCCCCCCCGAACTGTGGTCTCCTCGCCCCCCCGAACTGTGGTCTCCTCGCCCCCCCGAACTGTGGTCTCCTCGCCCCCCCGAACTGTGGTCTCCTCGCCCCCCCGAACTGTGGTCTCCTCGCCCCCCCGAACTGTGGTCTCCTCGCCCCCCCGAACTGTGGTCTCCTCGCCCCCCCCGAACTGTGGTCTCCTCGCCCCCCCCGAACTGTGGTCTCCTCGCCCCCCCCGAACTGTGGTCTCCTCGCCCCCCCCGAACTGTGGTCTCCTCGCCCCCCCCGAACTGTGGTCTCCTCGCCCCCCCCGAACTGTGGTCTCCTCGCCCCCCCCGAACTGTGGTCTCCTCGCCCCCCCCGAACTGTGGTCTCCTCGCCCCCCCCGAACTGTGGTCTCCTCGCCCCCCCCGAACTGTGGTCTCCTCGCCCCCCCCGAACTGTGGTCTCCTCGCCCCCCCCGAACTGTGGTCTCCTCGCCCCCCCCGAACTGTGGTCTCCTCGCCCCCCCCGAACTGTGGTCTCCTCGCCCCCCCCGAACTGTGGTCTCCTCGCCCCCCCCGAACTGTGGTCTCCTCGCCCCCCCCGAACTGTGGTCTCCTCGCCCCCCCCGAACTGTGGTCTCCTCGCCCCCCCCGAACTGTGGTCTCCTCGCCCCCCCCGAACTGTGGTCTCCTCGCCCCCCCCGAACTGTGGTCTCCTCGCCCCCCCCGAACTGTGGTCTCCTCGCCCCCCCCGAACTGTGGTCTCCTCGCCCCCCCCGAACTGTGGTCTCCTCGCCCCCCCCGAACTGTGGTCTCCTCGCCCCCCCCGAACTGTGGTCTCCTCGCCCCCCCCGAACTGTGGTCTCCTCGCCCCCCCCGAACTGTGGTCTCCTCGCCCCCCCCGAACTGTGGTCTCCTCGCCCCCCCCGAACTGTGGTCTCCTCGCCCCCCCCGAACTGTGGTCTCCTCGCCCCCCCCGAACTGTGGTCTCCTCGCCCCCCCCGAACTGTGGTCTCCTCGCCCCCCCCGAACTGTGGTCTCCTCGCCCCCCCCGAACTGTGGTCTCCTCGCCCCCCCCGAACTGTGGTCTCCTCGCCCCCCCCGAACTGTGGTCTCCTCGCCCCCCCCGAACTGTGGTCTCCTCGCCCCCCCCGAACTGTGGTCTCCTCGCCCCCCCCGAACTGTGGTCTCCTCGCCCCCCCCGAACTGTGGTCTCCTCGCCCCCCCCGAACTGTGGTCTCCTCGCCCCCCCCGAACTGTGGTCTCCTCGCCCCCCCCGAACTGTGGTCTCCTCGCCCCCCCCGAACTGTGGTCTCCTCGCCCCCCCCGAACTGTGGTCTCCTCGCCCCCCCCGAACTGTGGTCTCCTCGCCCCCCCCGAACTGTGGTCTCCTCGCCCCCCCCGAACTGTGGTCTCCTCGCCCCCCCCGAACTGTGGTCTCCTCGCCCCCCCCGAACTGTGGTCTCCTCGCCCCCCCCGAACTGTGGTCTCCTCGCCCCCCCCGAACTGTGGTCTCCTCGCCCCCCCCGAACTGTGGTCTCCTCGCCCCCCCCGAACTGTGGTCTCCTCGCCCCCCCCGAACTGTGGTCTCCTCGCCCCCCCCGAACTGTGGTCTCCTCGCCCCCCCCGAACTGTGGTCTCCTCGCCCCCCCCGAACTGTGGTCTCCTCGCCCCCCCCGAACTGTGGTCTCCTCGCCCCCCCCGAACTGTGGTCTCCTCGCCCCCCCCGAACTGTGGTCTCCTCGCCCCCCCCGAACTGTGGTCTCCTCGCCCCCCCCGAACTGTGGTCTCCTCGCCCCCCCCGAACTGTGGTCTCCTCGCCCCCCCCGAACTGTGGTCTCCTCGCCCCCCCCGAACTGTGGTCTCCTCGCCCCCCCCGAACTGTGGTCTCCTCGCCCCCCCCGAACTGTGGTCTCCTCGCCCCCCCCGAACTGTGGTCTCCTCGCCCCCCCGAACTGCGGTCTCCTCGCCCCCCCCGAACTGCGGTCTCCTCGCCCCCCCCGAACTGCGGTCTCCTCGCCCCCCCCGAACTGCGGTCTCCTCGCCCCCCCCGAACTGCGGTCTCCTCGCCCCCCCCGAACTGCGGTCTCCTCGCCCCCCCCGAACTGCGGTCTCCTCGCCCCCCCCGAACTGCGGTCTCCTCGCCCCCCCCGAACTGCGGTCTCCTCGCCCCCCCCGAACTGCGGTCTCCTCGCCCCCCCCGAACTGCGGTCTCCTCGCCCCCCCCGAACTGCGGTCTCCTCGCCCCCCCCGAACTGCGGTCTCCTCGCCCCCCCCGAACTGCGGTCTCCTCGCCCCCCCCGAACTGCGGTCTCCTCGCCCCCCCCGAACTGCGGTCTCCTCGCCCCCCCCGAACTGCGGTCTCCTCGCCCCCCCCGAACTGCGGTCTCCTCGCCCCCCCCGAACTGCGGTCTCCTCGCCCCCCCCCGAACTGCGGTCTCCTCGCCCCCCCCCGAACTGCGGTCTCCTCGCCCCCCCCGGCCCGGCACTGCGGCCTCCTCTCGCACCCCCCCTCCCACCCCCGCCGTGGCACTGATCTCTCTCTCTCTCTCTCTCTCTCTCAGACAGGTACAAGGACAGAGTCGATGTCTCGCAGAAAGCTCTTCAATTCAAGAGCACTGTCCCCACTGACAGCGGAGAGTATTCGTGCGAGGTCACTTCTTTCGATGGATCTAAAACCGGAGCTGCCAAGATCAACCTGGTGGTGCAGGGTAGGTGGGAGGGCCGAGGGGGGGCGTGGGGGTTACTGGGGCTGGGGGAGGAGAGACGGGAGAGCAGCGGAGGGGAGGGAGGGAGAGTGACGAGGGGACGGAGGGGAGGGTGGGAGAGTGACGAGGGGACGGAGGGGATGGGACGGAGGGGATGGGACGGAGGGGATGGGACGGAGGGGATGGGACGGAGGGGATGGGACGGAGGGGATGGGACGGAGGGGATGGGACGGAGGGGATGGGACGGAGGGGATGGGACGGAGGGGATGGGACGGAGGGGATGGGACGGAGGGGATGGGACGGGGGGGATGGGACGGGGGGGAGGGGACGGGGGGGAGGGGACGGGGGGGAGGGGACGGGGGGGAGGGGACGGAGGGGAGGGGACGGAGGGGAGGGGACGGAGGGGAGGGGACGGAGGGGAGGGGACGGAGGGGAGGGGACGGAGGGGAGGGGACGGAGGGGAGGGGACGGAGGAGGGAAGGAGGGGGGACGGGGAGGGGGGGGGGAGGGACGGAGGGGAGGGGGGGACGGAGGAGGGGGAGGGAGGGACGGAGGGCGATGGAGGGACGGAGCGGGAGGGACGGACGGAGGAGGGGGGGAGGGGAGGGAGGGACGGAGGGGGGGAGGGAGGGGGGGGAGGGACGGAGGGGGGGGAGGGAGGGACGGAGAAGGGGGGGGACGGAGGGGGAGGGAGGGAGGGACAGGGAGGGACGGACGGAGGGAGGGGGAGGGAGGGACGGACGGAGGGGGAGGGAGGGACGGAGGGGGGAGGGAGGGAGGGGGGGGGGAGGGACGGAGGGGAGGGGGGGACGGAGGAGGGGGGGACGGAGGGGGGGGAGGGACGGAGGGGGAGGGAGGGAGGGACGGAGGGGGATGGAGGGACGGAGCGGGAGGGAGGGACGGAGGGGGGGTGAGGGAGGGACGGAGGGAGGGGAGGGAGGGAGGGGGGGAGGGGGAGGGGGACGGAGGGATGGAGGGACGGAGGGGGAGGGAGGGACGGAGGGAGGGAGGGACGGAGGGGGGGGGAGGGAGGGGGAGGGAGGGACGGAGGGGGGACGGGGGGAGGGAGGGGGAGGGACGGAGGGGAGGGGGGGGGAGGAGGGACGGGAGGGGGGGACGGAAGGGAGGGGCGGGAGGGGGAGGGAGGGACGGAGGGAGGGGGACGGAGGGGGAGGGAGGGACGGACGGAGGGGGGAGGGAGGGACGGACGGAGGGGGAGGGAGGGAGGGAAGGACGGAGGGGGAGGGAGGGAGGGAAGGACGGAGGGGGAGGGAAGGACGGAGAGGGAGGGAGGGAGGGAAGGACGGAGGGGGGGGAGGGACGGAGGGGGGGGAGGGACGGAGGGGGAGGGAGGGACGGAGGGGGAGGGAGGGACGGAGGGGGAGGGAGGGGGACGGAGGGAGGGACGGGGGGGGGAGGGAGCGAGGGAGGGACGGAGGGAGGGGGAGGGACGGGAGGGGAGGGGAGGGACGGGGGGAGGGAGGGACGGAGGGGGAGGGAGGGACGGACGGGGGGGAGGGAGGAGGGAGAGGGGGCGGAGGGAGGGAGAGGGGGCGGAGGGAGGGAGAGGGGGCGGAGGGACTGAGGGGAGGGAGAGGGGGCGGGAGGGGATGGAGGGAGAGGGGGACTGAGGGGAGGGAGAGGGGGACGGGGGCAGGGACGGAGGGAGGGAGGGACGGAGGGTGTGGAGGGGGAGGGACGCGGGGTGGAGGGGGAGGGGAGGGAGGGAGAGGGACGGGGAGGGAGGGAGAGGGACGGAGGGGAGGGAGGGAGAGGGACAGGGCGGGGGGGAGAGGGACGGAGGGACGGAGGAGGGGGAGGGATGGGAGGGGGGATGGAGGGACGGAAGGGGGGAGGGAGGGGGTGGTGGGAGGGAGGGGGGGCCGGGGGGAGGGAGGGACGGGGGGGACAGAGGGGAGGGGGGGTGAGGGGGAGGGGGGGAGGGAGGGACGGAGGGGTGAGGGTGGGACGGAGGGGAGAGGGGGAGGGAGGGAGAGAGGGACGGAGGGGGGAGTGAGAGGGGGCGGAGGGGAGAGAGGGACGGAGGGGTAGGGAGGGAGAGAGGCACGGAGGGGAGGGAGACGGAGGGGAGGGAGACGGAGGGGAGGGAGGGAGAGGGGGGAGGGAGGGAGGGAGAGGTGGAGGGAGGGGGGGTAGCGAGGGAGAGGGGGACGGAGGGAGGGAGGGAGAGGGGGACTGAGGGGAGGGGGGGACGGGGGCAGGGACGGAGGGATGTGAGCGACGGAGGGTGGGAGGGACGGAGGGGAGGGGAGGGAGGGAGAGCGACGGAGGAGGGAGAGAGGGAAGGACGGAGGGGGGGAGGGATGGAGGGACGGAGGGGGTGGCGAGGGGTGTGAGTGGGTGGAGGGAGGGGGGGACGGAGGAGAGAGGGAGGAGGAGGGGAGGGATGGAGGTGGGGGAGGGACGGAGGTGGCGGAGGGAGGCAGGGGAGGGGACCAGGGGAGGGACGGAGGGAAGGACGGACGGAGGGGGGAGGGAGGGAGGGTCGGAGGGGTGGGGGGCAGGGGGGATGGATGGGGGGAGGGGAAGTGAGTGAGAGGGACGGTGGGGAGGGAGGGAGAGAGAGAGAGGGACGGAGGGAGGGGGACGGAGGGGAGGGGGAGGGAGGGGGACGGGGGAGGGAGGGACGGGGGGAGGGGGAGGGAGAGGGGGAGGGGAGAGGGAGGGAGGGGGACGAGGGGACGGGGGGAGGGGGGAGGGGAGAGGGAGGGAGGGGGACGAGGGACGGGGGGAGGGGGAGGGAGAGGGGGAGGGAGGGAGGGGGGAGGGAGAGGGGGACGGAGGGGGGGAGGGAGAGGGGGACGGAGGGAGAGGGGGACGGAGGGAGGGGGACGGAGCGGGGGAGGGAGAGACGGAGGGAGGGAGGGACGGAGGGGGAGAGGGACGACGGTGGGGAGGGAGAGAGAGGGACGAGGGAGAGAGGGAAGGAGCGGGGGGAAGGAGGGAGAGCGGGAATGAGGGGGAGGAATGGAGGGTGGAGGGACGGTGGGAGGGAGGGAGAGGGACGGAGGGGGGATGGAGAGGGACGGTGGGTGGGGGGGGGACCTGGGGGTGGGGGGGTGGGGGGGGGGGGGGGACTGCGGGTGGGGGGGGGTGGGGGGTTGGGGGGGGGACCTGGGGGTGGGGGGGGGTGGCGAGGGGGAGGGGGAGAGGTAGAGCGAAGGGAGAACCTTCGAGGATTATCAGGGACTGGGTGGGATCTAACTCCGAGCCAATGAATACTCGGGTTCTTTGATGTACTGTATGTGACCAGATCCCTTTCCTTGCCTTGTTCATGTGTTGTGTCTCTCTCTTTCTCCACAGTCCCCCCGGCGATCCCACAGGCCATGGTCCCGACATCGGTCAGCACCGGGTCCTCGGTGGAAACTGACGTGTATGGAGACACAAGGCTACCCCCGTTCCACCTACAAGTGGTACCGCAACAAGGTCCTGATGCCGGGAAGCCCCAAGGGCAGTCCCACCTTTGCAAATTCTTCCTACATCCTGGATCCCAAGACTGGCGTTCTGGTGAGTTCTCTCGCCGGTGAGCGACTTGAAGGTGGCTAGGGTGGCGTTAACGGATTGGGGAGAAGGCGGGTGGGTGGGGTTGAGGGATTGGGGAGAAGGTGGGTAGGTGGGTTGAGGGATTGGGGAGAACGTGGGTAGCTGGGGTTGAGGGATTGGGGAGAAGGTGGGTAGGTGGGGTTGGGGGATTGGGGAGAAGGTGGGGTTGAGGGATTGGGAGAAGGCGGGTGGGTGGGGTTGAGGGATTGGGAGAAGGTGGGTAGGTGAGGTTGAGGGATTGGGGAGAACGTGGGGAGCTGGGGTTGAGGGATTGGGGAGAAGGTGGGGTAGGTGGGGTTGAGGGATTGGGGAGAAGGTGGGTAGGTGGGGTTAAGGGATTGGGGAGAAGGCGGGTAGGTGGGGTTGGGGGATTGGGGAGAAGGTGGGGTTGAGGGATTGGGGAGAAGGCGGGTGGGTGGGGTTGAGGGATTGGGGAGAAGGTGGGTAGGTGGGGTTGAGGGATTGGGGAGAACGTGGGTAGCTGGGGTTGAGGGATTGGGAGAAGGTGGGTAGGTGGGGTTGGGGGATTGGGGAGAAGGTGGGGTTGAGGGATTGGGGAGAAGGCGGGTGGGTGGGGTTGAGGGATTGGGGAGAAGGTGGGTAGGTGGGGTTCAGGGATTGGGGAGAACGTGGGTAGCTGGGGTTGAGGGATTGGGGAGAAGGTGGGTAGGTGGGGTTGAGGGATTGGGGAGAAGGTGGGTCGGTGGGGTTGAGGGATTGAGGAGAAGGTGGGTAGGTGGGGTTAAGGGATTGGGGAGAAGGTGGGTGGGTGGGGTTGAGGGATTGGGGAGAAGGTGGGTAGGTGGGGTTGAGGGATTGGGGAGAAGGTGGGTAGGTGGGGTTGAGGGATTGGGGAGAAGGTGGGTGGGTGGGTTGAGGGATTGGGGAGAAGGTGGGTAGGTGGGGTTGAGGGATTGGGGAGAAGGTGTGTAGGTGGGGTTGAGGGATTGGGGAGAAGGTGGGTGTGTGGGGTTGTGGGATTGGGGAGAAGGTGGGAGGGTGGGGGTTGAGGGATTGGGGAGAAGGTGGAGTGGGTGGGATTGGGGGGTAGGTGGGGTCGAGGAATTGGGGAGAAGGGTGGGTCGGTGGGGTTAAGGGATTGGGGAGAAGGTGGGTAGGTGGGGTTGAGGGATTGGGGAGAAGGTGGGTGGGGTTGAGGGATTGGGGAGAAGGGTGGGTGAGTGGGGTTGAGGGATTGGGGAGAAGGTGGGTAGGTGGGTTGAGGGATTGGGAGAAGGTGGGTGGGTGGGGTCGAGGGATTGGAGAGAAGGTGGGGTTGAGGGATTGGGGAGAAGGTGGGGTCGAGGGATTGGGGAGAAGGTGGGTAGGTGGGGTTGAGGAATTGGGGAGAAGGGTGGGTAGGTGGGGTTGGGGGATTGGGGAGAGGGTGGGTGGGATTGGGGAGAAGGTGGGTAGGTGGGGTTGAGTGATTGGGGAGAAGGTGGGTACGTGGGGTCGAGGAATTGGGGAGAAGGTGGGTCGGTGGGGTCGAGGGATTGGGGAGAAGGTGGGTAGGTGGGGCTGAGGAATTGGGGAGAAGGTGGGGAGGTGGGGTTGGGGGATTGGGGAGAAGGTGGGTAGGTGGGGTTGAGGGATTGGGAGAAGGTTGGTGGGTGGGGTTGAGGGATTGGGGAGAATGTGGGTAGGTGGGGTTGAGGGATTGGGGAGAAGGTGGGTGGGGGATGGGGGATTGGGGAGAAGGTGGGGTTGAGGGATTGGGGATTGGGTGGGTGGCATTGAGGGATTGGGGAGAAGGTGGGTAGGTGGGGTTAAGGGATGGGGAGAAGGTGGGTGGTTGGGGTTGAGGGATTGGGGAGAAGGTGGGTGGGGTTGAGGGATTGGGGATAAGGTGGGTAGGTGGGTTGAGGGATTGGGGAGAAGGTGGGTGGGTGGGGTTGAGGGATTGGGGAGAAGGTGGGTAGGTGGGTTTGAGGGATTGGGGAGGTGGTGTGTAGGTGGGGTTGAGAGATTGGGGAGAAGGTGGGTGGGGTTGGGGGATTGGGGAGAAGGTGGGTGGGTGGGGTTGGGGGATTGGGAGAAGGTGGGTAGGTGGGGTCGAGGAATTGGGGAGAAGGTGGGTCGGTGGGGTTGAGGGATTGGGGAGAAGGTGGGTAGGTGGGGGTTGAGGGATTGGGGAGAAGGTGGGTCTGGTGGGGTTAACGGATTGAGGAGAAGGTGGGTAGGTGGTGTTGAGGGATTGGGTGAGGAAGGTGGGTAGGTGGGGTTGAGGGATTGGGGGAGAAGGTGGGTGGGTGGTGTTGAGGGATGGGGAGAAGGTGGGTGAGTGGGGTGAGGATTGGGGAGAAGGTGGGTAGGTGGGGTTGAGGGATTGGGAGAAGGGGGTCGAGGGATTGGGGAGAAGGTGGGTAGGTGGGGGTTGAGGAATTGGGGAGAAGGTGGGATTGGGGAGAGGGGTGGGTGGGATTGGGGAGAAGGTGGGGTAGGTTCGGTTGAGGGATTGGGGAGAAGG
>NW_028225184.1:11691425-11710425 GCF_052327205.1 Somniosus microcephalus
AGAGAGAGAGAGAGATTGGGAGTGTGAGAGACAGAGAGATTGGGAGTGTGAGAGAGAGAGAGATTGGGAGTGTGAGAGAGAGAGAGATTGGGAGTGTGAGAGAGAGATTGGGAGTGTGAGAGAGAGAGAGACTGGGAGTTTGAGAGAGAGATTGGGAGTGTGAGAGAGAGAGATTGGGAGCGTGAGAGAGAGAGAGAGATTGGGAGCGTGAGAGAGAGAGATTGGGAGCGTGAGAGAGAGAGACTGGGAGGTGAGAGAGAGAGATTGGGAGCGTGAGAGAGAGAGATTGGGAGTGTGAGAGAGAGAGATTGGGAGTGTGAGAGAGAGAGATTGGGAGCGTGAGAGAGAGAGAGACTGGGAGTTTGAGAGAGAGATTGGGAGTGTGAGAGAGAGAGATTGGGAGCGTGAGAGAGAGAGAGAGATTGGGAGCGTGAGAGAGAGAGAGATTGGGAGCGTGAGAGAGAGAGAGATTGGGAGCGTGAGAGAGAGAGAGACTGGGAGTGTGAGAGAGAGAGACCGGGAGTGTGAGAGAGAGAGATTGGGAGTGTGAGAGAGAGAGATTGGGAGTGTGAGAGAGAGAGAGATTGGGAGCGTGAGAGAGAGAGATTGGGAGCGTGAGAGAGAGAGAGATTGGGAGCGTGAGAGAGAGAGAGATTGGGAGCGTGAGAGAGAGAGAGACTGGGAGTGTGAGAGAGAGAGATTGGGAGTGTGAGAGAGAGCGATTGGGAGTGTGAGAGAGAGAGAGATTGGGAGTGTGAGAGAGAGAGGACCGGGAGTGTGAGAGAGAGAGATTGGGAGTGTGAGAGAGAGAGACCGGGAGTGTGAGAGAGAGAGATTGGGAGTGTGAGAGAGAGCGATTGGGAGTGTGAGAGAGAGAGAGATTGGGAGTGTGAGAGAGAGAGACCGGAGTGTGAGAGAGAGAGATTGGGAGTGTGAGAGAGAGAGACCGGGAGTGTGAGAGAGAGAGATTGGGAGTGTGAGAGAGAGAGAGATTGGGAGTGTGAGAGAGAGAGAGATTGGGAGCGTGAGAGAGAGAGATTGGGAGCGTGAGAGAGAGAGATTGGGAGCGTGAGAGAGAGAGATTGGGAGCGTGAGAGAGAGAGATTGGGAGCGTGAGAGAGAGAGATTGGGAGCGTGAGAGAGAGAGATTGGGAGCGTGAGAGAGAGAGATTGGGAGCGTGAGAGAGAGAGATTGGGAGCGTGTGAGAGAGAGAGATTGGGAGCGTGAGAGAGAGAGATTGGGAGCGTGAGAGAGAGAGATTGGGAGCGTGAGAGAGAGAGATTGGGAGCGTGAGAGAGAGAGATTGGGAGTGTGAGAGAGAGAGATTGGGAGTGTGAGAGAGAGAGAGATTGGGAGCGTGAGAGAGAGAGAGATTGGGAGCGTGAGAGAGAGAGAGATTGGGAGCGTGAGAGAGAGAGAGATTGGGAGTGTGAGAGAGAGAGAGATTGGGAGCGTGAGAGAGAGAGAGATTGGGAGCGTGAGAGAGAGAGAGATTGGGAGTGTGAGAGAGAGAGATTGGGAGTGTGAGAGAGAGAGATTGGGAGTGTGAGAGAGAGAGATTGGGAGTGTGAGAGAGAGAGATTGGGAGTGTGAGAGAGAGAGATTGGGAGTGTGAGAGAGAGAGAGAGAGATTGGGAGTGTGAGAGA
The DNA here is from genome assembly GCF_052327205.1 of Somniosus microcephalus. Lineage (NCBI taxonomy): Eukaryota > Metazoa > Chordata > Chondrichthyes > Squaliformes > Somniosidae > Somniosus > Somniosus microcephalus. The sequence goes on from NW_028225184.1 coordinate 11,693,074, forward strand.
GAGAGATTGGGAGTGTGAGAGAGAGAGATTGGGAGTGTGAGAGAGAGAGAGAGATTGGGAGTGTGAGAGAGAGATTGGGAGTGTGAGAGAGAGAGAGACTGGGAGTGAGAGAGAGAGATTGGGAGTGAGAGAGAGAGAGAGATTGGGATTTTTGCTATGTAAGCTTTGGCAATATGGTTCTCTGTAAACTTTCATGCCAATAAAGCATTTGAATTGGAATGGATTGGGAGTGAGAGAGAGAGAGATTGGGAGTGTGAGAGAGAGAGAGAGAGCGACTGAGGGGTGAGAGAGAGAGAGATGTGGAGAGAGAGAGGGGAGAGACTGGGGAGATAGAGAGAGAGAGACTGAGGGGGGAGAGAGAGAGCGACTGAGGGGGAGAGAGGGAGACTGGGGGAGAGAGAGAGAGATGGGGAGAGAAAAAGAGAGAGTGGAGAGATGGGGAGAGAGAGGAGAGAGACTGGGGAAAGAGAGAGAGAGAATGGGGAGAGAGAGAGAGAGAGAGACTGAGGGGGAGAGAGAGAGAGACTGGGGAGAGATGGGGAGAGAGAGAGAGAGAGACTGGGAGAGAGAGAGAGATGGGCAATAAAAAGAAAATTCTACAACATCCAAATCCCAATCAAAATCTGGCTAAAAATATTTGACAGCATAATCCTGCCCATTGCACTGTACGGTAGTGAAGTATGGGGCCCGCTAAATCACCAAAGCTACACTAAATGGGAAAAACACACAATAGAAGCCCTACATGCAGAATTCTGCCGAAGCATCCTTCGCACCCAAAGAAAAACGCCAACAAATGCATGCAGAGCCGAACTAGGCAGATACCCACTGATAATAAACATCCAAAAACGAGCACTAAACTTCCTAAATCACCTCAAATCTAGCTCCCCAGACACCCTTCATTTCAAAGCCTTTCAGACCCAAGAGCTAAACCCAGAAAAGAGTCCCCTGAGTCAGCTGCTACTGAAAATAAGTACTCAGCCGGACCCTGACCAGCCCCAGACCAACACAGCCGTCCAAACACCAATCCGAGTGAACCAAATCATTAAACAATGCAAAGAAACCTACCTGGAACATTGGAACAAGATAACCGAAAGCCAAAGCAGATTAGAATGTTACCGGGCCCTAAAAAGAGATTATAAACTGGCAGACTACCTCACGACCATTAGAGACACAAAACAGAGACAGACCCTCACCAGGTACAGACTAAGCGACCACCAACTGGAAATTGAAAAAGGCAGATACAAGAAATCCTGGCAGCCTAGAGAGAATAGAATATGCGATCAATGTCTGGCCGGCGAGGTTGAAACAGAAATGCATTTCCTCCTAAAATGCGAAAAATTCAACACATCAAGAAACATATTATTCAACAAGCTAAGCCAAACAACCCCAGATTTCAAGGAATTGGATGACCTGTCAAAATTGAGATTAGTCCTGGGAGAAGGAGACAGACCATACCTTGGGGCCAAATATGTAACAACATGTCACAACCTGAGGACTGTTTAAAAGTAAGACTGTTTAAAATTAATATTGTTAAAAGTAATATTGTATGTACCCAACAGATGTCAAATCGATTGACACCTACAGAATGTTGGAAAACTGTACCTTTTTGCAATGTAAGCTTTGGCAATATGGTTCTCTGTAAACTTTCATGCCAATAAAGCATTTGAATTGGAATTGGAATTGGACTGGAGGAGAGAGAGAGAGACTGGGGGGAGAGAGAGAGAGACTGGGGGGAGGGGGAGAGAGAGAGAGACTGGGGGGGAGAGAGAGAGAGACTGGGGGGAGATGAGAGAGACTGGGGGGAGAGAGAGAGAGACTGGGGGGAGAGAGAGAGACTGGGGGGAGAGAGAGAGGCTGGGGGGAGAGAGAGAGAGGCTGGGGGGAGAGAGAGAGGCTGGGGGAGAGAGAGAGGCTGGGGGGAGAGAGAGAGGCTGGGGGAGAGAGAGAGGCTGGGGAGAGAGAGAGACTGGGGGGAGAGAGAGAGACTGGGGGGAGAGAGAGAGACTGGGGGGAGAGAGAGAGACTGGGGGGAGAGAGAGAGACTGGGGGAGAGAGAGAGACTGGGGGGGAGAGAGAGAGTCTGGGGGGGAGAGAGAGAGACTGGGGGGGAGAGAGAGAGAGAGACTGGGGGGAGAGAGAGAGACTGGGGGGAGAGAGAGAGACTGGGGGGAGAGAGAGAGACTGGGGGGAGAGAGAGAGACTGGGGGAGAGAGAGAGACTGGGGGGAGAGAGAGACTGGGGGGGAGAGAGAGAGAGAAACTGGGGGAGAGAGAGAGAGCAACTGGGGGGGAGAGAGAGTGCAACTGAGGGGGGAGAGAGAGTGCAACTGAGGGGGGAGAGGAGTGCAACTGAGGGGGGAGAGAGAGAGGACTGGGTGAACAAACATGAATGTTTTCCGATGCTTTGGCAACATAAGATGTAACTTGTCATGCCAATAAAGCGATTTGAATTGAAAATTGAATTGAATTGAGAGAGAAACTGGGGGGAGAGAGAGTGCGACTGAGGGGGGAGAGAGAGAGATGGGGGGAGAGAGAGAGAGACTGGCGGGGAGAGAGAGAGAGACGGGGGGAGAGAGAGAGAGACTGGGGGGGAGAGAGAGAGACTGGGGGAGAGAGAGAGACTGGGGGAGAGAGAGAGAGAGACTGGGGAGAGAGAGAGAGAGAGACTGGGGAAGAGAGAGAGAGAGAGACTTGGGGAGAGAGAGAGAGAGGGACTGGGGGGGAGAGAGAGAGAGGGACTGGGGGAGAGAGAGAGAGGGACTGGGGGGAGAGAGAGAGAGGGACTGGGGGGGGAGAGAGAGAGGCTGGGGGGAGAGAGAGGAGACTGGGGGGAGAGAGAGAGACTGGGGGGAGAGAGAGAGACTGGGGGGAGAGAGAGAGACTGGGGGGAGAGAGAGAGACTGGGGGGGAGAGAGAGAGACTGGGGGGGAGAGAGAGAGTCTGGGGGGGGAGAGAGAGAGACTGGGGGGGGGAGAGAGAGAGAGAGACTGGGGGGAGAGAGAGAGACTGGGGGGAGAGAGAGAGACTGGGGGGAGAGAGAGAGACTGGGGGGAGAGAAGAGAGCCTGGGGGGAGAGAGAGAGAGACTGGGGGGGGAGAGAGAGAGACTGGGGGGGGAGAGAGAGAGAAACTGGGGGGAGAGAGAGAGAAACTGGGGGGAGAGAGAGTGCAACTGAGGGGGGAGAGAGAGTGCAACTGAGGGGGAGAGAGAGTGAGAGAGTGCAACTGAGGGGGGAGAGAGAGAGAGACTGGGTGAACAAACATGAATGTTTTCCGATGCTTTGGCAACATAAGATGTAACTTGTCATGCCAATAAAGCGATTTGAATTGAAAATTGAATTGAATTGAGAGAGAAACTGGGGGGAGAGAGAGTGCGACTGAGGGGGGAGAGAGAGAGATGGGGGGAGAGAGAGAGAGACTGGGGGGGAGAGAGAGAGACGGGGGGAGAGAGAGAGAGACTGGGGGGAGAGAGAGAGACTGGGGGAGAGAGAGAGACTGGGGGAGAGAGAGAGAGAGACTGGGGAAGAGAGAGAGAGAGAGACTGGGGGAGAGAGAGAGAGAGAGGGACTGGGGGGGAGAGAGAGGGACTGGGGGAGAGAGAGAGAGGGACTGGGGGGAGAGAGAGAGAGGGACTGGGGGGGAGAGAGAGAGAGGGACTGGGGGGGGGAGAGAGAGAGAGGGACTGGGGGGGAGAGAGAGAGACGGGAGAGAGAGAGAGAGACTGGGGGGAGAGAGTGGAGAGAGATAGAGAGAGAGAGTGGAGAGAGATGGGGAGAGAGAGAGAGAGAGAGAATGGGGAGAGAGAGAGAGAGAGAGAGAGAGAGAATGGGGGGGGAGAGAGAGAGAGAATGGGGAGAGAGAGAGAGAGAGAGAATGGGGAGAGAGAGAGAGAGAATGGGGAGAGAGAGAGAGAGAGAGAATGGGGAGAGAGAGAGAGAGAGACTGAGGGGGAGAGAGAGAGACTGAGGGGAAGAGAGAGAGAGAGAGACTGAGGGGAAGAGAGAGAGAGAGACTGAGGGGAAGAGAGAGAGAGAGACTGGGGAAGAGAGAGAGAGACTGGGGAAGAGAGAGAGAGACTGGGGGAGAGAGAGAGACTGGGAGAGAGAGAGAGGGGGAAGAGAGCGAAATTTTTTCAGGGGGGGAGGGGGGAAGGGGGAAGGGGAGGGTGGAAGGGGAGGGGATGGGGGGGGTGTTGTGTATGTAACCGTTTACCTTTAAGGGAACTATAGAATGTAACCGTTCGCCTTTAAGAGCACTACTTTAGGGTGGCACTATCTATTGGCTCATGTATACTGTAATACCGATAGTGACCACACCAGTATATAAGGGTTGTGATACGTTAACTAGGGCAGAATCGCCCGAGCCTCTGAATAGTAAAGACGTGTTTTATTTTGTTAACAGTGGAGTCTGTGATTATTTATAATACAACCCACAGACTTAACATTGGCGACGAGTCAGGATTCGAACCCTGCGGCAGTTGTTCCACGGCGGCTTCGTCCGAAGACAGGACGTTGAAGAGAGGTTTCAATCCTCACCAGTCTGGAACCGACAGGCTGGAAGTGACAGGCATTAGGACCCTGAAGCCTCCATAACCTCGTGGGTAAGCCGCAGCGTTGGCTGCAAAGACAGGGCGATCGCAATCCCTGATAAGAGCCGCGGTGAAACGCGCGAGCGGGTAAGCCAGAGCCCGGGAGGGAGCGAGCAAGAGCCGCGCGAGCGGGTGAGCCAGAGGCCGGGGGCCGCTTTCAAGTGCGAGGCGCAGCCGGGCCATCGATCGCATCCGCTGATAAGGCCCGCACTCGGCCTGAAAGTCAGCGTCGGGGAACGGGTGATAACCGCCATTGAAGTGGGCGGAGAGCACCGAGAAGCGCGGGAAAACCGCCATCGAAGTGGGCGGGGAGAGCGAGAAGCGCGGGAAAGCCGCCATTTTTCGCGGGGAAACCGCTGAAGAAGAAGGAAGAAGCGGGAAACCGCCATCTTGGAAATTATTAAGAATTTCAGGAAAGTAATAAGATTTTTCAGAAAGGCTGGTGTGTTCTCAAGAAGAGAGGGAAAATAAGTATAAGTACAGCAATACTTGTGGTGTTCTCAAGAAGAGAGAAGAAAATTAATAATAAGTAAAGTAATACTTGTACTGTACTCGAAAAGAGAAGAAGATGCCTAAGCGAGGAAATATTAATGATTTTAATGCTGAAATAGAAGACAGGGCCACGTATGGGGAACGCATAGGAATATATTGCGTAGCCATATACGACAAGGCAATAACTTTGTTAAATTCGATGGGAGCAAAAACATACGGGCTTTTGAAACATCTAATAGCACCAGTTAAACCAGTGGACCAGACCTTCGAAGAGATCGTAGCAGTGCTGAAGGATCACTTGAACCCCACACCGTTGATACTGGCTGAACGATTTAAATTTTACGCCAGAACCCAGAGGCAAGATGAAAGCAATGCGGAATACTTAGTCGAACTGCGTAAGCTAGCGAAATACTGCCAGCTTGGAGGGAATTTGACAGAGGCGCTGCGGGACAAGTTCGTATGCGGCTTGGCCAAAGAAGGAACGCAGAAGCGACTCCTGGAGGAAAACGACCTCACACTGGACAGGGCTGTCCTCATAGCTTCATCGCACGAAGCCGCAGTGAAAGGAACGGCGGAAATGCAGCTAAAGGCGGCGGCACTCGGGGTGGACCAAATGACTGCAAGCATTTCCAAATGCTACCGTTGTGGAAAGACAACGCACGACCAGAATCAGTGCTGGTTTAAGAATCAAGAGTGCAGGAAATGTGGCAAACTGGGTCACATCGCGAAGGTATGCAGGTCCAGAAAGAAGACCAACAAACAAAGGAAGCCACCACCACAAGAAAAGTACAACAAGGTGCATCAGGTGGCTGAAAAGAGTTCAGACAAACAAAATTCAGACTCAGACCCAAACAGCCAGGAGTTGGATAGTCTGAGAATCCACAATGTGGGTAAAGTAACTGATCTACAGACGATCTGGGTCACACTAAAAATAGCTGGAGTCCAAGTACGAATGGAGCTGGACACGGGATCAGCTGTATCAGTCATCAACCAAAAGGACTACCACCGACTATTCTCTCACATACCCTTAAGAAATACCAAGTTCGTATTACAGACATACACGGGGCATCGCGTATACCCCATGGGGAAAATAAGAGTCAAGGTGAGAGATAGGGGTAAAGTACACCCAAGAATGAATTTGTACGTACTACCTGAGGGAGGACCACCACTTCTAGGACGGGAGTGGATCAAGAAAATAGACATGGAATGGCACTACCGACAAGCAATGACGAGTGAGGACTCGGTGCAGACAAGCAGCTCAGACTCTGAGCCGGAAGACGATAAGTCCAGCTTATGTATGAAAAACAAGGTTAACATTAACTCACAGACTAAGGTTGGAAAATCGATGGCGTGCATAAAGACAGAGAATTCTGAGTCTGTTCAAGCTACAGACATATGCATTACGGAGGAACACCGGGCTCGAACTCAACGCTATTTCAAAGTACAACAACAATTAGAACAATTAAGTTACCACCTCGTACAAGAGATGAAAACAATGAAAAAGTTCTATGACACCGAATGGGAGAGTCTGGAAAGACAACAGAACCTACTGGCTCAAGCAGAGAGCGACCATAGAGCCATCGTGACCAATTACCGATCACATCTCCCTGATGATGTTCAGGGGTTAGAATATTTGCATGATCTAGAGATACAGCAGAAGGGCAAATCACGCTGCACTGAGGATTTTGTTCTGCAATTAGAGACGGAGCTAGTGCAGGCAAAGTTAAGAGAAGTTGAATCACAGGGTGCTCTTAAGGAGATGCAGAAACAAATCTTGGACATGGAAAAGAGAAACGCTTCTTTACCTGATGAGAATAATGTGGCCATGTTGCAAGAGGAGCTTATAGGGGCGAAACTGAAAGAAGCTAAGCAAAGGATGTTGGAACTTGAAACGCAGAACCAAATCAGCGGTAATCAGCTATGTCAAGCAGAGAAGGAGTGCAAGGGTCTACATGAGAAGGTGCAATATCTCTCAGCCCAAAATAAGGGACTACTCACTCAGTTAAATGAAAGTAAACGGGAAATGGCTGAGATGGACTGCAAGAATAAAGAAGAGTTGATGGCAGTGAGACTTCGAGAGGCAGATAGCATAGCAGCCTTGGCTGAACTCCAACAGGAAATTGCGAAAGAAACAAATGAAGAGGAATCTTCAGGAAGCCAGGATTTTATTCCAGTTCTTCTCTACGACTCCTTACAAGCAGAGTGCGAGAAGTTGAAAAAACAGTATGAACAGGCCCAGACTACAATTCTGGAGGGGGTTAACTCAGCAACCTCCGAAAAGCTAGTTTCGTTGGAAGTATATGAGCAACTAAAGGTTGAACATGAGCAAGAAGTCCAAAGGCTGCAGGAAATTCTTGAGGAGCTCAGGGCCAAGACAGACTCATCGGTAGAAGTTCCATACATAGATGAGGATGTAGAGGTGAAAGACATGGCAGAATTCATAAAAATATGGAAGGAAGCCCAAGACAAATATGAGGCGGCAATTACCGAGGTTGACCGACTTGAAGAACAGTTTCAACTGGGAATGGGCCCTGAACATGAGCTAGAGAGCATCGAGGCGCAACTTCTCCAAGCACTGGAAGCCAAAGTACAAGAGGAAGAGAAGATGAAAGCATTGGAGAAAATGATGGATGAAATGGAGGAGTACGCTGAATTACGTCCAGGGGAACAGGAGAATGGGGAAACAGCTACTTCAGTAGAAGGATTAAATAGCCTGATAACGAAATCCCTGAAGGAAGGGAAAGGATTGAACGCACAAATGAGGCCAGGAGGGAAGGAAGGGCAGACATCCGAGGAAGAGCAGGATGAATATGATTGCTTGAAGAAGGGTTTTGACCTGTTGAGTGACACCGAATGTTATGAGGATGTGGTCTGCCCAAATTGTGATGGGAACTCCCAAAGTGCTGAAATCCTGAGGAAGCACTTAAGGTCTAAGGAACATAGAGAGTTGGTGGCGCTACAGATGGCAGCCGGGAAAAGAGCTCGGAGAGTTTCAAAAAGGCAGAAAAGAAAAAGAAGCAGAAAATAATAACTGTTTAAAATATTATTACTTCTACTACCTCAGTCCGAACACTACGAAAGGTGCTAAATTTGTAAAAAAAATCCAGGGACATTATCAAGACAGCCAGTGGGTTGTATAAGTCCGCACTGCTGGTTCAACAGGACGAAAGTACAAGCTGTTAAAAAAAAAAAAAAAAAAAGGCTATGGAGGATGCTGTCTGGAACGAATTAATACCAGAGACTGAATTTATGAACTGTTCCCACAGAGACTGAACCTGTAAACTGATTCCACTGAGAGTATGTTTGTAAACTGTTATATGACGTTGACTCCATTGAGAGTATATCTGTAAATTGTTATATGACGTTGACTCCATCGAGAGTATATCTGCAAACTGTTTATATAAAGTTGAAGATTGTATGTTTAACGGGATTCTGTAAGTAATAAGCTAGGAAGGGAGGAGTGTTGTGTATGTAACCGTTTACCTTTAAGGGAACTATAGAATGTAACCGTTCGCCTTTAAGAGCACTACTTTAGGGTGGCACTATCTATTGGCTCATGTATACTGTAATACCGATAGTGACCACACCAGTATATAAGGGTTGTGATACGTTAACTAGGGCAGAATCGCCCGAGCCTCTGAATAGTAAAGACGTGTTTTATTTTGTTAACAGTGGAGTCTGTGATTATTTATAATACAACCCACAGACTTAACAGGGGGAAGGGGAGAGGATGGGGGTGGAGGGGGGAGGGGAGGGAGGGAAGGGGGAGAGTCCCCGAGCCCCGCCCCCCCATCTCCCGAGCACCGCCCCCCCGATATCCCGAGCCCCGCCCCCCCCCCCGATATCCCGAGCACCGGCCCCCCCATCTCAGGAGCACGGCCCCCCCCCCGATCTCCCGAGCCCCGCCCCCCCGATCTCCGCCCCCCCGATCTCCCGAGCCCCGCCCCCCCCCGATCTCCCGAGCCCCGCCCCCCCGATCTCCTGAGCCCCGACCCCCTGAGCCCCGCCCCCCTGATCTCCAGAGCCCCGCCCCCCCCGATCTGTAGTCCGGGCCCGCGATCTCCCGATGTCCCGCCCCGCGATCTCCCGCCCCCCGCCCCCCCTGATGTCCTGAGCCCCGCCCCCCGCCCTCCCGAGCAGCGGCGTCCCACTCTCCGGAGCCCCGCCCTCCAGATCGCCGATTGCGGCTGAGAGACCCGCCCCCCGCCCGAGCCGAGCGCGGAACAGAGAGACGGCCGCGTCTCAGCTGCTCCTGCTGCGCGCGCACCCTGACCCTCGTGGCTGACGCCGATTGAGATCGGGGACAGCCGTTTAAAAAAAAGCCAGAGCGGGCTCTCGCGGGCGGGCGGTGCACGCGCGGTCAGTGCCAGCGGCGCGAGGCGGCCCGCGGGGAGTAGGCAGGGAAACCCCGCGGGCTGGCAGCCGTTAGCGAGCGGCTCACTTCGGGAAGCCGCCCGCTCCGGCCCCGACACCGTCAAACCTGAGAGGGGGAAGTAGAGAGAGAGAGGGAAGAGGAGAGAGAGGGAAGAGGAGAAGGAGAGAGAGAGAAATTTTTTGAGCTTCAGGCCTGCCTGCAGCGGGCCTGGAGAGCAGCCCCGAGTCCCCCCTGCGCGAGGGTGAGGAGGAGGGGGGGGGTTGCTAAGCACAATATAAAACTGAAATAAATTGTTAATTAATGACCTAACACATAATTCAAATATTTACCTTAGTTCCCTAACACACTGAAAGTGTGGGGAAAAAATCGTGAAAAATCAAGATGGCGGCCACTCACCTCGGTTCAGAAGGATAAGGCCCGCCCACACACGCACCGATTGGTTGACCGGTCAGGTCACCGAAGCGTAGGATTGGTCAATCGTCGAGTCACTCGACACTCAACTGTAGGCTGGCACGCGCCAGGAACCCGCCGTCCGATTGGTCGACCTCAACGTCACACGGTCGCTAATGAGATGCTAATGAGCGGAACGCTGAACGTTTTTCGGATACCGCGGGCGCGATTTTTGTCCGGCCGAAACGTAAATATGCCTATGACCGGTCCGGAATCGCAAGCTTTCTTTTGAGGCAACGCGCGCGTCGGTACGCTCTATAACTTTCAAATGTATAGAACACAGACAGACAGACATCGGGACAGACAGACAGAAGAGCCGCTTTATATATATAGATATAATAATGGACACACAGCACCTCCTGTACTGACTCACCCCACAGTTATATTTATAATATATAATAATGGACACACAGCACCACCTCCTGTACTGACTCACCCCACAGGACCAGGAGCCTGGGACTGAACTGGAGCCAGAAGTTGAGGAACAGCCCCTTCAAATAATGGATGAGGGGCTGCAACATCTCACACTCTATGGACACATGATACACAGGCTCAGGAAACAGGTTTCCAAAGCTTCTGAAACTCACTATTTTAAAATGGTCCATGAGGAAGTCCAGTGTCAGTAACAGAAACATCTCGTTTGCATATGGATCCTTTTATAAGGGGCACAGAGAGGTGAGCTCTGTTTAATGGGAGACTTTCATTTTCCAGGAATTCCGTGGCACCAGGGTTTCCCATCTGATGTGGTGGGTGAGCAGCTGAAAGATTTGTCACATCAAGTAGGATTCCCAACTCTCCCGAGCACTGCCACAGGCAACAATAATGGTGCAAGGCAACCTCAAAGACTTTGAAACGGCCTTCCAGACACTGAGAGGATCAGTAGAGAAGGGAAGGACTAGCCGCAGTGTAACTACCAGGGAGAAAGCCACACACACTCCCCACACCACTTGCAGCTCAACAGGAGTAAGGCAGCCTAGCCAGGAGGGAAGGGAGCCCCCCAGTTCTGACCAGGCACACACCCTGGGGCCCCACTGCTCCATGGTACAATTGACCAGTTCCATGGTACAATTGACCAGCCACAGAGTAACTACCAGAGAGAAAGCCACACACACTCTCCCCACCACTTGCGGCTCACCAGGAGTAAAGCAGCCTAACCAGGAGGTGAATGAGCCCCCCAGTTCTGACCAGGCACACACCCTGGGGCCCCACTGCCCCCTGGTAAAATTACAGAAGCAGTTCACCCAGCTGGAGATAGAGCTGGTTAAGCTTAAGGAGGATGTCCTTCAACTGAAAAGCGATCAAGAAAGCAACATTTCAGCACTGAAGCAGGAACAAAATCAAGAGAGGGAGATCTACAAGAGAGAGCTGACCTTACTTAGGAAGCAGGTGAAAGAGCTGCAGAAAGAAGGGGAGAGCTACAGGGGAGAGATAGCGGCATTGGCCCAGCAACTGGAGGCCAGAGACAAGACAGTGGAGAGCCCTACTAAGCAGCTGCACTTTTCCACAGAGCAACAGCAGCAGACCCTGATGCACTATCAATTGCTACAAAAGACTGGAAATTGAAAAAGTAATAAACAGGCTTTTATTACCAAAGAACAGAGCATGCCTCTTGTGGTTGCCTGGTATCCAAAAGGGCCGGGGGCTGCCGAGCAGCGACCTTTATACCCAGCCATGAGGGTGGAGCCAGGGGCGGAGTCAGCTGAGGCATGCACAGACAAGCACAACAATATGCAAGAGTGAACAACAGTACTAACAACAGTGGTGAACAACAATACTAACAACAGTGGTTTACCACATTCACCCCTTGTTTAGAATTGAGTCCGGCGGGGTGAAGTGCACTAAAAATTCGTGTACTGAAGTCTATCAGGAGGCCTTGTAAGCCGTCCTGAGCATCGCAGCAGCGGCGGTGATGGTGCAGCATCCAACGTTGAACCCGGTGTCTCGTTCAGAGGAGGAGTAGCAGGTGGCGGACCCTGGGGCTGCTGCATGCTGTCTACAGGGGTCAGAGCATGGGAAATGGGAGGTAGCGATGTCTCGAATGGAGACTGTGTCCTCCCGCCCGTCCGGGTACACCACGTAAGCATACTGCGGGTTGGCGTGGAGGAGGCGCACCCTCTCGACCAGGGGGTCTGCCTTATGGGTCCTCACGTGCTTCCGCAGTAGGACGGGACCTGGAGAAGTCAGCCATGTTGGTAGCGAAATCCTCGACGTGGACTTCCTGGGGAAGGAGAACATTCTCTCGTGAGGAGTGGCATTGGTGGGTGTACAGAGCAGCGACCGAATGGAATGGAGCGCCGCATGGAGGACCTCCTGCCAGCGGGAGGTCGGAAGGCCCTTAGATTTTAAGTTTAAAAGGACTGCCTTCCAGACTGTCGCATTCTCCCTTTCCACCTGGCCGTTACCCCGGGGGTTATAGCTGGTGGTCCTGCTTGTAGCAATGCCTCTCGCGAGCAGGTACTGCCGAAGTTCGTCGCTCATAAAAGATGAGCCCCTGTCGCTATGGATATAGCTAGGGAATCCGAACAATGCGAAGAGGTCATTCAGACATTTAATGACCGTGGTACTGGTCATGTCCGAGCAAGGGATGGCAAACGGGAAACGGGAGTACTCATCAATTATATTGAGGAAGTACACATTGCGGTCAGAGGAGGGGAGGGGCCCTTTAAAATCGATGCTCAGCCGCTCGAAGGGGCGCGTGGCTTTGATCAGGCTCGCTCTGTCTGGCCTATAAAAATGCGGCTTGCACTCGGCACAGATCTGGCAGTTCCTGGTCATGGTCCTGACCTCCTCGATGGAGTAGGGCAGGTTACGGGATTTGATAAAATGGAAGAACCTGGTGACCCCCGGGTGGCAGAGGTCATTGTGGAGGGTCTGTAATCTATCAACCTGCGCGTTGGCGCACGTACCACGTGATAGGGCATCTGGGGGCTCATCGAGTTTCCCGGGCCGGTACAAGATATCGTAATTGTAGGTGGAGAGTTCGATTCTCCACCTTAATATCTTGTCATTCTTGATTTTGCCCCGCTGCTTATTATGAAACATAAAAGCTACTGAACGCTGGTCAGTGAGCAGGGTAAATCGTTTTCCGGCCAGGTAATGCCGCCAATGTCGCACAGCTTCCACAATGGCCTGGGCCTCCTTTTCGACAGAGGAGTGTCGAATCTCGGGGCCCTGGAGGGTCCTTGAGAAAAAGGCCACGGGTCTCCCCGCCTGGTTAAGGGTTGCAGCTAGGGCAAAGTCGGATGCGTCGCTCTCCACTTGAAAAGGGAGGGACTCATCCACAGCGTGCATTGTGGCCTTCGCAATATCGCTTTTTATGAGAGTGAAGGCTGCACAGGCCTCTGCTGTCAGGGGGAAGGAGGCGGACTTGATGAGGGGTCGGGCTTTATCCGCATAGTTGGGCACCCACTGAGCATAGTAAGAGAAAAACCCCAGGCATCTCTTCAGTGCTTTCTGGCAGTGGGGGAGGGGGAGCTCCATAAGAGGGCGCATTCTATCGGGGTCGGGGCCGATGACTCCGTTCTCCACTACGCAGCCAATAATAGCAAGGCGCTTAGTACGAAACATACATTTGTCTTTGTTGTATGTGAGATTCAGCCGCTGGGCCGTCCGGAGGAATTTCCCTAGATTAACGTCGTGGTCCTGCTGGTCGTGGCCGCAGATGGTGACGTTGTCTAGATATGGGAAAGTGGCCTGGAGCGCGTTCTGGTCAACCATCCGGTCCATCTCCCGTTGGAAGACAGAAACTCCGTTGGTGACGCCGAAGGGAACTCTGAGAAAGTGATAGAGCCGACCGTCAGCTTCAAAAGCTGTGTACTGGCGGTCCTCAGCCCTGATGGGGAGCTGGTGGTATGCCGACTTCAGATCAATCGTCGAGAACACCTGGTATTGTGCTATCTGATTGACCATGTCAGATATGCGGGGGAGTGGGTATGCATCCAACTGGGTGTAGCGATTGATCGTCTGGCTGTAGTCAATAACTAGGCGCTGTTTTCCGCCAGTCTTCACCACCACCACTTGTGCTCGCCATGGGCTATTGCTGCTCTCGATAATCCCTTCCTTCAGGAGTCTCGCTACCTCGGATTTAATGAAACCCCTATCCCCGGCACTGTAACGCCTACTTTTGGTAGCGATGGGCTTACAGTCGCGGGTGAGGTTAGCGAACAAGGAGGGGGGGAGACTTTAAGGGTGGAGAGGCTGCAAATGGCGCGCGGTGGGCGATTTAAAAACTGCTGGCTGCAGACCATGAGAGGGGGGAGGGGTCCACCGTATGCTAAAGTGACACTCTTAAGGTGGCACTGAAAATCCAACCCCAGTAGGACGGCAGCGCAGAGATCGGGCAGGACCAGAAGTTTAAAATTTTTGTATTCAGTACCCCGCACTGAAAGAGTCACCATACAGTAGCCACCGACTTCCGCTGACTGGGCTTTGGAAGCCATAGAGATGCGATGACACGTCGGCAGGACCGGGAGAGAGTAACTGCGCACCGTGTCGGGGTGTATAAAACTCTCCGTGCTCCCGCTGTCAAAAAGGCAGGTAGTGGCGCGGCCGTTTACCGTAATGTCCATCATGGACCTGGACAGTTGATGCGGGAGAGATTGATCCAGCGTCACGGAAGCCAGCGTATGTTCAAGCACGTCGATGCGGTCGTCCGATGAGGCGGTGGTGGAGTCCGGGTCCCCCGTAACCGAAGTCGGAGGCGTCCAAGATGGCGGACAAAATGGCGGCGCCCACGGTCCCGATCCCCACGCGGCTGGGGGAGCCCAAGATGGCGGGCAAGATGGTTGCGCCCACGGTTCGCACACAGCGCTGCTGGCGTTAGCGGTCTTCCCTTTGCAGGCGCTAACGTAGTGTCCTTTCTTCCTGCAGCCGGAGCAGGTAGCATTCTTCGCGGGGCAGCGTGCTCTAGGGTGTTTAGCTTGGCCACAAAAATAGCATTTTTGTGCCTTGGACATCGCTGCAGCAATCGGAGGTGGCGGTCCCATGGCCCAAGATTGCGGCATCCACGGCGCGGGGCGATTAGGGGAGAAAGCGTCCATATTTCTGTGGGCCGCGTCGAGCGAGAGCGCGAGGGACACTGCCTTTGTCAGGTCTATTTCACCCTTCTCCCGCAGCCTCTGCTGGGAGTAGTCGGACCTTAGACCCGCAACGAAAGCGTCTCGTATCAGTCCCTCCGCATGTGCCGCGGCCGATACTTCCTTGCAGTCGCAGCCGCGTCCGAGTACCCGCAGTGCCCGTAGGAAGGCCTCCACCGATTCCCCGGGCTGCTGTCTGCAAGATCTTAAAAGGTGCCTGGCATAGACCGTGTTAACCGGGCGTGCATACTGCCCTTTCAGTAGGTCGATAGCCGCCGCGTAGGTCGTCGCATCTTGGATTAAAGTATAGACTTGGTGGCTCACCTTCGAGGCTCGGATTTTCAGTTTATTTTCATCAAGAGTCACGGTCGAGGCTTCCAGATACGCCTCAAAGCAACGCAGCCATTGTGCGAATTTAGTCGACGAACCCGCTTCTTGGGGGTCTCGGTCCAGGCATGTTGGTCTGAGGGCTCGCAGCAGCGCCTGCTGCTCAGCGTTTTGCGCCATCGGTTGATCAGCATCCGCAGCCAACATTTAACTTTGGTAATAAAATTGATGCACTATCAATTGCTACAAAAGACTGGAGATTGAGAAAGTAATAAACAGGCTTTTATTACCAAAGAACAGAGCATGCCTCTTGTGGTTGCCTGGTATCCAAAAGGGCCGGGGGCTGCCGAGCAGCGACCTTTATACCCAGCCATGAGGGTGGAGCCAGGGGCGGAGTCAGCTGAGGCATGCACAGACAAGCACAACAATATGCAAGAGTGAACAACAGTACTAACAACAGTGGTGAACAACAATACTAACAACAGTGGTTTACCACAGACCCACACTACAGGGAGTGCCACACAGACCAACCAGTACACTGAAGCCCAATATGCCCCCCCCACTTTGGAACCATAGCCGAGCCGCTCACAAGAGGAGCACACACACCAGACACTACCCCCCCAGTCCAACACACAACCGGTGAGTCCAAGCGAGAGTCACCAGCCAGTAAACACCAACAAGGCTGACATCGTAATACTCATAGACTCAAATGGGAGATTCCTCCTGGAGAAAAAGCTCTTCCCTAAACATAAAGTAGACAAGGTCCGGTGCCCAACATCAGACAAAGCCCTGGAATTGTTGACCACAACCCAATTAGGCTCCCCCCAACACATCATAATACACACCGGCACAAATGACCTAAAGGCCCAGCAGAAAAGGGTGGCAACGTCGCTACGAGCAGTGATTGAGAAGGCAAGCACCACCTTCCCGAACACTAGAATCACTGTTTCCACACTGTTGCCGAGAAAAGACTTCCACCACAATACAATCCACGAGATAAATGCCAGCATAGCACAAGACTGTGAATTAAAACAAAATGTGCACCTGGCCCAACATCCCACCCTCGGTGTGGAATGTCTTCGCGACCACGTCCATCTCCACAAGGAGCTAGTGCTGGTCTTTGCTAAGGCACTGAAGGTTGTCGCTCTTAACCGGGTCCACACCCAAACTCCAAGAGGACACCCCCCCCCCGGCCATCAGAGACCAGCGGGGTACAGCCCAGGACCACTACAGAGACCAACCAGGACCAGAGAGGATCCCCACACACATGCCATCAGAGCACAACACCAATGTCCGACCTGCACCATGCCTGCCCTACAGGGGAGCAGGACCACCCCAGCCAGGCAGAGGGAGATGTGCTCAGGATGTGAGCAATACTACAGGCAGAGACAATTCATTGAGACATAAAGCAGATGCTCAGCATCATCTGCGCCCGCTTTATGGATCAGGAAGCATAATGACTAGTTGTTAGAAAGATTTGCAGCTATATATTCTCAGCATTTATAGACACTTGAAATGTTCTTTTTTCCTCATTTAACATGACAAACACACACACACTTATCACAGTAAAAGACCAATCTTAGCATGAAATCCTTGCGTATCTCAACCTGGAATATCCAAGGCCTACGCTCTTCTGTGCTTGGCCTGAAGAGCAAGAACTCAGAGTTCCTAGATGAAATCAAAGATCTGGACATTATCTTTTTGCAAGAAACCTGGTGTAGACGAGAAGGGCCCACTGGTTGTCCCCCTGGGTACACAGAGCTGGTGGTCCCCTCCAATAAACTGCCAGGAGTAACCCAGGGCAGAGACTCTGGAGGCATACTGATTTGGTTTAAAGCAGAGCTTCGGAATTACATTGAATTTATAAAAAAGGGCGAAAACCACTTATGGCTCACGATTAAGAAAGGCATCATTTCTAGCATGCAAAATGTTTTCATTTGCGCACTCTATATCCCCCCGATAGAATCCCCGTACTACAAAGAGGACACCTTCTCCAACATTGAGAGGGACGTTAACCAATTCCAGGCCCAGGGGAACGTGTTGATCT
>NW_028225184.1:11710925-11730829 GCF_052327205.1 Somniosus microcephalus
CCGACTCTCAATCCCCCCTCACTCACCGACTCTCAGTCCCTCCACACTCACCGACTCTCAGTCCCCCCTCACTCACCGACTCTCAGTCCCCCTTCACTCACCGACTCTCAGTCCCCCCTCACTCACCGACGCTCGGTCTCCCCTCACTCACCGACTCTCCATCCCCCCTCACTCACCGACTCTCAATCCCCCCTCACTCACCGACTCTCAGTCCCTCCACACTCACCGACTCTCAGTCCCCCCTCACTCACCGACTCTCAGTCCCCCCTCACTCACCCACGCTCAGTCCCCCCTCACTCACCGACTCTCAGTACCCCCTCACTCACCGACTCTCAGACCCCCCTCACTCACCGACTCTCCGTCCCCCCTCACTCACCGACTCTCAATCCCCCCTCACTCACCGACTCTCAGTCCCTCCACACTCACCGACTCTCAGTCCCCCCTCACTCACCGACTCTCAGTCCCCCCTCACTCACCCACGCTCAGTCCCCCCTCACTCACCGACTCTCAGTCCCCCCTCACTCACCGACTCTCAGACCCCCCTCACTCACCGACTCTCAGTTCCCCCTCACTCACCGACTCAGACCCCTCTCACTCACGGACTCTCAGTCCCCCCTCACTCACCGACTCTCAGTCCCCCCTCACTCACCGACTCTCAATCCCCCCTCACTCACCGACTCTCAGTCCCCCCTCACTCACCGACTCTCAGTCCCCCCTCACTCACCGACTCTCAGGCTCCCCTCACTCACCGACTCTCAGTCCCCCCTCACTCACCGACTCTCAGTCCCCCCCCACTCACCGACTCTCAGTCCCCCCTCACTCACCGACTCTGTCCCCCATCACTCACCGACGCTCAGTCCCCCCTCACTCACCGACTCTCAGTCCCCCCTCACTCACTGACTCTCAGTCCCCCCTCACTCACCGACTCTCAGTCCCCCCTCACTCACCGACTCTCAGTCCCCCCTCACTCACCGACTCTCAGTCCCCCCTCACTCACAGACTCTCAGTCCCACCTCACTCACCGACTCTCAGTCCCCCCTCACTCACCGACTCTCAGTCCCCCTTCACTCACAGACTCTCAGTCCCCCCTCACTCACCGACTCTCAGTCCCCCCTCACTCGCCGACTCTCAATCCCCCCTCACTCACCGACTCTCAGTCCCTCCACACTCACCGACTCTCAGTCCCCCCTCACTCACCGACTCTCAGTCCCCCCTCACTCACCGACTCTCAGTCCCCCTTCACTCACCGACTCTCAGTCCCTCCTCACTCACCGACTCTCAGTCCCCCCTCACTCACCGACGCTCAGTCCCCCCTCACTCACCGACTCTCCATCCCCCCTCACTCACTGACTCTCAGTCCCCCCTCACTCACTCACTCTCAGTCCCCCTCACTCACTGACTCTCAGTCCCCTCTCACTCACTGACTCTCAGTCCCCACTCACTCACCGACTCTCTGTCCCCCTCACTCACCGACTCTCAGTCACCCTCACTCACTCACTCTCAGTCCCCCTCACTCACCCACTCTCAGTCCCCCCTCACTCATCGACTCTCCGTCCCCCTCACTCAGTCACTCTCAGTCCCCCCCTCACTCACCGACTCTCAGTCCCCCCTCACTCACCGACTCTCAGTCCCCCTCACTCACCGACTCTCAGTCCCCCCTCACTCACCGACTCTCAGTCCCCCCTCACTCACCGACTCTCAGTCCCCCCTCACTCACCGACTCTCAGTCCCCCCCTCACTTAGCGACTCTCGGTCCCCCCTCACTCACCGACTCTGTCCCCACTCACTCACCGAAACTCAATCCCCCCTCACTCATCGACTCTCAGTCCCCCTTCACTCACCGACTCTCAGTCCCCCCTCACTCACCGAATCTCAGTCCCCCCTCACTCACCGACTCTCAGTCCCCCCTCACTCACCGACTCTCAGTCCCCCCTCACTCACCCACGCTCAGTCCCCCCTCACTCACCGACTCTCAGTCCCCCCTCACTCACCGACTCTCAGACCCCCCTCACTCACCGACTCTCCGTCCCCCCTCACTCACCGACTCTCAATCCCCCCTCACTCACCGACTCTCAGTCCCTCCACACTCACCGACTCTCAGTCCCCCCTCACTCACCGACTCTCAGTCCACCCTCACTCACCCACGCTCAGTCCCCCCTCACTCACCGACTCTCAGTCCCCCCTCACTCACCGACTCTCAGACCCCCCTCACTCACCGACTCTCAGTTCCCCCTCACTCGCCGACTCAGACCCCTCTCACTCACGGACTCTCAGTCCCCCCTCACTCACCGACTCTCAGTCCCCCCTCACTCACCGACTCTCGATCCCCCCTCACTCACCGACTCTCAGTCCCCCCTCACTCACCGACTCTCAGTCCCCCCTCACTCACCGACTCTCAGGCTCCCCTCACTCACCGACTCTCAGTCCCCCCTCACTCACCGACTCTCAGTCCCCCCCCACTCACCGACTCTCAGTCCCCCCTCACTCACCGACTCTGTCCCCCATCACTCACCGACTCTCAGTCCCCCTTCACTCACCGACTCTCAGTCCCCCCTCACTCACTGACTGTCAGTCCCCCCTCACTCACCGACTCAGTCCCCCCTCACTCACCGATTCTGTCCCCCCTCACTCACCGACTCTCAGTCCCCCCTCACTCACTCACTCTCAGTCCCCCCTCACTCACCGACTCTCAGTCCCCCCTCACTCACTCACTCTCAGTCCCCCCTCACTCACTGACTCTCAGTACCCCCTCACTCACTCACTTTCAGTCCCACCTCACTCATCCACCCTCAGTCCCCCTCACTCACCGACTCTCAGTCCCCCCTCACTCACTCACTCTCAGTCCCCCCTCACTCACCGACTCTCAGTCCCTCCTCACTCACCCACTCTCAGTTCCCCTCACTCACCGACTCTCAGTACCCCCTCACTCACCCACTCTCAGTCCCCCCTCACTCACCGACTCTCTGTCCCCTCACTCACCGACTCTCAGTCCCCCTCACTCACTGACTCTCAGCCCCCCTCACTCACCGACTCTCAGTCCCCCCTCACTCACCGACTCTCAGTCCCCCCTCACTCACTCACTCTCAGTCCCCCCCTCACTCACTCACTCTCAGTCACCCCTCACTCACCGACTCTCAGTCCCCCCTCACTCACACACTCTCAGTCCCCCCTCACTCACCGACTCTCAGTCCCCCTTCACTCACCGACTCTCAGTCCCCCCTCACTCACCGACTCTCAGTCCCCCCTCACTCTCCGACTCTCAGTCCCCCCTCACTCACCGACTCTCAGTCCCCCTCACTCACCGACTCTCAGACCCCCTCACTCACCGACTCTCAGTCCCCCTCACTCACCGACTCTAAGTCCCCCCTCACTCACCCACTCTCAGTCCCCCCTCACTCACCGACTCTCAGTCCCTCCTCACTCACCGACTCTCAGTCCCCCCTCACTCACTCTCTCTCAGTCCCCCCCTCACTCACCGACGCTCAGTCCCCCCTCACTCACCGACTCTCAGTCCCCCCTCACTCACCGACGCTGAGTCCCCCCTCACTCACCGACTCTCTGTCCCCCCTCACTCACTCACTCTCAGTCCCCCCTCACTCACCGACTCTCAGTCCCCCCTCACTCACCGACTCTCAGTCCCCCCTCACTCACCGACTCTCAGTCCCCCCTCACTCACTCACTCTCAGTCCCCCCTCACTCACCCACTCTCAGTCCCTCCTCACTCACTGACTCTCAGTCCCCCCTCACTCACATACTCTCAGTCCCCCCTCACTCACCGACTCTCAGTCCCCCCTCACTCATTGGCTCTCAGTCCCCCCTCACTCACCGACTCTCTGTCCCCCCTCACTCACTGACTCTCAGTACCCCCTCACTCACCGACTCTCAGTCCCCCCTCACTCACCGACTCTCAGTCCCCCTCACTCACCGACTCTCAGTCCCGCCTCACTCACTGACTCTCAGTCCCCCCTACTCACCGACTCTCAGTCCCCCCTCACTCACCCACTCTCAGTCCCCCCTCACTCACCGACTCTCAGTCCCCCCTCACTCACCCACTCTCAGTCCCCCCTCACTCACCGACTCTCAGTCCCCCCTCACTCACCCACTCTCAGTCCCCCCTCACTCACTGACTCTCAGTCCCCCCTCACTCACCGACTCTCAGTCCCCCTCACTCACCGACTCTCAGTCCCCCCTCACTCACCGACTCTCAGTCCCCCCTCACTCACCGACTCTCAGTCCCCCCTCACTCACCGACTCTCAGTCCCCCCTCGCTTACCGACTCTCAGTACCCCCTCACTCACCGACTCTCAGTCCCCCCTCGCTTACCGACTCTCAGTCCCCCCTCACTCACCGACTCTAAGTCCCCCTCACTCACCGACTCTCAGTCCCCCCTCACTCACCGACTCTCAGTCCCCCCTCACTCACCGAATCTCAGTCACCCCTCACTCACCGACTCTCAGTCCCCACTCACTCACCGACTCTCAGTCCCCCCTCACTAACCCACTCTCAGTCCCCCTCTCTCTCCGACTCTCAGTCCCCCATCACTCACCGATTCTCAGTCCCCCCTCACTCACTGACTCTCAGTCCCCCCTCACGAACCGACTCTCAGTCCCCCCTCACTCACTCACTCTCAGTCCCCCCTCACTCAGCCACGCTCAGTCCCCCCTCACTCACCGACTCTCAGTCCCCCCTCACTCACCGACTCTCAGTCCCCCCTCACTCACCGACTCTCAGTCCCCCCTCGCTTACCGACTCTCAGTCCCCCTCACTCACCGACTCTCAGTCCCCCCTCACTCACCGACTCTCAGTCCCCCCTCACTCACCGACTCTCAGTCTCTCACTCACCCACTCTCAGTCCCCCCTCACTCACCCACTCTCAGTCCCCCCTCACTCACCGACTCTCAGTCCCCCCTCACTCACCGACTCTCAGTCCCCCCTCACTCACCGACTCTCAGTCCCCCCTCGCTTACCGACTCTCAGTCCCCTCACTCACCGACTCTCAGTCCCCTCACACACCGACTGTCAGTCCCCCCTCACTCACCGACTCTCAGTCCCCCCTCACTCACCGACTCTCAGTCCCTCCTCACTCACCGACTCTCAGTCCCCCTCACTCACCGACTCTCAGTCCCCTCACTCACCGACTCTCAGTCCCCCCTCACTCACCGACTCTCAGTCCCCCCTCACTCACCGACTCTCAGTCCCACCTCACTCACCGACTCTCAGTCCCCCCTCACTCACCGACTCTCAGTCCCCTCACTCACTGACTCTCAGTCCCCCCTCACTCACCGACTCTCAGTCCCCACTCACTCACCGACTCTCAGTCCCCCCTCACTCACTGACTCTCAGTCCCCCCTCACTCACCGACTCTCAGTCCCCCCTCACTCACTGACTCTCAGTCCCCCCTCACTCACTGACTGTCAGTCCCCCCTCACTCACCGACTCAGTCCCCCCTCACTCACCGATTCTGTCCCCCCTCACTCACCGACTCTCAGTACCCCCTCACTCACTCACTCTCAGTCCCCCCTCACTCACCGACTCTCAGTCCCCCCTCACTCACTCACTCTCAGTCCCCCCTCACTCACCGACTCTCAGTACCCCCTCACTCACTCACTTTCAGTCCCACCTCACTCATCCACCCTCAGTCCCCCTCACTCACCGACTCTCAGTCCCCCCTCACTCACTCACTCTCAGCCCCCCCTCACTCACCGACTCTCAGTCCCTCCTCACTCACCCACTCTCAGTCCCCCCTCACTCACCGACGCTCAGTCCCCCCTCACTCACCGACTCTCAGTTCCCCTCACCTACCGACTCTCAGTACCCCCTCACTCACCCACTCTCAGTCCCCCCTCACTCACCGACTCTCTGTCCCCTCACTCACCGACTCTCAGTCCCCCTCACTCACTGACTCGCAGTCCCCCCTCACTCACCGACTCTCAGTCCCCCCTCACTCACTCACTCTCAGTCCCCCCCTCACTCACTCACTCTCAGTCCCCCCTCACTCACCGACTCTCAGTCCCCCCTCACTCACCCACTCTCAGTCCCCCCTCACTCACCGACTCTCAGTCCCCCTTCACTCACCGACTCTCAGTCCCCCCTCACTCACCGACTCTCAGTCCCCCCTCACTCTCCGACTCTCAGTCCCCCCTCACTCACCGACTCTCAGTCCCCCTCACTCACCGACTCTCAGACCCCCTCACTCACCGACTCTCAGTCCCCCTCACTGACCGACTCTAAGTCCCCCCTCACTCACCCACTCTCAGTCCCCCCTCACTCACCGACTCTCAGTCCCTCCTCACTCACCGACTCTCAGTCCCCCCTCACTCACTCTCTCTCAGTCCCCCCCTCACTCACCGACGCTCAGTCCCCCCTCACTCACCGACTCTCAGTCCCCCCTCACTCACCGACGCTGAGTCCCCCCTCACTCACCGACTCTCTGTCCCCCCTCACTCACTCACTCTCAGTCCCCCCTCACTCACCGACTCTCAGTCCCCCCTCACTCACCGACTCTCAGTCCCCCCTCACTCACCGACTCTCAGTCCCCCCTCACTCACTCACTCTCAGTCCCCCCTCACTCACCCACTCTCAGTCCCCCCTCACTCACCGACTCTCAGTCCCCCCTCACTCACATACTCTCAGTCCCCCCTCACTCACCGACTCTCAGTCCCCCCTCACTCATTGGCTCTCAGTCCCCCCTCACTCACCGACTCTCTGTCCCCCCTCACTCACTGACTCTCAGTACCCCCTCACTCACCGACTCTCAGTCCCCCCTCACTCACCGACTCTCTGTCCGCCCTCACTCACCGACGCTCAGTCCCCCCTCACTCACCGACTCTCTGTCCCCCCTCACTCACCGACTCTCAGTCCCCCCTCACTCAGCGACTCTCTGTCCCCCCTCACTCACCGACTCTCAGTCCCCCCTCACTCACTGACTCTCAGTCCCCCCTCACTCACCGACTCTCTGTCCCCCCTCACTCACCGACTCTCAGTCCCCCCTCACTCACCGAGTCTCAGTCCCCCCTCACTCACCGATTCTCAGTCCCCCTCACTCACCGACTCTCAGTCCCCCCTCACTCACCGACTCTCAGTCCCCCCTCACTCAACGACTCTCAGTCCCCCTCACTCACTCACTCTCCGTCCCCCTCACTCACCGACTCTCAGTCCCCCCTCACTCACCGACTCTCAGTCCCCCCTCACTCAACGACTCTCAGTCCCCCTCACTCACTCACTCTCAGTCCCTCTCACTCACCGACTCTCAGTCCCCCCTCACTCACCGACTCTCAGTCCCCCCTCACTCACCGACTCTCTGTCACCCCTCACTCACCGACTCTCAGTCCCCCCTCAGTCACCGACTCTCAGTCCCCTCACTCACCGGCTCTCAGTCCCCCCTCACTCACCGACTCTCAGTCCCCCTTCACTCACTGACTCACAATACCCCCTCACTCACCGACTCTCAGTCCCCCCTCACTCACCGACTCTCAGTACCCCCTCTCTCACCGACTCACAATACCCCCTCACTCACCGACTGTCAGTCCCCCCTCACTCACCGACTCTCAGTCCCCCCTCACTCACCGACTCTCAGTCCCCCCTCACTCACCGACTATCAGTCCCCCCTCACTCACCGACTCTCAGTCTCCCCTCACTCACCGACTGTCAGTCCCCCCTCACTCACCGACTCTCAGTCCCCCCTCACTCACCGACTCTCAGTCCCTCCTCACTCACCGACTCTCAGTCCCCCCTCACTCACCGACTCTCAGTCCCCCCTCACTCACCGACTCTCAGTCCCCCCTCACTCACCGACTCTCAGTCCCCCCTCACTCACCGACTCTCAGTCCCCCCTCACTCACCGATTCTCAGTCCCCCCTCACTCACCGACTCTCAGTCCCCCCTCACTCACCGACTCTCAGTCCTCCCTCACTCACCGACTCTCAGTCCCCCCTCACTCACCGACGCTCAGTCCCCCCTCACTCACCGACGCTCAGTCCCCCCTCACTCACCGACTCTCAGTCCCCCCTCACTCACCGACACTCAGTCCCCCCTCACTCACCGACTCTCTGTCCCCCCTCACTCACTCACTCTCAGTCCCCCCTCACTCACCGACTCTCAGTTCCCCCTCACTCACCGACTCTCATTCCCCCCTCACTCACCGACTCTCAGTCCCCCCTCACTCACCCACTCTCAGTCCCCCCTCACTCACCGACTCTCAGTCCCCCCTCACTCACCCACTCTCAGTCCCCCTCACTCACTGACTCTCAGTACCCCCTCACTCACCGACTCTCAGTCCCCCCTCACTCACCGACTCTCAGTCCCCCCTCACTCACCGACTCTCAGTCCCCCCTCACTCACCGACTCTCAGTCCCCCCTCGCTTACCGACTCTCAGTCCCCCCTCACTCACCGACTCTCAGTCCCCCCTCACTCACCGACTCTCAGTCCCCCCTCACTCACCGACTCTCAGTCCCCCTTCGCTTACCGACTCTCAGTCCCCCCTCACTCACCGACTCTCAGTCCCCCCTCGCTTACCGACTCTCAGTCCCCCCTCACTCACCGACTCTCAGTCCCCCTCACTCACCGACTCTCAGTCCCCCCTCACTCACTGACTCTCAGGCTCCCCTCACTCACCGACTCTCAGTCCCCCCTCACTCACCGACTCTCAGTCCCCCCTCACTCACCGACTCTCAGTCCCCCCTCACTCACCGACTCTCAGTCCCCCCTCACTCACCGGCTCTGTCCCCCATAACTCACCGACTCTCAGTCCCCCCTCACTCACCGACTCTCAGTCCCCCCTCACTCACTGACTCTCAGTCCCCCCTCACTCACCGACTCTCAGTCCCCCCTCACTCACCGACTCTCAGACCCCCTCACTCACCCACTCTCAGTCCCCCCCTCACTCACCGACGCTCAGTCCCCCCTCACTCACCGACTCTCAGTCCCCCCTCACTCACCGACGCTCAGTCCCCCCTCACTCACCGACTCTCTGTGCCCCCTCACTCACTCACTCTCAGTCCCCCCTCACTCACCGACTCCCAGTCCCCCCTCACTCACCGACTCTCAGTCCCCCCTCACTCACCGACTCTCAGTCCCCCCTCACTCACCCACTCTTAGTCCCCCCTCACTCACCGACTCTCAGTACCCCCTCACTCACAGACACTCAGGCCCCCCTCACTCACCGACTCTCAGTCCCCCCTCACTCACCGACTCTCTGTCACCCCTCACTCACCGACTCTCAGTCCCCCCTCAGTCACCGACTCTCAGTCCCCTCACTCACCGGCTCTCAGTCCCCCCTCACTCACCGACTCTCAGTCCCCCTTCACTCACTGACTCACAATACCCCCTCACTCACCGACTCTCAGTCCCCCCTCACTCACCGACTCTCAGTCCCCCCTCACTCACCGACTCTCAATCCCCCCTCACTCACCGACTCAGTCCCCCCTCACTCACCGACTCTCAGTCCCCCCTCACTCACCGACTCTCAGTCCACCTCACTCAGCGACTCTCAGTCCCCCCTCACTCACCGACACTCAGTCCCCCCTCACTCACCGACTCTCAGTCCCCCTCACTCACCGACTCTCAGTCCCCCCTCACTCACCGACTCTCAGTCCCCCCTCACTCACCGACTCTGTCCCCCCTCACTCACCGACTCTCATTCCCCCCTCACTCACCGAATCTCAGTCCCCTCACTCTCCGACTCTCAGCCCCCCTCACTCACTGACTCTCAGTCCCCCCTCACTCACTCTCAGTCCCCCCTCACTCACCGACTCTCAGACCCCTCACTCACCGACTCTCAGTCCCCCTCACTCACCGACTCTCAGTCCCCCCTCACTCACTGACTCTCAGTCCCCCCTACTCACCGACTCTCAGTCCCCCCTCACTCACCCACTCTCAGTCCCCCCTCACTCACCGACTCTCAGTCCCCCCTCACTCACCCACTCTCAGTCCCCCCTCACTCACCGACTCTCAGTCCCCCCTCACTCACCCACTCTCAGTCCCCCCTCACTCACTGACTCTCAGTCCCCCCTCACTCACCGACTCTCAGTCCCCCTCACTCACCGACTCTCAGTCCCCCCTCACTCACCGACTCTCAGTCCCCCCTCACTCACTGACTCTCAGTCCCCCCTCACTCACCGACTCTCAGTCCCCCCTCACTCACCGACTCTCTGTCACCCCTCACTCACCGACTCTCAGTCCCCCCTCAGTCACCGACTCTCAGTCCCCTCACTCACCGGCTCTCAGTCCCCCCTCACTCACCGACTCTCAGTCCCCCTTCACTCACTGACTCGCAGTCCCCCCTCTCTCACCGACTCACAATACCCCCTCACTCACCGACTCTCAGTCCCCCCTCACTCACCGACTCTCAGTCCCCCCTCACTCACCGACTCTCAGTCCCCCCTCACTCACCGACTCTCAGTCCCCCCTCACTCACCGACTCTCAGTCTCCCCTCACTCACCGACTGTCAGTCCCCCCTCACTCACCAATTCTCAGTCCCCCCTCACTCACCGACTCTCAGTCCCTCCTCACTCACCGACTCTCAGTCCCCCCTCACTCACCGACTCTCAGTCCCCCCTCACTCACCGACTCTCAGTCCCCCCTCACTCACCGACTCTCAGTCCCCCCTCACTCACCGACTCTCAGTCCCCCCTCACTCATTAACTCTCAGTCCCCCCTCACTCACCGACTCTCAGTCCCCCCTCACTCACCGACTCTCAGTCCTCCCTCACTCACCGACTCTCAGTCCCCCCTCACTCACCGACTCTCAGTCCCCCCTCACTCACCGACGCTCAGTCCCCCCTCACTCACCGACGCTTAGTCCCCCCTCACTCACCGACTCTCAGTCCCCCCTCACTCACCGACGCTCAGTCCCCCCTCACTCACCGACTCTCTGTCCCCCCTCACTCACTCACTCTCAGTCCCCCCTCACTCACCGACTCTCAGTCCCCCCTCACTCACCGACTCTCATTCCCCCCTCACTCACCGACTCTCAGTCCCCCCTCACTCACCCACTCTCAGTCCCCCCTCACTCACCGACTCTCAGTCCCCCCTCACTCACCCACTCTCAGTCCCCCTCACTCACTGACTCTCAGTACCCCCTCACTCACCGACTCTCAGTCCCCCCTCACTCACCGACTCTCAGTCCCCCCTCACTCACCGACTCTCAGTCCCCCCTCACTCACCGACTCTCAGTCCCCCCTCACTCACCGACTCTCAGTCCCCCTCACTCACCCACTCTCAGTCCCCCCTCACTCACCCACTCTCAGTCCCCCCTCACTCACCGACTCTCAGTCCCCCCTCACTCACCGACTCTCAGTCCCCCCTCACTCACCGACTCTCAGTCCCCCCTCGCTTACCGACTCTCAGTCCCCCTCACTCACCGACTCTCAGTCCCCTCACACACCGACTGTCAGTCCCCCCTCACTCACCGACTCTCAGTCCCCCCTCACTCACCGACTCTCAGTCCCTCCTCACTCACCGACTCTCAGTCCCCCTCACTCACCGACTCTCAGTCCCCTCACTCACCGACTCTCAGTCCCCCCTCACTCACCGACTCTCAGTCCCACCTCACTCACCGACTCTCAGTCCCCCCTCACTCACCGACTCTCAGTCCCCTCACTCACCGACTCTCAGTCCCCCCTCACTCACCGACTCTCAGTCCCCACTCACTCACCGACTCTCAGTCCCCCCTTACTCACTGACTCTCAGTCCCCCCTCACTCACCGACTCTCAGTCCCCCCTCATTCACTGACTCTCAGTCCCCCCTCACTCACTGACTGTCAGTCCCCCCTCACTCACCGACTCAGTCCCCCCTCACTGACCGATTCTGTCCCCCCTCACTCACCGACTCTCAGTCCCCCCTCACTCACTCACTCTCAGTCCCCCCTCACTCACCGACTCTCAGTCCCCCCTCACTCACTCACTCTCAGTCCCCCCTCACTCACCGACTCTCAGTACCCCCTCACTCACTCACTTTCAGTCCCACCTCACTCATCCACCCTCAGTCCCCCTCACTCACCGACTCTCAGTCCCCCCTCACTCACTCACTCTCAGTCCCCCCTCACTCACCGACTCTCAGTCCCTCCTCACTCACCCACTCTCAGTCCCCCCTCACTCACCGACGCTCAGTCCCCTCACTCACCGACTCTCAGTTCCCCTCACTCACCGACTCTCAGTACCCCCTCACTCACCCACTCTCAGTCCCCCCTCACTCACCGACTCTCTGTCCCCTCACTCACCGACTCTCAGTCCCCCTCACTCACTGACTCTCAGTCCCCCCTCACTCACCGACTCTCAGTCCCCCCTCACTCACCGACTCTCAGTCCCCCCTCACTCACTCACTCTCAGTCCCCCCCTCACTCACTCACTCTCAGTCCCCCCTCACTCACCGACTCTCAGTCCCCCCTCACTCACCCACTCTCAGTCCCCCCTCACTCACCGACTCTCAGTCCCCCTTCACTCACCGACTCTCAGTCCCCCCTCACTCACCGACTCTCAGTCCCCCCTCACTCTCCGACTCTCAGTCCCCCCTCACTCACCGACTCTCAGTCCCCCTCACTCACCGACTCTCAGACCCCCTCACTCACCGACTCTCAGTCCCCCTCACTCACCGACTCTAAGTCCCCCCTCACTCACCCACTCTCAGTCCCCCCTCACTCACCGACTCTCAGTCCCTCCTCACTCACCGACTCTCAGTCCCCCCTCACTCACTCTCTCTCAGTCCCCCCCTCACTCACCGACGCTCAGTCCCCCCTCACTCACCGACTCTCAGTCCCCCCTCACTCACCGACGCTGAGTCCCCCCTCACTCACCGACTCTCTGTCCCCCCTCACTCACTCACTCTCAGTCCCCCCTCACTCACCGACTCTCAGTCCCCCCTCACTCACCGACTCTCAGTCCCCCCTCACTCACCGACTCTCAGTCCCCCCTCACTCACTCACTCTCAGTCCCCCCTCACTCACCCACTCTCAGTCCCCCCTCACTCACCGACTCTCAGTCCCCCCTCACTCACATACTCTCAGTCCCCCCTCACTCACCGACTCTCAGTCCCCCCTCACTCATTGGCTCTCAGTCCCCCCTCACTCACCGACTCTCTGTCCCCCCTCACTCACTGACTCTCAGTACCCCCTCACTCACCGACTCTCAGTCCCCCCTCACTCACTGACTCTCAGTCCCCCCTCACTCACTCTCAGTCCCCCCTCACTCACCGATTCTCAGACCCCTCACTCACCGACTCTCAGTCCTCCTCACTCACCGACTCTCAGTCCCCCCTCACTCACTGACTCTCAGTCCCCCCTACTCACCGACTCTCAGTCCCCCCTCACTCACCCACTCTCAGTCCCCCCTCACTCACCGACTCTCAGTCCCCCCTCACTCACCCACTCTCAGTCCCCCCTCACTCACCGACTCTCAGTCCCCCCTCACTCACCCACTCTCAGTCCCCCCTCACTCACTGACTCTCAGTCCCCCCTCACTCACCGACTCTCAGTCCCCCTCACTCACCGACTCTCAGTCCCCCCTCACTCACCGACTCTCAGTCCCCCCTCACTCACCGACTCTCAGTCCCCCCTCACTCACCGACTCTCAGTCCCCCCTCGCTTACCGACTCTCAGTACCCCCTCACTCACCGACTCTCAGTCCCCCCTCGCTTACCGACTCTCAGTCCCCCCTCACTCACCGACTCTAAGTCCCCCTCACTCACCGACTCTCAGTCCCCCCTCACTCACCGACTCTCAGTCCCCCCTCACTCACCGAATCTCAGTCACCCCTCACTCACCGACTCTCAGTCCCCACTCACTCACCGACTCTCAGTCCCCCCTCACTAACCCACTCTCAGTCCCCCTCTCTCTCCGACTCTCAGTCCCCCCTCACTCACCGATTCTCAGTCCCCCCTCACTCACTGACTCTCAGTCCCCCCTCACTAACCGACTCTCAGTCCCCCCTCACTCACTCACTCTCAGTCCCCCCTCACTCAGCCACTCTCAGTCCCCCCTCACTCACCGACTCTCAGTCCCCCCTCACTCACTGACTCGTAGTCCCCCCTCACTCACCGACTCTCTGTCCCCCCTCACTCACCGACTCTCAGTCCCCCCTCACTCACCCACTCTCAGTCCCCCCTCACTCACCGACTCTCAGTCCCCCCTCACTCACCGACTCTCTGTCCCCCCTCACTCACCGACTCTCTGCCCCCCTCACTCACCGACTCTCAGTCCCCCCTCACTCACTGACTCTCTGTCCCCCCTCACTCACGGACTCTCAGTCCCCCCTCACTCACCGACTCTCAGTCCCCCCTCACTCACCGACTCTCAGTCCCCCCTCACTCACCGACTCTCAGTCCCCCCTCACTCAGCGACTCTCAGTCCCCCTCACTCACCGACTCTCAGTCCCCCCTCACTCACCGACTCTCAGTCCCCCCTCACTCACCGACTCTCAGTCCCCCTCACTCACCGACTCTCAGTCCCCCCTCAATCACCGAGTCTCAGTCCCCCCTCACTCACCGACTCTCAGTCCCCCCTCACTCACCGACTCTCAGTCCCCCCTCACTCAACGACTCTCAGTCCCCCTCACTCACTCACTCTCAGTCCCCCTCACTCACCGACTCTCAGTCACCCCTCACTCACCGACTCTCAGTCCCCCCTCACTCAACGACTCTCAGTCCCCCTCACTCACTCACTCTCAGTCCCCCTCACTCACCGACTCTCAGTCCCCCCTCACTCACAGACACTCAGTCCCCCCTCACTCACCGACTCTCAGTCCCCCCTCACTCACCGACTCTCTGTCACCCCTCACTCACCGACTGTCAGTCCCCCCTCACTCACCCACTCTCAGTCCCCCCTCACTCACCGACTCTCAGTCCCCCCTCACTCACCGACTCTCAGTCCCCTCACTCACCGGCTCTCACTCCCCGCTCACTCACCGACTCTCAGTACCCCCTCACTCACCGACTCTCAGTGCCCCCTCACTCACCGACTCTCAGTCCCCCCTCACTCACCGACTCTCAGTCCCCCCTCACTCACCGACTCTCAGTACCCCCTCACTCACCGACTCTCAGTCCCCCCTCACTCACCGACTCTCAGTCCCCCCTCACTCACCGACTCTCAGTCCCACCTCACTCACCGACTCTCAGTCCCCCCTCACTCACCGACTCTCAGTCCCCCCTCACTCACCGACTCTCAGTCCCCCCTCACTCACCGACTCTCAGTCCCCCCTCACTCACCGACTCTCAGTCCCCCCTCACTCACCGACTCTCAATCCCCCCTCACTCACCGACTCTCAGTCCCCCCTCACTCACCAACTCTCAGTCCCCCCTCACTCACCGACGCTCAGTCCCCCCTCACTCACCGACGCTCAGTCCCACCTCACTCACCGACTCTCAGTCCCCGCTCACTCTCCGACGCTCAGTCCCCCCTCACTCACCGACTCTCTGTCCCCCCTCACTCATTCACTCTCAGTCCCCCCTCACTCACCGACTCTCAGTCCCCCCTCACTCACTGACTCTCAGTCCCCCCTCACTCACCCACTCTCAGTCCCCCCTCACTCACTCACTCTCAGTCCCCCCTCACTCACCGACTCTCAGTCCCCCCTCACTCACCGACGCTCAGTCCCCCCTCACTCACCGACTCTCTGTCCTCCCGCACTCACTCACTCTCAGTCCCCCCTCACTCACCGACTCTCAGTCCCCCCTCACTCACCGACTCTCAGTCCCCCCTCACTCACCGACTCTCAGTCCCCCCTCACTCACCGACTCTCAGTCCCCCCTCACTCACTCACTCTCAGTCCCCCCTCACTCACCGACTCTCAGTCCACCCTCACTCACCGACTCTCAGTCCCCCCTCACTCACCGACTCTCAGTCCCCCCTCACTCACCGACTCTCAGTCCCCCCTCACTCACAGACTCTCAGTCCCCCCTCACTCACCGACTCTCAGTCCCCCCTCACTCACCGACTCTCTGTCCCCCCTCACTCACTGACTCTCAGTCCCCCCTCACTCACTGACTCTCAGTCCCCCCTCACTCACCGACTCTCTGTCCCCCCTCACTCACCGACTCTCAGTCCCCCCTCACTCACCGACTCTCTGTCCCCCCTCACTCACCGACTCTCAGTCCCCCCTCACTCACCGACTCTCTGTCCCCCCTCACTCACCGACTCTCAGTCCCCCCTCACTCACTGACTCTCAGTCCCCCCTCACTCACCGACTCTCTGTCCCCCCTCACTCACCGACTCTCAGTCCCCCTCACTCACCGACTCTCAGTCCCCCCTCACTCACCGACTCTCAGTCCCCCTCACTCACCGACTCTCAGTCCCCCCTCACTCACCGACTCTCTGTCCCCCCTCACTCACCGACTCTCAGTCCCCCCTCACTCACCGACTCTCTGTCCCCCCTCACTCACCGACTCTCTGTCCCCCCTCACTCACAGACTCTCAGTCCCCCCTCACTCACTGACTCTCAGTCCCCCCTCACTCACCGACTCTCAGTCCCCCCTCACTCACCGAGTCTCAGTCCCCCCTCACTCACCGACTCTCAGTCCCCCTCACTCACCGACTCTCAGTCCCCCCTCACTCACCGACTCTCAGTCCCCCCTCACTCAACGACTCTCAGTCCCCCTCACTCACTCACTCTCAGTCCCCCTCACTCACCGACTCTCAGTCACCCCCCACTCACCGACTCTCAGTCCCCCCTCACTCAACGACTCTCAGTCCACCTCACTCACTCACTCTCAGTCCCCCTCACTCACCGACTCTCAGTCCCCCCTCAGTCACAGACACTCAGTCCCCCCTCACTCACCGACTCTCAGTCCCCCCTCACTCACCGACTCTCTGTCACCCCTCACTCACCGACTCTCAGTCCCCCCTCACTGACCCACTCTCAGTCCCCCCTCACTCACCGACTCTCAGTCCCCCCTCACTCACCGACTCTCAGTCCCCCCTCACTCACCGACTCTCAGTCCCCCCTCACTCACCGACTCTCAGTCCCCCCTCACTCACCGACTCTCAGTCCCTCCTCACTCACCGACTCTCAGTCAAACCTCACTCACCGACTCTCAGTCCCCCCTCACTCTCCGACTCTCAGTCCCCCCTCACTCACCGACTCTCAGTCCCCCCTCACTCACCGACTCTCAGTCCCCCCTCACTCACCGACTCTCACTCCCCCCTCACTCACCGACTCTCAGTACCCCCTCACTCACCGACTCTCAGTCCCCCCTCACTCACCGACTCTCAGTCCCCCCTCACTCACCGACTCTCAGTCCCCCCTCACTCACCGATGCTCAGTCCCCCCTCACTCACCGACGCTCAGTCCCCCCTCACTCACCGACTCTCAGTCCCCCCTCACTCTCCGACGCTCAGTCCCCCCTCACTCACCGACTCTCTGTCCCCCCTCACTCACCGACTCTCAGTCCCACCTCACTCACCGACTCTCAGTCCCCCCTCACTCACCGACTCTCAGTCCCCCTTCACTCACTCACTCTCAGTCCCCCCTCACTCACCGACTCTCAGTCCCCCCTCACTCACCGACTCTCAGTCCCCACTCACTCACCGACTCTCAGTCCCCCCTCACTCACCGACTCTCAGTCCCCCCTCACTCACTGACTCTCAGACCCCCCTCACTCACCGACTCTCAGTCCCCCCTCACTCACCGACTCTCAGTCCCCCCTGACTCACCGACTCTCAGTCCCCCCTCACTCACCGACTTTCTGTCCCCCCTCACTCACCGACTCTCAGTCCCCTCACTCACCGACTCTCAGTCCCCCCTCACTCACCGACTCTCAGTCCCCCCTCACTCAACGACTCTCAGTCCCCCTCACTCACTCACTCTCAGTCCCCCTCACTCACCGACTCTCAGTCCCCCCTCACTCACAGACACTCAGTCCCCCCTCACTCACCGACTCTCAGTCCCCCCTCACTCACCGACTCTCAGTCCCCCCTCACTCAACGACTCTCAGTCCCCCTCACTCACTCACTCTCAATCCCCCTCACTCACCGACTCTCAGTCCCCCCTCACTCACAGACACTCAGTCCCCCCTCACTCACCGACTCTCAGTACCCCCTCACTCACCGACTCTCAGTCCCCCCTCACTCACCGACTCTCAGTCCCCCCTCACTCACCGACTCTCAGTCCCCCCTCACTCACCAACTCTCAGTCCCTCCTCACTCATCGTCTCTCAGTCCCCCTCACTCACCAACTCTCAGTCCCCCCTCACTCACCGACTCTCAGTCCCCCTCACTCACCGACTCTCAGTCCCCCCTCACTCACCGAGTCTCAGTCCCCCCTCACTCACCGACTCTCAGTCCCCCCTCACTCACCGACTCTCAGTCCCCCCTCACTCAACGACTCTCAGTCCCCCTCACTCACTCACTCTCAGTCCCCCTCACTCACCGACTCTCAGTCACCCCTCACTCACCGACTCTCAGTCCCCCCTCACTCAACGACTCTCAGTCCCCCTCACTCACTCACTCTCAGTCCCCCTCACTCACCGACTCTCAGTCCCCCCTCACTCACAGACACTCAGTCCCCCCTCACTCACCGACTCTCAGTCCCCCCTCACTCACCGACTCTCTGTCACCCCTCACTCACCGACTCTCAGTCCCCCCTCACTCACCCACTCTCAGTCCCCCCTCACTCACCGACTCTCAGTCCCCCCTCACTCACCGACTCTCAGTCCCCTCACTCACCGGCTCTCACTCCCCGCTCACTCACCGACTCTCAGTCCCCCCTCACTCACCGACTCTCAGTCCCCCCTCACTCACCGACTCTCAGTCCCCCCTCACTCACCGACTCTCAGTCCCCCCTCACTCACCGACTCTCAGTACCCCCTCACTCACCGACTCTCAGTCCCCCCTCACTCACCGACTCTCAGTCCCCCCTCACTCACCGACTCTCACTCCCTCCTCACTCACCGACTCTCAGTCCCCCCTCACTCACCGACTCTCAGTCCCCCCTCACTCACCGACTCTCAGTCCCCCCTCACTCACCGACTCTCAGTCCCCCCTCACTCACCGACTCTCAGTCCCCCCTCACTCACCGACTCTCAATCCCCCCTCACTCACCGACTCTCAGTCCCCCCTCACTCACCGACTCTCAGTCCCCCCTCACTCACCGACGCTCAGGCCCCCTCACTCACCGACGCTCAGTCCCCCCTCACTCACCGACTCTCTGTCCCCCCTCACTCATTCACTCTCAGTCCTCCCTCACTCACCGACTCTCAGTCCCCCCTCACTCACCGACTCTCAGTCCCCCCTCACTCACCGACTCTCAGTCCCCCCTCACTCACTCACTCTCAGTCCCCCCTCACTCACCGACTCTCAGTCCCCCCTCACTCACCGACTCTCAGTCCCCACTCTCTCACCGACTCTCAGTCCCCCCTCACTCACCGACTCTCAGTCCCCCCTCACTCACTGACTCTCAGTCCCCCCTCACTCACCGACTCTCAGTCCCCCCTCACTCACCGACTCTCAGTCCCCCCTCACTCACCGACTCTCAGTCCCCCCTCACTCACCGACTCTCAGTCCCCCCTCACTCACCGACTCTCAGTCCCCCCTCACTCACCGACTCTCTGTCCCCCCTCACTCACCGACTCTCAGTCCCCCTCACTCACCGACTCTCAGTCCCCCCTCACTCACCGACTCTCAGTCCCCCCTCACTCACCGACTCTCAGTCCCCCCTCACTCACCGACTCTCAGTCCCCCCTCACTCACCGACTCTCAGTCCCCCCTCACTCACCGACTCTCAGTCCCCCCTCACTCACCGACTCTCAGTCCCCCCTCACTCACCGACTCTCAGTCCCCCCTCACTCACCGACTCTCAGTCCCCCTCACTCACCGACTCTCAGTCCCCCCTCACTCACCGACTCTCAGTCCCCCCTCACTCAACGACTCTCAGTCCCCCTCACTCACTCACTCTCAGTCCCCCTCACTCACCGACTCT
>NW_028225184.1:11731329-11767479 GCF_052327205.1 Somniosus microcephalus
GACAGACAGACAGACATCGGGACAGACAGAAGAGCCCTTTTATATATATAGACTAGCTGAAGTGCCCGGCGGTGCCGAGGCTTTTTCGAGGGCATGTTGTTGTTGGAAGAGAGAGAGAGAGCGACTGGGGGGAAGAGAGAGAGCGACTGGGGGGAAGAGAGGGAGGGGAGGGGTGGGGGGGAAGAGAGGGAGGGGAGGGGAGGGGGAGGGGAAGGGAGGGCGGGGGGAGGGGGAGGGGAGGGAGGCAGGGAAGGGAGGGGAGGGGGGAAGGAAGGGAGGGAGGGGGGGAGGGGAGGGAGGGGGAAGGGAGGGCGGGGGGGAGGGCGGGGAAGGGAGGGCGGGGGGGAGGAGGGGGAGGGAGGGAGGGAGGGGGGGAGGGGAGGGCAGGGGGAGGGAGGGCGGGGGGGAAGGGCAGGGGAGGGGAGGGGGGGATGGAGGGCGGGGGGGAGGGAGGGGAGGGAGGGCGGCGGGCGCCCCCCCCGAGGGTCGCGGCCCCCGAGGGTCGCGACCCCCCCGAGGGTCGCGCCCCCCCCCGGAGGTGAAGACCGCCGATTGCGCGCGCAGCAGGAGCTGAGACGCGGCGTCTCTCTCGGCCGGCGGGCCCGGTTGCCAGGGCAACCGTGACGCTGACCAAGCCAGAGAGAGAGACGCCGCGTCTCAGCTGCTCCTGCTGCGCGCGTGGCCCCCCCCCCGAGGGTCGCGGCCCCCCCCCCGAGGGTCGCGGCCCCCCCCCCCCCGAGGGTCGCGGCCGCCCCCCCCCCCCTCCCCCCGAGGTGAAGACCGCCGATTGCGGCTGTGCGAGACGTCCGGCGGGCCCGGTTGCCAGGGTAACGCTGGACGCTCAGCAAGCCCCGGCAGAGAGAGACGTCTCAGCTCCTGCTGCGCGCGCACCCTAGCGGCGCTGGGCTGAGGCTCGGCCCTCCAGCCTTCGAGTGGGGCCGGGAGGTGCCTAGCTCGGGCGTGGGTGCGGAGGAGACGCCGAGGCTTCTAGGCCTACCTGGAAAAACGGGGAAAGGTAGGAAAATTAATGAGATTAGATAAGTTAATTACTTTCTAAATCATTTTTTTTAAAACAATATGTGTTTTAAAAGCAACGTTTTTTTTTTAAGACGCAGAAAGCGGGAAAAAGGAAAAGTTTGGAATCAAGATGGCGGCGACTCACCTCGGTTCAGAACGATAAAGCCCGGCCACACGCGCACCGATTGGCCCGGCGGCACACGCCAGCAACCCGGCGTACGATTGGTCGAGCTCGAGGTCACTCTGTCGCTAATGAGCGGATAATGAGATGCTAATGAGTGGAATGTTGAAGGTTTTTGGGATACCGCGGGTGCAATTTTAGCCCGGCCGAAACGTAAATACGCTTAAAACCGTCTCGGAAGCGTAAGCTTTCTTTGGAGGTAACGCGCGCGTAGGTACGCCCTGTAACTTTCGAGTGCATACCCGCAACGCACACGCGATGACAGACAGACAGACAGATAGACAGAAAGATAGAAAGACAGATAGACAGAATGACAGAATGACAGAAGTACCGATTTATATATATAGATAAATAAGTTTTAAAAAAAATTTAAACAATAATTTTTTTTGTTGAAAAAAATTAATTTTTAATAAAAAGGGTCTAAAACTAAACTTACCTTATTGTAGATTCTTTAAAGTAATAAACCTGTGGAAAAAAAAATTCTAAATTGCACTAAAACACCACTTACCTGTAAAAATAAATACTTACGTGTGCTTTTTACAAGCGTAAAGACCGGAGGCCTTTAGACATGCGCAAATCCCCCAAAACAGAGGAAATCCAAGACGCACGCGCTGCCCCCTACAGCGCACGCGCTAGCCTCTTCACCTCTTGGGTTAGAGGAGAGGAAATGCCAGTTTTCAGCGCATGTGCTGTGCATGCTGAAAACCGGCATTTCCTCCAGCCAGACGCGTGAGTACCCCTTCCGTACTCACGCGTTTGGGGAGGAATTACTGCCCCGTTATGTCCGACAGGGTCAGGGTGGTGTCTTTGCAGCCGCGGCGACACAAATTAAAGGGCAGGTGCCAGGCGGCCATTTTTTTGGGGGGGCTGCCTGCCAGCACCTGCCCCCTTCCGCTTTTTCATGCGGGGTGCCAGCCGCGATTGCTCAGCCTGGCACTCCTCGAGTGCCGGGCTGTTTCCCTGACATCCCACAGCAGGGCCCCAAGTGCGCGCTGCGCTAGGCCCCACCCCTATAATCAGGGGAAGGGAGGCTTGTAATATCGCGGCGCTACGTGCCGACGCGTGTGGCGCTGTTGCACGTAGCACCGCGATATTCACTGGTAGTGCCCCAGGAAGGAGAGGGAGCGCTTCCAGTAGCGCCCCGCCTCCTGCCTGAGGCGCTACCACTGAATTTACAGTGCAGGCGCACTAACTTTTTCAGGTCGCTAAAAGTAGCGCCCCGGCGAAGTTAGCGCCCCAAAGGGGGCGTGACCAAATTTTCCCCCCTTAATGTTTTATCCTTTGTCAGCACTTGGGATGGACATGGTGGTGGTTTCAGCCTCAGCCCTCGATCTGGGGCCCAGCTGGGCTACCAGGGATCGGAGAGCCGGCAAAAGAGCCCAGCACGCAAGAGATGTGCCGGGCTCACGGAGCTCAGCCGGCACTCTGCGGGGGGGTTGGTCAAGAGGCCGGGGACGGCAACGGGGGGCAGGTGCTGGCAGGTGGCCAGCAACAAAAATGGCCGCCAGGCACCTCGCCTTTAATTAGCGCCGCCCCGGCCGCAGGTAGGCCCCCCTGACCCCGTCAGACATAGCGGCTGGCGGTATATCAGGGGGCGCTACCGAAGGTTGCGGCCAGGGCGTGAGCGGGGTGCTGCGCACAGCGATTACTTCACCGCCAGCAGTGCACTGCCGCAAGGGTGCTAATGGTTACTGCCACCGCTAACCTCCCGCTGAATTTCGTGCTTCTTAGGGCACTAACGGGAGGCACAAAGCCACCGAATTGTTAGGCCACAGAGTCATAGAGTCATCCCATCCGATTCAACCCATCGAGTCCGTGCCGGCTCTCTGTAGAGCAATCCAGTCAGTCCCATTCCCCCGCTCTATTCCCGTAGCCCTGCAAGTTTATTTCCCTCAAGTGCCTATCCTTGAAAACATTGAGTGTCTCCGCTTCCACCACGTCCGTCCGGCAGCGAATTCCAGGTCATCACCACTCGCTGCGTAAAAAAGTTTTTCCTCGTATCCCCCATATCTCTTGCCCAAAACCTTAAATCTGTGTCCGCTAGTCCTTGTACCATCAACTAATGGGAACAGCCTTTCCCCGTCTAGCCTATCCAAACTCGTCATAATCTTGTACACCTCTATCAAATCACCCCTCAACCTCCTTTGCTCTAATGAAAACAAATCCAGCTTCTCCAACCTGTCCTTGTAGCTAAGATCCCCCATCCTCGGAACCATTCTGGTAAATTTCCTCTGCACCCTCTCAAGGACATTCACATCCTTCCTAAAGTGTGGTGACCAGAACTGAACGCAATACTCCAGTTGTGGCCTAACCAGTGCTTTATAAAGATTCAGCATGACTTCTCTGATTTTGTACTCAATACCTCTATTTATGAAGCCCAAGATCCCATATGTTTTGTTAACCACTCTTTCAATATGTCCTGCCACCTTCAGGGACCTATGCACATTAACTCCCAGGTCCCTCTGTCCCTGCACACTCTTTAAAACTGTACCATTAAGTGTATATTGCCTCTCCCTGTTCCTTCTGCTAAAATACTTCTCTGTATTAAATTCCATCTGCCACTTGTCTGCCCATTCTGCTAGCCTTTCTATGCCCTGTTGCAGTCGATTGGTATCATCCTCACTGTTTGCCACAACCCCAAGTTTGGTGTCATCAGCAAATTTAGAAATTCTACTCTCTATTCCAATATCCAGGTCATTTATATATATCAAAAAAAGCAGTGGCCCCAGCACTGACCCTTGGGGGAACACCACTGTCTATCATCCTCCAGTCTGAAAAACAGCCATTTACCACAACTTCTGTCCTTAAGCCAATTCCTTATCCAAGCTGCCACTGACCCACCTATTCCATGAGCCTCAATTTTGTTACCAGCCTTCTATGTGGTACTTTGTGAAACGCCTTCTGAAAATCCATGTAGACAACATCCATTGCATTCCCTTCATCAATCCTCTCTGTTACTTCATCAAAAAATTCAATTAGATTAGTCAAACACGATCTTCCTTTTACAAACCCGTGTTGGCTCTCCTTAATTAGCTTAAACCTCACCAAATGCCCGTAATTTTTTCCTTGATTATTGTTTCTAAAACTTTACCCACCACTGATGTTAAACTGACCAGCCTGTAGTAACTAGGATTGTCCTTACACCCTTTCTTGAACAATGGTGACACATTTGCCACTTTCCAATCCTCAGGCACCTCCCCCGCATCTGGGGAAGATTGGAAAATTATGGCAAGCCCTTTCGCTATCTCCTCCCCCAATTCCCTTAGCAACCTGGAATGCAAGCCATCTGGACCAGGCGACTTGTCCACTCTAAGCATACCCAGCCTTTCTAGTACATCCTGTCTATCATTTTCACCCCTTTTCTTGGTTCTACCCTTTCCACTTCCACCAATATTTTGTCAGCATCCACCTCCTTAGTAAACACCGATACAAAGTACTCATTGAGTATTCTAGCCTTGCCCTGTGCCTCTAAGCATATATCACCTTCTTTGTCTCTAATAGGCCCCACCCTGTCTCTTACTACCCGCTTACTGTTTACATGCCGGTAGAAGATTTTTGGGTTCCCTTTTATGTTAACTGCCATTTTACTCTCATATTCTCTCTTTGCCAATCTTATTTTCATCTTCACATCGCCTCTCATCTTTTGTATTTGGTCTGGTTCTCCTTTGAAGAATTCATCTGACATGCATCCTGCACCCTCTTTTTTTGTTTCATCATCTTCTTTATCTCCCTCGTCATCTAAGGAGCCCTTGCTTTGGTTCCCTTACCCTTCCCTCTTGTTGGAATGTACCTAGCCTGTACTTGGAACTTCTCCCCCTTAAAGATCACCCATTGCTCCGTTACAGTTTTTCCTGTCAGTCTTTGGTTCCATTTTACCCTGGCTAGATCCTTTCACATCCCATTGAAGTTAGCCCTATTCCAGTTTAGAAGTTCCACTCTAGATTGTTCCTTGCTTCTCTCCATTGCTAATCTAAATCTTATGATATGCTTATCACTTGTACCCAAGTGTTCTCCCACAGACACTTGGTCGACCTGGCCCACCTCATTCCACAGCACCAGATCCAGCAATGCCTCCTTCCTAGTTGAGCAAGAACATACTGGTCAAGAAAATTCTCCTGAATACATTTCAGAAATTCCTCCATCTCCTTTCCCTTTACCCCAGCATTATCTCAATTGATATTTAGGTAATTAAAGTCCCCCAATATCACCACTCTATAGATCTTGCATACCTCTGCGATTTCCTGCAGATTTGCTCCTCTACCTCCCTATCACTATTTGGAGGCCTGTAGAATACCCCCAATAGCGTGATCATACCTTTTTTGCTCCTCAACTCTAACCAAATGGATTCTGTCCTTGTCCCCTCAAGAACATCCTCCCTTTCCAACACTACAATGTTTTCCTTAATCAGCACTGCCACCCCTTTTTTCCTTCGCTATCTTTTCTGAACACCTTGTACCCTTGAATATTAAGTGCCCAGTCCTCACCGTTTTTAAGCCACGTTTCCGTTATTGCCACATCATATTGCCCACATGGATAATTGTGCTTGTAGCTTACCAACCTTATCCACCACACTTTGTGCGTTAACGTACATGCATTCTAAACCCATTTTTGAATTTTTCGTAGTCTTTCTTAGTCTGCTCCTATCTAATATGGTACTACTACGCCTCTAGTACTATCTTCTCTAGTACTATCCAACACACTCACTCTTTTATGCACCTTATTCCTCTTTTCTACTCCTATATGCAGGTGCCCATTCCTCTGCGAAGTTAGTTTAAACCCTCCCCAACAGCACTACCAAACCTCCCCATGAGAATATTGGTCCCGGCTCTGTTAAGGTGTAACCCGTCCGGCTTGTACAGGTCCCACCTTCCCCAGAAACGGTCCCAATGCCTCAGGAATCTAAAGCCCTCCCTCCTGCACCATCTCTCCAGCCACACATTCATCTGTTCTATCCTCCTATTCCTGTACTCACTAGCACATGTACCGGGAGTAATCCGGAGATTACTACCTTTGAGGTCCTGCTTTTTAATCTCTTTCCTAGCTCTCTAAACTCTGCCTGCAGGACCTCATCCCTCTTTCTGCGTATGTCGTTGGTACCGATATAGACAACGACCTCTGGCTGTTCACCCTCCCCCCTCAGAGTGTCCTGCAGCCGCTCAGTGACATCCTTGACCCTGGCACCAGGGAGGCAACATACCATCCTGAAGTCATGTCTACGGCCGCAGAAAAGCCTATCTGCTCCCCTAACTATCGGATCCCCTACCACTATTGCTCTTTAACTCTTTTTTCTCCCCCCCCCCTCCCCCCAGCTGAGCCACCCGTAGTTTTGTGGACTTGACTCTGGCTGCACTCCCCAGAGGAACCATTGCCCTCACCAGTACTCAGAACAGAATACTGGTTGGAGAGCGAGATGCAATCCAGGGACTCCTGCACTACCTGCCTGGTCCTCCTCTTCTGTCTGGCTCTCACCCATTCCCTCTCTGCCTGCATACTCTTAAGCTGCGGGGCGACCACCTCTAGAAACGTGCTATCCACGTAAATCTCAGCCTCGCGGATGCACCGCAGTGACTCCAGCCGCCGCTCAAGCTCCGAAACCTGGAGC
Organism: Somniosus microcephalus; assembly: GCF_052327205.1. Classification (NCBI taxonomy): domain Eukaryota; kingdom Metazoa; phylum Chordata; class Chondrichthyes; order Squaliformes; family Somniosidae; genus Somniosus; species Somniosus microcephalus. The sequence goes on from NW_028225184.1 coordinate 11,738,130, forward strand.
CCGAATTGCTGCAGCTGGCGACACTTTCCGCACATGTATTTGTAATCCTAGTCCAGAAAAATTTCTGAGTAATCAAAAAATCTGCTTGTTAAAATGATTAATTTTCTAATTAATGATTCTATTGTTCCCTTAATTGCCCCCAGTTTATGCCTTTCAGTAATTCAAGCAATGATTTACTGCAGAGACTAATGAATGAAGTGCCTGTTTGGTTCTTTTTTTCCTCATTAGGTAGTGCATAGATGCTGCAATGTATAAACTTGGATCTGTTGTGCTGTGCAAACCATGGGTTGAACTGATTCGGGGTTGCCTAATTAAAATGAATGCAATGACCGTGCAAACCCATGTTTGATGTTTGCGGCAGTAAAGGTGGCTCATTATATAGCAGAAAGACAACAACACATATTGTTTAAAATTCTGATATTGGTACAGTTTATACCCAAATGGTTAGATGCAGATTTTAGAGAGATTAAATTTTCTGTTAATATTCATATAAAGTTCCCACCTGCTTCTCCCAATTGCTGGAAATTACAGCACAAGATGGAATGAGCACTAAAGTGGGTAGAATTTCAGCAGAATCCATCTGCGCTAATTTTTCGATCCTGGCTGTCCAATTTACACTGGTAAAACAGGCGGTCTCAATTGGAAAATCTAGGCTAATGTATTCACTTTGACAAAATGTCAACTCAACTTGCCAGTAAATACATTAAAGGGACAGTTGGAAATTAGGCAAAGCCAATATGCAGCGACATATGCCTCCCACCACACCCAGGCCTGTCCATCGGCAGTACTGGGTTTGGCTGCCCATGTCTGTTGCACCTCAGCCCTGGTCCTCTGATCATAGAATCATAGAAGTTCACGGCACAGAAGGAGGCCGTATTGTGGCTGCGCCGGCTGAAAAAGAGCCTGATCCCACTTTTCAGCTCTTGGCCCGTAGCCTTGCAGGTTACGGCACTTCAGGTGCATCCAAGTACTTTTTAAATGTGATGAGGGTTTCTGCCTCTACCACCCTTTCAGGCAGTGAGTTCCAGACCCCCACCCCCCATCCTGCCAAAGTCAGCAGATTTGCCTTATCTAGACACTTATGGGTAAACCATAAACACATCAAATCAACTGTGGAGTAGTCCACAGCTAAAACTAAATCCAGGTTATAGGCTGCACTATACCATACAATTTGGAAATAGGTCAGTCATTCTGGCTATAAAGTAGACTATTCCATAAAGGATAGAATGAGACTAAATCAACCAGCCTACAGAGTGTGAAAACACAGTAACATTAATCAAACAAACCTGTCAGACAATAAAGTAACAAAGGTCAAAGCAAGAAATAAATCAATCAGGTACAACGGAGATAATTTTCTGTTGTAGTTTAATAAATAAAGCTGTCATTTGGAAGTCCGTGTATCCATAAAACTGTTTCCATTTTCCACCCTTCAGCATCAACAGACTGTTCATCTTTTACCCTTAGTTAATGAGATAGTGACAGCAAGAAGTTATTTTTTTACCTTTAGTTCCATTAGAAAATTATGCCTTATTTCCTGGGTTTTAATCCCAATTCTACAAATGTCAGTTTCTACATCAGAAAATCTCTGTGAAAAATATCCGTAATCAATGTTTGCATAACTTGGAAAAAAGACAAGTTTTCAAGTTATACTTAAAATAGGGTTTATGTGAAAGAGTACAGGGATAATGTTCCTGTGACTTGCACCTCGGGAACATTTATTCCCTGGGCACAAAACAGATGGGTCTACAGCCCTGGCATTTATGGGTCTCCTCCAAAGTTGAGGGTGGGATGGGGTGGGCACATGGCCGGGGAGGGGGGGCTGCCTGTATCTGCTATCGCCACTAGGGGAAGATCTCAGGCACCCAGCTTTCCCCAGGAGGCCACTGGTGACTGGCAAGGTCCCCCTGTAAAACTCTTGACTGTGCCCCCAGCAGCCCCCTTACCAGCACCCCCAATGTGGGTCCTACAGCCGCCAATGTAGTTTTCATTGCTTTAAGCCCTGTCAGAATCCCGTGCTAATAGCACTCAATTTTTGTGCAACCATATATGCATAATGATTCACAATTCTAGGTGCAAACTCTGCTAGTTTTAGGGATGGCACTACTGATGGGCAACAAAAATTGGGATAGGAAAAATTAAAGGGGATTTGTCTAATAAAGGAGAGGTACAAAAATGTAGACAGCTTCTGGAGAGCAGTAAAAGACATCTCAACCGATCAGCAACCTTTGCCAAGGCTGAAGGGGCATGGGATTAAGAAGTGGCAGTACCAGGATTAAGGGAAAGAGACTTGTTGGTGCAGGCATGAGTCTGCAGACTAGTGATGGTGTGTGGTAAACCACTGTTATACCTGTCTGTATGTGTATGTGTATTCCACTAGGTACAGGTCTGGACATGCCTCGGCTGACTCCTCCCACTATTCCAGGTATATAAGTGACTACCTCCCAGTCCCTTAGTATTCTGGACGGGTCGACCACTCGAGACTAGACCTTCATTCTTTAGTTAATAAAAGCCTGGTTGTTACGCGCTTAACCTCAGTCTTTTGAGTACTTGATGGCGCATCAATTTTATTAACTAAATTTTTTATAATGGAGAAGATCCTCACACCAGCATGCCTGGACCTGGACAGTCGGGAAGCGGACGCTTCCACCAAGTTTGCTCACTGGCTCATGTGCTTCGAGGCATTCCTGACTGCCTCCACTGCGGTCGTAACGGATGCGAACAAACTGTCTGTCCTGATCTCCAAGGTGAACCACCGAGTGTACTCAGTCATCCGGGACGCGACCTCGTACACAGCCGCCCTCCAGCTCCTCAAGACCCAGTACACGCGCCCTGTGAACGAAGTTTATGTCAGGCACCTCCTGGGGAGTCGCAAGCAACAGCCTGGGGAATCGACTGAGGAATACCTCCAAGCAATGTCCGTGCTTGGCCGGGCCTGTGGGTGTAAGGCGGTAACGTCCACTAAATACACGGAGGAACTGATCCGGGATGCCTTCGTAGCGGGCCACAGGTCCAACTACACCCGACAGCGACTGCTGGAGCAGAGTGACCTCACCCTCGACAAAGCCTCCGAAATCGCACTAACGCTGGACGCAGCCTACCGGGGCATGGATGCCTACTCCTCTGCACCGTGGACGCCGCGGGGAACGACAACCTGGGACACGGTAGGACAGCCCCATAGCACCATGCCACCCCAGCCACAGCCCAACAACGGCCCAACCACCGCAGCAGTGTCCCAAAGCCAGACAGCAGTATCCCAAGGCCAGAAATGCTACTTCTGTGGCCAGGCCAAACACCCCAGAGCGCGCTGCCTGGCGAAGAATGCGACCTGCTCGGGCTGCGGGAAAAAGGGACACTACGCTAGCGTCTGCAAGGCCAAAGCCACCCCGAACGCCAGCAGCGCCACGTGTGGGCCGTGCGAGCCGCCATCTTGGGCCCCCAACAGCGCCGCGTGTGGGCCGTGCGGGCCGCCATCTTGGGCCTCCCCAGCCATGTGCGAACCACTGCAGCAGCAGTCATCTTGGACGACTCCAGCCACATGGGAATCATGGACGCCACCATCTTGGACACCAGCCGGGACGCAGCAGGCCGCCAACCCCCTCCCATCTGATACCCGCAGCGACACACCGACCCCTACGCTGGCCTCTGTTACGCTGGACCAAACGAGACCGCACCAACTAGCTCGGTCCAAAATGGACATTAAGGTAAACGGCCATGCAATAAACTGCCTTTTTGACTCCGGGAGCACAGAGAGCTTCATCCACCCCAACACGGTGCGGCGTTGCTCTCTCCCAGTCCTGCCTGCGAACCAGCGGATTTCTATGGCCGCCGAGTCCCAGTCAGCGGACATTGGCGGCTACTGCGTGGTGACACTAGTAGTAGACGGGACTGTGTTCAATAATTTTAAACTCCTGGTCCTGCCCCAACTTTGCGCTGCCGTTCTACTGGGGTTGGATTTCCAGTGCCACCTCAAAAGCGTTACGATGGCGTACGGTGGCCCCCTCCCCCCACTCACAGTCCACAGCCAGCAGCCTCCAAATTGCCCGCCGCGCACCAGATGCAACCTCTCCACACTCAGAGTCCCACCCCCCCACTGTTTGCTAACCTCACCCCCGACTGTAAGCCCATCGCCACAAAGAGCAGGCGATACAGTGCTGGGGACAGGGTTTTCATCAAAACCGAAGTGGAGCGGCTCCTGAAGGAGGGGATTATTGAGGGCAGCTCCAGCCCCTGGCGAGCCCAGGTTGTGGTCGTTAAGACCGGCGAGAAACAACGCCTGGTCATCGACTACAGCCAAACAATAAACCGCTACACCCTGCTGGACGCCTACCCACTCCCCCGCATAGCTGACATGGTCAACCAGATCGCGCAGTACCGCGTCTTTTCAACCATTGACCTGAAATCAGCGTACCACCAGCTCCCCATCCGCCCCGAAGACTGCCAGTATACTGCTTTTGAGGCAAACGGCCGCCTCTATCACTTCTTTAGGGTTCCCTTTGGCGTTACCAACGAGGTCTCCGTCTTCCAAAGGGAGATGGACCGGATGGTCGATCAAAACGCGCTGCAGGCCACTTTCCCTTACCTAGACAATGTGACCATCTGCGGCCATGACTTGCAGGACCATGACGCAAACCTCGAGAAATTCCTCCGCACCGCCCAACTCCTGAACCTGACATATAACAAGGAGAAGTGCATATTCCGCACAGACCGCCTCGCCATCCTTGGCTGTGTCGTGGAACACGGGGTCATCGGTCCCGACCCGGACCGGATGCGTCCCCTTATGGAACTCCCACTGCCCCACTGCCTAAAAGCTCTGAAGAGGTGCCTAGGGTTTTTTTCCTACTACGCCCAGTGGGTCCCCTACTATGCAGACAAAGCCCGTCCGCTGATCAAATCCACCTCTTTTCCCCTGATGGCAGAGGCCCACTCGGCCTTCCACCGTGTCAAGGAGGACATTGCCAAAGCCACCATGCACGCAGTGGACGAATCCATCCCCTTCCAGGTGGAAAGCGATGCGTCCGACTTCGCTCTGGCCGCCACCCTTAATCAGGCGGGGAGACCTGTGGCATTCTTCTCACGAACCCTCCAGGGCCCGGAGACCAGACACTCCGCGGTCGAGAAGGAGGCCCAGGCTATTGTGGAGGCTGTGCGTCATTGGAGGCACTACCTGGCCGGAAAACGATTTACCCTGCTCACTGACCAGCGTTCAGTTGCTTTTATGTTCAACAACAAGCAGAGGGGCAAAATCAAAAATGACAAGATCTTGAGGTGGAGAATCGAACTTTCCACCTACAATTACGAGATCTTGTACCGGCCTGGGAAGCTCAATGAACCCCCAGATGCCCTATCGCGTGGCACTTGCGCCAGCGCGCAGATCGATAGGCTGAGGGCCCTCCACAATGACCTCTGCCACCCGGGGGTCACCAGGTTCTTCCACTTCATCAAGGCCCGCAACCTGCCTTACTCCATTGAGGAGGTCAGGACCATGACCAAGAACTGCCAAGTCTGCGCTGAGTGCAAACCGCACTTTTATAGACCAGACAGAGCCCACCTGATAAAAGCCACTCGCCCTTTCGAACGCCTGAGCGTCGATTTTAAAGGGCCTCTCCCCTCCTCCGACCGCAATGTGTACTTCCTCAACATCATTGACGAGTACTCCCGTTTCCCGTTCGCTATCTATCCCCTGCCCGGACATGACCAGTGCCACGGTCATTAAATGTCTGAACAGCCTCTTCACCCTGTTCGGTTTCCCCAGCTATATCCATAGCGACCGGGGCTCATCGTTTATGAGCGACGAACTCCGCCAGTACCTGCTCGCTAGGGGTATAGCCACAAGCAGGACCACCAGTTACAACCCCCGGGGGAACGGACAGGTGGAAAGAGAGAATGCAACAGTTTGGAAGGCCGCCCTACTAGCCTTAATGTCTAGGGGCCTTCCGACCTCCCGCTGGCAGGAGGTGCTCCCCGATGCGCTCCACTCGATTCGGTCACTGCTCTGCAGTGCCACCAATGCCACCCCTCACGAGAAAATGTTTGTCTTCCCAAGGAAGTCCACATCGGGGACAGCGTTACCGCCATGGCTGATGTCCCCAGGGCCGGTACTACTGAGAAGACACGTGAGGACCAATAAAACAGACCCCCTGGTCGAGAGGGTCGACCTCCTCCACGCCAACCCCCAGTACGCTTACATTGCGTACCCGGACGGGCGGGAGGACACAGTCTCCATACGAGACCTCGCACCCTCGGGGACCGCTGTAACCCACTACCCATTACCACCACCCCCCACGACACCCTCGGGGACCACTGTAACCCACTACCCATTACCACCCCCCCCCCCACGACCCGATATCCAACCCCAGCAGCCGGCTCGCCTTGGACCGTCACCCACGAGGACTACACTCCAGTGCCCCAGTCTACACGGGACGCGACGCCGGAAGCTCCACCACCCCTGCCGTCGCCACGTCGATCACAGCGGCAGACAAGACCTCCGGAGAGACTCCAATACATGAACTTTTAAATACACTTCACCCCGCCGGACTCATTTTTAAACAAGGGGTGAATGTGGTAAACCACTGTTATACCTGTCTGTATGTGTATATGTATTCCACTAGGTACAGGTCTGGACATGCCTCGGCTGACTCCTCCCACTATTCCAGGTATATAAGTGACTACCTCCCAGTCCCTTAGTATTCTGGACGGGTTGACCACTCGAGACTAGACCTTCATTCTTTAGTTAATAAAAGCCTGGTTGTTACTCGCTTAACCTCAGTCTTTTGAGTAATTGATGGCGCATCATGGTACATCCCTCTTTGGTGGCTGCTGAAGTCAAGGTGGTGCTGCATCAGATGTTTGAGAGGAGGATTTCCTCCATGCCATTCTATAGCACCATCCAATAGGTCAGCACTGCAGCATGCCTGCAAGAGGGCACAGCCAAGTTCAGGCCACAAATGGAAATGAAAATCGGGCGGTTTCTATAACTGGCAGCCAATCCACAATGGCAGTTTTATGCTGTACTGTTTCATCCGTCTGCAATGGTTAGACTATTTGAGGAGACAAGAGGCTACTATTCTTCACATTCAGGTAACTAAAACTTTCACATCCACAGATTGCCAAAAGAACATCAAATGCCCAAAGGAAATTTACAATAGGATAAATCCCAATATTTATTCCTTCATGCTCCAAATGCCCTCTTGACAGGATCAGAAATAGCTGATAGATATGTGAATATCTGATAGGAACATAGGAACAGGAGTTGGCCATTCAGCCCCTTGAGCCTGTTCCACTATTCAATTAGATCATGGTTGATCCATACACGACTGCAACAAAACAAATATTAGCATCTTGCACTGTCTCTTGCACTGTAAATACACTCCTGGGATTGCTTCCTGCTTACTACTGTAGTAGGAACAAAAATGCAGAACTGCAGTTTCAAGTGAGATGATGTGCATGAAATGTCTGCTCAGTACTGTACTAGCAAAGTGGCAAGGCTTGAATTTAATTCATATTAACCAGACGGATCACTAAAGTATTAAGGCTTTATTGTAATATCACTTTGGTATTGCAAGTGAAAACACATCCCATCAGTCTTAACCAAACTCCAGTTAGTTAATTTATGAATGTCTACCAGGCATTGAGAAAGAATTTGTTACCACTGAAAGGTGTTACAAGTGAGATGACTCCCTGCTGCTGTGTAATGTGGCAAACTCTGTAGTCCCTTCAATCAGGCCACCGTGGCATTAGATGCTGTAGAAGAATCCATAATCCCTACAGTGGATTTTTTTTTCTTGGTTTTGCTGAAGAAATTTGTGACCCATTCAACTAAGCAGTCTTATTACCAGCAACTGTGAAATAGCATTTTCTGTTCTGTCATACTTGTGACAGAAGACAACAAACTGCAAACAGATCCCAGCACAAGTAGACACATATATAAAAAGCAACGATGAGGGAACATGCTAGTCAAAAGTTTTGAAAATCCCCCAAGAAAATCTAATTCTACTCACAGCCTTTCCTGCCTTCAGGGAGCAAACAGTAATGGTGCTCAGCGAGTAGGGATATATGGGACAAGTTGATGGGATCAGTTAAGAGCAGGACTATCAGAATTGACTTACTGTATAAATGCAAGTTCTTTCTTTCTTTACTGGGTATTTATTTGTCCTTTTCCATACACGCTCTTGCTTCATTGAGCATGTCTCTTTAATTCCTCACCAGCAGTACAATGCAAATGAAGAAACTGGACAGTTGAGCACTTTAAGATGAGAGCCACTTCCAGGACTTTCTTGATAAAAGTGGTGCCTGATGAAGCCCTTTAGAAAGCTAAGCCAAGCCACATCATTGCAGGAATTGTTTTAATGATGTTCTAAGGCAAAAAAAAACTTTACTGAAAAAAAAATCAAGCACTTTGTAAAGGATGAAATCAATTGCTTTTAACATTCTTCTTTCACCGTTCTACTTGCAAGTGTTTCTTTAATCTGTTGCTTTCTTTTGTATTTTCTTTTTCAACTTCATTTAAATTGTTGTTTCTGTGCTTTGAGCTGTTTTCTTATTACAAGGTTCCCTCGTTTTTCCTTGGAATTGTCTGACAAACATATGTGTTTGTGCACAAGATAGATGGAAGGAGGGCTATGTCCAAATACATTTTCTAGTGGGGGTGCACTATGCATCTGGAGAGTAAACCAACAGTAGGAGAAGGAGAACGTCTGAAGGGTATGCTGATGGAAAGGGTGTATCCAAGAAGGAGCCCTATATTCAGAGAGGTATAGGAATTACTGTACAGTGTTTATTACATTTTGAAAAGGAAAAAGAAATTTTCAGCTGAAGGTTTTTTTGAGTTTTTTTTTGTAATTTTCTTCAATAAAACTGATTGGTGCCCCTCGGAGGGCATAGAACTACACTGCAGTTATCATGAAGATAATGATTAAGCTGGAAACGGTTGAAACCTTTCCATGAAAGACAACCTGAAAGGGATTTTTAAAAAAGGCTTTATAAATTGACAGCATTAGCTCTTCGTTCTCATTCAAATGATTGAATAACCTTTAGTTCTATGCAATTTGGTCAATGCGACTTCAATTAGCCGAGGAGCTGCTAGAAAATGGAGGACATGTTATTGGATATGACATTTGAGTCAATCTGTGTAATTTCCTCCTCACTCTTAAGTAGTGTGGATAATACACAGCCTCTAACCCTGACTATTCTTAGTAACAGGCATGGTGAACTGCATTACTGATAAAACAGAGACAGTTCTGGGCCGTATTGATGTGGACAGATGCTGTTTTTCTGCAATATTTATAACCAGCGGGGAGCAGGAGTGATTGAGGGGGGAGGGGGACAATTATCTCCAGCTCCAGTAGAAATACCATGACAGACCAAATCCCTGACTACAAAAAATGGATGAATTTTATAAGTGAAATTTGAGTAGAATGTACTTTGCATGTCAGGGTGTCCACGTTTCTGAGCTGACACTGAGGTGTGGCAGGTAATTGAACCACGTGTGCAAAGACATTGAGATCAAAAAACCATGATGCCGCGAGCAAGACTTCCGATCTGCCGGTGCCTTATGAGCTTGATCCCTTTGGAATTTCCAGAGTCCAGCAACTAGCAGATTGTTGCCAGGCGCCCATGCAATACAGCGGTGCCTGCTATATGGGGGGGGGGGGGGAGAGGCATGAAGGTGCAACGGTGGGTTCAGCCGAACATTCAAATAAAAAAAGAAAAATGGTCCCCTTTCGAGGCATGCTGCTTTTCTTACATCAGCCAGTTGCAAAGGAAATTGGCCTTAAACAATCCTGTGGGCCCCATCCCTGCCTTGTTAATGTACTGTATGCCTCCTTCGTGCCAGCAGACAGTACACTGGAGTTGGGACCAGGTGGAATTCTGGTTGGTGATGTCATCCCACCGGTGCCACCACCATTCCTGATGTCAGTCTGCCAGGGATTGGGTGCAAGATCCTCCCACTCCGGCTCCCACAAGAAACTCTAGCACTGAACAACAGTGGGAAGAGTGGGAGACCAGGCATCTGCACCCACCTAAGCGTCAGCCCCTGTTAGTCCCGCCCAAAAAAATAAAGTCCCATTTCTCAAGAGGGAACGATAGCGTAGTGGTAATGTCACTGGGCTAGTAATCCAGTAGGCCTAGACTAATGATCCAGAGACGTGCGTTCAAATCCCACCACGGCAGCTGGGGAATTTAAATTCAGTTAATTAAATAAATACTCCAGACCCACAGCAATGTGGTTCACTCTTAACTGCCTAGCAAGTCACTCAGTTGTAACAAACCACTACGAAACAAAATAATAAGAATGAAACCGGACGGACCACTCGGCACCGGCTACGGACACAGCAACGACACACCCAGTCCAGGCAACCCTGCAAAGTCCTCCTCACCAACATCTGGGGACTTGTGCCAGAATTGGGAGAGCTGTCCCACAGACTAGTCATGCTCACAGAATCATACCTTTCAGCCAATGTCCCAAACTCCTCCATCACCATCCCTGGGTATGTCCTGTCCCACCGGCAGGACAGATCCACCAGTGGTGGTGGCACAGTGGTGTACAGCTGGGAAGGAGTGGCCTGGGAGTCCTCAACATTGATCCTGGATCACATGAAGTCTCATGGGTTTCAGGTCAAGCATGGGGAAGGAACCCTCCAGCTGATTACCACCTACCGCCCTCCCTCAGCTGATGAATCAGTACTCCTCCATGTTGAACACCACTTAGAAGAAGCACTGAGAGTAGCAAGGGCACAGAAAGTACTCTGGGTGGGGGACTTCACTGTCCACCACCAAGAGTGGCTCGGTAGCACCATAGCTGACCGAGTCCTGAAGGACATAACTGCTAGTCTGGGCCTGCAACAGGTGGTGAGAGAACCAACATGAGGGAAAAACCTACTTGACCTCGTCCTCACCAATCTACCTGTCGCAGATGTATCTCTCCATGACAGTATTGGTAGCAGTGACCACCGCCCAGTCATTGTGGAGACGAAATACCATATTCACACTGAGGACACCCTCCATCGTGTTGTGTGGTACTACCACCGTGATAAATGGAATAGATTCAAAACAGATCTAGCAGCTCATAACTGGGCATCCATGAGGCGCTGTGGGCCATCAGCAGCAGCAGAATTGTGTCCACCACAATCTGTAACCTCATGGCCCGGCATATCCTTCACTCTACCATTACCATCAAGCCAGGGGACCTACCCTGATTCAATAAGGAGTGTAGAAGAGCATGCCAGGAGCAGCACCAGGTGTACCTAAAAATGAGCTGCCAACCTGGGGAAGCTGCAACACAGGACTACATACATGCTAAAAAGCGGAAGCAGCGTGCTATAGACAGGACTAAGTGATCCTACAATCAACGGATCAGATCAAAGCTCTGCAGTCCTGCCACATCCAGTGGACCATTAAACAACTAACGGGAGGAGGAGGAGGTTCCATGAATATCCCCATCCTCAAATGATGGTGGAGCCCAGCACGTGAAGTGCAAAAGACAAGGCTGAAGCGTTTGCAACCATCTTCAGCCAGAAGTGCCGAGTGGATGATCCATATCGGCCAACTCCTGAGGTCCCCATCATCACAGAAGCCAGTCTTCCGCCAATTCGATTCACTCCACGTGACATCAAGAAACGGCTCAGCGCACTGGATATAGCAAAGGCTATGGGCCCCGACAACATCCCGGCTGTTGTACTGAAGACTTGTGCTCCAAAACTAGCCGCGACTCTAGCCAAGCTGTTCCTGTACAGCTACAACACTGGCATGTATCTGACAATGTGGAAAACTGCCCAGGCATGTTCTGTCCACAAAAAGCAGGACAAATCCAATCCGGCCAATTGCCACCCCATCAGTCTACTCTCAATCATCAGCAAAGTGATGGAAGGTGTCATCGACAGTGCTATCAAGCGGCACTTACCCACCAAAAACCTGCTTACTGATGCCCAGTTTGGGTTCCGCCAAGACCACTCTGCTCCCGACCTCATTACAGCCTTGGTCCAAACATGGACAAAGGAGCTGAATTCCAGAGGTGAGGTGAGAGTGACTGCCCTTGACATCAAGGCAGCATTTGACCGAGTGTGGCATGATGGAGCCCTAGAAAAACTGAAGTCAATGGGAATCGGAGGGAAAACTCTCCACTGGCTGGAGTCATACCTAGCACAAAGGAAGATGGTTGTGGTGATTGAAGGTCAATCATTGCTGCAGGAGTTCCTCAGGGCAATGTCCTAGGCCCAACCATCTTCAGCTGCTTCATCCATGACCCTCCTTCCCTCCAACATAAGGTCAGAAATGGGGATGTTTGCTGATGACAGCACAGTGTTCAGTGCCATTCACAACTCCTCAGATAATGAAGCAGTCCATGCCCGTATGCAACAAGACCTGGACGACGTTCAGTCTTGGGCCGATAAGTGGCAGGTAACATTCGCACCACAGAAGTGCCAGGCAATGACTATCTCCAACAAGCAAGAGTCTAACCACCGCCCCTTGACATTCAATGGCATTACCATCGCTGAATCCCCCACCAGCAACATCCTGGGGGGCACCATTGACCAGAAACTTAACTGGACCAGCCACAGAGACTAGGTATTCTGCAGCGAGTGTCTCACTTCCTGACTCCCCAAAGCCTTTCTACCATCTACAAGGCACAAGTAAGGAGTGTGATGGAATACTCTCCACTTGCCTGGATGAGTGCAGCTCCAACAACACTCAAGAAGCTCGACACCATACAGGACAAAGCAGCCCGCTTGATTGGCACCCCATCCAGCACCTTAAACATTCACTCCCTCCACCACCAGTCTACCGTGGCTGCAGTGTGTACCATCTACAAGATGCACTGCAGCAACTCGCCAAGGCTTCTTTGACAGCACCTCCCAAACCCGCGACCTCTTCCACCTAGAAGGACAAGGCGCATGGGAACACCACCACCTCCAAGTTCCCCTCCACGTCACACACCATCCTGACTTAGAAGTATATCGCCGATCCTTCATCGTCGCTGGGTCAAAATCCTGGAACTCCCTACCTAACAGCACTGTGGGAGTACCTTCACCACACGGACGGCAGCGGTTCAAGAAGGCGGCTCAGCACCACCTTCTCAAGGACAATTGGGGATGGGGAATAAATGCTGGCCTTGCCAGTGACGCCCACATCCCAGAAACGAATAAAAAAAAATTCCAAGCCAGCATTTCCTTTCCAGTTTTCTTCTACTCACTTTTAGAATTTTGCGATAAATAGAGGCTATTCCCGCTCCCTGAGAGAGCTGTTTAAAATCATGAAGGATTTAGATCGAGTAAATAAAGAGAAACTGTTTCCAATGGCTTAAGGGTGGATAACCAGAGGGCACAGATTTAAGGTGATTGGCAAAAGAACCAGAGGCGACATGAGGACAAACTTTTTTACGCAACGAGTGGTTAGGATTTGGAATGCACTGCCTGATAGGGTGGTGGAAACAGATTCAATAGTAGCCTTCAAAAGGGAATTGGATAAATACTTGAAGGAGAAAAAATTGCAGGGATATGGGGAAAGAGCAGGGGAGGGGGATTAACTGGATCGCTCTTCGAAAGAGCCGGCACAGACTCGATGGGCCGAATGGCCTCCTTCTATGCTGTATTATTGTGTGATTCTATGATTCCCCCCTCCACAATTCTAATGCACGAGCAAATGAGTAAAGTAATTGGCATTTCTACCATTGAAAGTAACAGTGACCAACTGTACAAGTGCTGAGCAATGAGGCACTCCTGCGCCTGTCTTCCTGGCTATAGTGACTGCAGCACACCATCATCTTCTTGGGCTTACCATAACTTGCTGCTGTTCCATATTCAAGTCCATGGTGAAACCTCTGATCCACACCAATATTATGCTCTATAATGTTACAATTTTGCTTCAATAAAGAACATTCTAACTCTCCCTCCCAAAGCTTCCAGGTGTTGCTTTAGTACTCAAAGTCTCTGCTCAACAAAGGTCTCCTGTATGCCTCAGCGTATCTGATCTCTGCTGGGAGGAAGGAGGAGGAGTTTTTATTTATATTGTACATCTCAAAAATGTGACAAACTGGTAGAAATTAGTCTGGACCCGTTTTGTGCCCAGACTCGGCATTGGGCGAGCAACACGCACCCGAGCAGCAAGACTCAAGGGCCGAGGCCCAATGTCAGGTTGATGGAAAGTTAGACAGCCCGAGGCATGAGCTACACTAAATATTCAATGCTGCTGTACAGTTTAGTATATTTGTTTAATTTTAACAAAAAAGATTTGAGTATATATATTGGGGGGAATTTTATCAATGGGGGCGCATTGGGGGCGGGACTGCTGGTTGTCAGGTTTCAGTCCCGCCCCCAACAACATCCGGCCAACCCACGCTATTTTCCCTTGATTGACCTTGTTAAACCCGCCCTGAGGGCTTAGCAGGCCAAGTAAGGGAAAGCCGGTGACAGAGAACGTCAGCGTATGACGTTTCATCTGTCAAACACTGACAATCTCTGTTCTTTGGTGAGTCCTTGTACTCAAGACTCACCAAACCTCTTTCCTGAGCAGAAATCAGATGGCTATTGCATCGGAGAATGCAGCAGCCATTCTGTCATCTCTGCCGTGGAGATGAGGAGCCTCCGGATCCCCAAGGGTTGAAGCCTGCAGGAAGAAACAAAGGTAAGGAAACTTTTTCTAACACTTTTCACTCACCTCCCATACTTACCTCTCCACACTTGCACCCATCACTCACCTCTACAGCAGGCTTTTCGATCCCTCTCATCCCTGCAGACCCACTGCTTGCCTCGCTGACCCTGGTGGAGTTTCCCGACGTCGGGAAGCCCACACTTGTGTTGGTAAAATGGAGATAAGACTCTTAACTGCCTGTTAGCTACCTGTTACTAGGCAGTCAAGTGGCTGTAATCCCCTTCCTGCCTCGAGGGGACGGGTCCCAGCGCGAGTCGGGGACCCGCCTCCCGGGAAGATGGCACGGAGGCGGGTTGGGAGCGGGTTCAGTACCCGCTCCCAGTTTCTGCCATTTTCCCGGCAGTCCTGCCTCCAAACCCGCCTCCCCAGGGCTGGCAAAAATCCCCCCCCTGAGTTTGTTCAACAGCGATCGATACTCATAGGGGGAAAAATTCAGTTGGTAGCGCCACCCGTTGCCGCCTTAAGAGGGCGCTAAGTGGGGCGCAAACCAACTAGCGCCCGGGTGCAGCGATATCTGCGCCTCTCGCGAAATTGACCGGACATTTTGCGGCGGCGCTAAACAATACCGCCCGTTCTCCTGCGCACGCAGATCTTGACGTCATTCGAGAGTGCAACGCCCTTGGGGCGCCCCGGACCGGAAATTCAGTGGCGCCCCCCTCCTTTCCGCCTGGCGTGACCAACGACAGGTTGACTGGAACACTTCCCAGTCGCTGTGGGGCTGGGGGGGCGCTATTTAAAGGGGGCCTCTTCCTGGCTTTTGTGTGGTAGCCATTTTTGCCACACTCATTCTGAGAGAGAGAGAGATTTGGAGAGAGACAAAGAGAGAAAGAGAGACTTCTGCATTGAGTCAACGCTGTCTGAGGTAGTTTTGGCTTCTGACCATAACTCTGCAGGTACTTTGTTTTTTGACCGTCATATCTTTGATTGCCCAGATACTATGGGGGCTGCAATGGATGGGAACGTCGTCCTTCTCCATCACATTCAGAGGGCACAGAGACGCAGAGAGAGAGTGGCAATCATGGCCAGACAGAGGAGGGCCAACAGGTGTCGGTACAGGAGACCTTACCCTCCCAGGGTTTTTCGCCAACAGTTCTCATACATTAACATGTCTGAGGAGCAGTGTTTGCGAAGGCTGCGATTCAGCAAGGAGGTGGTCACTGAGCTCTGCCACCTGCTTCAGCCAGATCTGCAGCCTCAACTGAGGAGCAGGACGTCTCTGTCGGTGGCAGTGAAGATAACAGTGGCTCTCAACTTCTATGCCACCGGCTCCTTTCAATCCGCTACTGGGGACATCGCCCATATCTCCCAGTTCGCAGTGCATTGCTGCATCCGTCAGGTCACAAATGCCCTCTTTAAAAGGAGATGAGAGTACATCTACATAGAAACATAGAAGATAGGAGCAGTAGTAGGCCATTCAGCCTCTCGAGCCTGCTGCGCTATTCAATGCGATCATAGCTGATCATCTAATTTCAGTACCCGGTCCCTGCTTTCTCCCCATAACCCTGGATCCCTTTAGCCTTAAGAAATATATCCAACTCCTTCTTGAATATATTTAGTGAATTGGCTTCTACTGCCTTCTATGGTAGAGAATTCCACAGGTTCACCACTCTCTGGGTGAAGAAATTCCTCCTCATTTCTGTCCTAAATGGCCTACCCCTTATCCTTAGACTATGACCCCTGGTTCTGGACTCCCCGACCATCGGGAACATCCTTCCTGCATCTAGTCTGTCCAGTCCTGTCAGAATTTTATAAGTTTCAATGAGATCCCCTCTCATTCTTCTAAATTAAGGCGAGTACAAGCCCAATCGTCCCAATCTCTCCTCATACGTCATTCCTGCCATCCCAGGTATCAGCCTGGTGAATCTTCGCTGAACTCCTTCCATGGCAAGAACATCCTTCCTCAGATAAGGCGTCCAAAACTGCACACAATACTCAAGATGTGGTCTCACCAAGGCCCTGTACAACTGCAGCAAGACATCCTTGTTCCTGTACTCAAACCCTCTCGCTACGAAGGCCAACCTACCATTTGCCTTCTTAACCGCCTGCTGCACCTGCATACTTACCTTCAGCGACTGGTGCACAAGGACACCCAGGTCTCGTTGCACTTCCCCTTCTCCCAATCTATTGCCATTCAGATAATAATCTGCCTTCCTGTTTTTGCCACCAAAGTCGATAACCTCACATTTATTCACGTAAAATTGCATCTGCCATGCTTTTGCCCAATCACCCAACCTGTCCAAATCATCCTGGAGTTTCTCGGCATCCTCCTCACAGCACACACGCCCACCCAGCTTTGTGTCGTCTGCAAATTTGGAGATATTACATCTAGTTCCCTTGTCTAGATCATTAATATATATTGTGAATAGCTGGGGTCCAAGGACCGATCCCTGCAGTACCCCACTAGTCACCGCCTGCCACTCGGAAAAAGACCCGTTTATTCCAACTCTTTGCTTTCTGTCTGCCAACCAGTTCTCTATCCAAGTCAATACCTTGCCCCCAATCCCATGTGCCTTAACTTTACACGCTAATCTCTCATGCGGGACCTTATCAAAAGCCTTCTGAAAGTCCAAATATACCACATCCACTGGTTCTCCCTTATCTATTTTACCAGTTACATCCTCAAAAAATTCCAGTAGATTAGGCAAGCACGATTTACCTTTCCCCATGACCCCGGACAAGCAGCAAGAACGCGCAATGGGCTTTGCGATGATAGCGGGCTTCCCCATGGTGCAGGGCGCCATTGACTGCAGCCATGTGGCTTTGCGGACGCCGCAAGAGAATGCCAAGGATTTCCGCAACCGAAAGGGCTTCCATTCCTTAAACGTCCAGTTGGTCTGTGACCACAGACAGCTGATACTCGCTGTCAATGCCCACTTTCCAGGCAGCAGCCACGATGCCTTCATCCTGCGCCAGACTTCTGTGGCAGACCTTTTCGAGGCACCGCTTCACCCAGGAGGTTGGCTTCTCGGGGACAAGGGATATCCTCTGTGCACCTGGCTGATGACCCCGCTCCGTTCGCCCAGCACCCCTGCTGAGCTACGATACAATGAGAGCCATCAAGCTACCAGGAACATCGTTGAGCACACAATCGGCGTGCTCAAGCAACGGTTCCGCTGTCTGGACCATTCTGGAGGAGTCCTGCAGTACTCGCCTGAGCGAGTCTCCCACTTCATTGTTGTGTGCTGCATGCTGCATAACCTGGCAATCCTCAGGACCCAGCCAATGCCACCAGACATTGGAGCACCAGCAGAGGAGGAGGAGGATGAGGAGAATGAGCATCAGCAGCACCAAGGCGGGAGGGAGGCACAAAGTGGAAGGGCCGTCCGTCAAAGGCTCATAGCAAGCCGCTTCTAGGCCCCCTCTGAGGGAATGGTTTCTGCCATTCAAACAACCTGAATGAAACCATCCCGCAACTCCTAAGCCAGTCAAGGCAACAATGAGTGCAAAGACCAAACATGCACATTTTGAATACAGACACTTCTTTATTTCCCAAACTGTGTCTCATTTCCACATGACAAAGTAATAGAAAGAAACACCAAAAAAAAGTCATTCACATAACTGGCTCTCACAACCTGGAGACAATGTCCAAAACAGTAACAAAAATTTGACCACGACCCTCGGCCTTCAATAAAACAATGAAATACATTTTGCCACGCCTCCTACTTTTTGCCCTTCGAGGGTGATCTGCCTCCCTTGCGAAATTGCTCCCTTCCCACCCTGCAGCTCCTCCATAATGGGGCCCCAGTAGCTACAGCAAGGCTGGGGGAAGGCTGCTGAGTGTCAGAAACTGAGACTGCAGATGCCCTTGAGGGACGGCCTGGACCAGCTCTGGGCCTGGAGGGCCTGGCTGCTGACTGCTCCAACTCTGCATGGGAGGCAGCAGTCTGTCCTACAGGTGGTGGCAACTGCTGTGGAGAAGTGACAGTGTTGGCAGCAGGAATGCTGTCATCTTGAGGACAGCAACTCCCTGCTCGACCGACACACTGGCACTCCCACGGGGCAGCAGCTCAGCATGCAGAGCAATCTGCTGGAGCACAGATTGCTGGCCTGCTGCGGCGCGGTGAGAGCCCCGGGGAAATCTGCCCAATCCAGCGAGGGTGGCAGCAGTTAGTGCTCGCGTGGCCTCAATCTGCGTCTGCATGAGACCAGCCACTGACTGCATTGCAGCACTTAGCATTTGCGTGGCAGCTGTCTGTGCTCCAGCGAAGTGCTCCACACTCCTTGCCAGTGATTCAATGGATTCGGGCATCCTTGCCACTGCAGCCATGAGCTCAGTGTGCCTTTGCTCCGCCTGGGCGCTCATTTCAGTGAGGACCCGCTCCTCGTCTGCGTTCAGTGCAGCAGGACTCGAGGCCATACTCTCCGTCCGGGGAGAAGGCCCCTGAGCTTCCCTAACATAGAAGATAGGAGCAGGAGTAGGCCATTCGGCCCTTCAAGCCTGCTCCGCCATTCAATGAGATCATGGCTGATCATCCAAATTCAGAACCCTGTCCCTGCCTTCTCCCCATATCCCTTGATCCCTTTAGCCTTAAGAAATATATCCAACTTTTTCTTGAATATATTTAATGAACTGGCCTCCACCGCCCTCTGTGGCAGAGAATTCCACAGGTTCACCACTCTCTGGGTGAAGAAATTCCTCCTCATTTCAGTCCTAAATGTCCTACCCCTTATCCTTAGACTATGACCCCTGGTTCTGGACTCCCCGACCATTGGGAACATCCTTCCTGCATCTAGTCTGTCCAGTCCTGTCAGAATTTTATAAGTTTCAATGAGATCCCCTCTCATTCTTCTAAACTCCAGCGAGTACAAGCCCAATCGACCCAATCTCTCCTCATACGTCATTCCTGCCATCCCAGGTATCAGCCTGGTGAATCTTCGCTGAACTCCTTCCATGGCAAGAACATCCTTCCTCAGATAAGGCAACCAAAACTGCACACAATACTCAAGGTGCGGTCTCACCAAGGCCCTGTACAACTGCAGCAAGACATCCTTGTTCCTGTACTCAAACCCTCTCGCTACGAAGGCCAACATACCATTTGCCTTCTTAACCGCCTGCTGCACCTACATCCTTACCTTCAGCGACTGGTGCACAAGGACATCCAGGTCTCGTTGCACTTCCCCTTCTCCCAATCTATTGCCATTCAGATAATAATCTGCCTTCCTGTTTTTGCCACCAAAGTGGATAACCTCACATTTATCCACGTTATATTGCATCTGTCATGCATCTGCCCAATCACCCAACCTGTCCAAATCATCCTGTAGTTTCTCGGCATCCTCCTCACTGCACACATGCCCACCCAACTTTGTGTCATCTGCAAATTTGGAGATATTACATCTAGTTCCCTTGTCTAGATCATTAATATATATTGTGAATAGCTGGGGTCCAAGGACCGATCCCTGCGGTACCCCACTAGTCACTGCCTGCCACTCGGAAAAAGACCCGTTTATTCCAACTCTTTGCTTTCTGTCTGCCAACCAGTTCTCTATCCAAGTCAATACCTTGCCCCCAATCCCATGTGCCTTAACTTTACACGCTAATCTCTTATGCGGGACCTTATCGAAAGCCTTCTGAAAGTCCAAATACACCACATCCACTGGTTCTCCCTTATCTATTTTACCAGTTACATCCTCAAAAAATTCCAGTAGATTAGTCAAGCACGATTTACCTTTTGTAAATCCATGTTGACTTTGTCCGATCCTGTCACTGTTTTCCAAGTGCTCTGCTATTACACCTTTTATAATGGACTCTAGCATTTTCCCCACTACCGATGTCAGGCTTACCGGTCTGTAATTCCCCGCTTTCTCTCTACCACCTTTTTTGAAGTGGAGATGCTGGTGTTGGACTGGGGTGGACAAATGTGAGAAGTCACACAACACCAGGTTATAGTCCAACAGCTTTATTTGAAATCACAAGCTTTCGGAGCGCTGCTCCTTCGTCAGGTGAAGTGAAGAGATGCATATAAGCACAGCAACCACGACACCACACAACCCTGCCACAGCAACCTCTGCAAGACATGCCAGATCATCAACACAGATACCATCATCACACGTGAGGACACCACCCACCAGGTACATACTCATGTGACTCGGCCAACATTGTCTACCTTATACGTTGCAGGAAAGGATGCCCCGGAGCATGGTACATCGGCGAGACCATGCAGACACTGCGACAATGGATGAACGGACACCGCACAACAATCGCCAGGCAGGAGTGTTCCCTCCCAATCGGGGAACACTTCAGCAGTCAAGGACATTCAGCCTCTGATCTTCGGGTAAGCATTCTCCAAGGTGCCCTTCGAGACACACGACAACACAAAATCATCGAGCAGAAACTGATAGCCAAGTTCCGTACTCATGAGGACGGCCTCAACCGGGATCTTGGGTTCATGTCACACAACGTGTAACCCCACCTGACGTAGAGTCATCCAGACTCGAGTCGTCATTGGCTTGTTCTCTCTACACAGATGCGGCCGGACCTGCTGTGATTTCCAGCAAAAATTTTTATTTTTTAAAATTGTTTCTTGTTTGTTTTTTGTTTTTCATACAGACCCCAGCATCTGCAACATTTGACCCCTGGTGACCCCACCTCATTGTTCTTTGATGTAATGTTTTCCTGACTGACCTGTTTGGACACCATCCACACCTTTGATTGCTGTGATTATCTCTCTGCCGAGGTGGGATAAAGGGCAGTTAGAAAGATTACCTGTAATCATCTGGCAGTGTTCTCTGACTATATATGCTGTGCCTATATGCATCTCTTCACTTCACCTGACGAAGGAGCAGCGCTCCGAAAGCTTGTGATTTCAAATAAAGCTGTTGGACTATAACCTGGTGTTGTGTGACTTCTCACCTTTTTTGAATAGTGGGGTAACATTAGCTACCCTCCAATCCATGGGTACCGTTCCAGATTCCATCGAATGTTGGAAGATGATCAGCAATGCATCTACTATTTCTAGGGCCACTTCCTTAAGTACCCTAGGATGTAGATTATCAGGCCCTGGGGATTTATCGGCCTTCAATCCCATCAATTTCCCTAACACCATTTCCCTACAAATACTGATTTCTTTCAGTTCCTCCCTTTCATCAGACCCTATGTTCCCCGACATCTCTGGGAGGTTATTTGTGTCCTCCTTTGTGAAGACAGAACCAAAATATGTATTTAATTGGTCTGCCATTTCTTTGTTCCCCATTATAAATTCCCTTGATTCTGACTGCAAGGGACCTACGCTTGACTTCACCAATCTTTTTCTCTTCACATATCTATAAAAGCTTTTACAGTCAGTTTTTATGTTCCCTGCTAGCTTACTCTCATATTCTATTTTCCCCTTCTTAATTAATCCCTTTGTCCTCCTTTGTTGAATCCTAAACTGCTCCCAATCCTCAGGTTTACTGCTTTTTCTGGCCAATTTATATGTCCTCTCCTTGGATCTTATGCTATCCCTAATTTCCCTTGTTAGCCACGGTTGAGTCACCTTTTATGTTGAGGGCTTAAAGGTGAGGCCGCCCTCCACCGGTGCATTGCTGCTGTCTCCTATTATGAGCCAGCTTGGCCTACAAGAAAAAGGACGGTGTCTGAGCAAATATGCAGCCATGATCTTGCCTAAAATGCCTCCCATGGGTGAATAGCCCTTACTGTATGCAGCCATGATCTTGCCTGAAATGCCTCCCATGATTGAATAGCCCTTACTGTATGCAGCCATGGTCTTGCCTGAAATGCCTCCCATGGTTGAATAGCCCTTACTGTATGCAAAGTGTGGAATGTGCATGTGTGTTTCATGAAAGGGCCATAGGTGTTGGATGAGTGCTGGGCATTGGGGCTTTCAATACCCCCTGGCCATAAAGTGAGGTGGAGATGGAGGGATGAAGAGGTTTTGAAAAAAGGCACTCACCCTGACGACCCGAGTGAGGTCGTTGAACTTTTTCCTGCATTGCACAGGAGTCCTAGGCACCATGCTGCTTGAGGTCACTTTGTGAGCCACCTCCCTCCATGCTTTTCTGTATTCGCTTGGCAAAGGCCTGCTGCCACTCTCTGGGTACAGTAGAGATTTTCTGCGCTTCACCGCGCCAACCAGATCCTCCAAGGCACGCTCGCTGAAGCGCTGTGCTCGCTCCCTGGCCCTCTCCATAGTCCTTGGCTGGAAGATTTCGCCACAGGTCTGTCCAGGCCGAGATTCAAGGCTCCAGTGAGCAGGGTGTGGCTGTAGAGCAAGATCGACCCTCCCCTTTAAGAACTGACCGGCGCCAGTGTGTCTGTGTTCAATCGCTAACTGACAGCACCTGCGCTACGCCCGCCCTCTGAGGTAGCGCCTCGCTCCTCGGGCTTAGCGCCTTAAGAGAGTTGTGTAGCGCCTGATTTAGCGCTCCAATCACCTCCAGGGGCGAATTTTGCAGTCGGCGGCAATAATTTGCACCGGGCGCTAAACTTTGCGCCCGGCCGATATTCGCGCCTCAAAATGGGCGATACCGAATTTCTCCCCCACATAGTTCAAGCGGTGGGGGGGGGGAGAATTCAATCATCAAGCTATGTTTCAGTTTGCTGTATAGTCTCAGTGTTAGTTGGTACCTGTGACTTTAAATGATAATATCAATATTCTTAATAATAATGATAAACATAAAAAGCCCGTAACGTAGGGTTGACTTTGATCAACTCAGTGCGAATAAATACTGTTCAGAAAGGAGAATTCTAATCATTTTTTTTCTTTTGGACTAAATTTATTTAAATGAAACATTGCAACTCAAGTAACTAAGGAAACACTTCAGCAGAAACACTCCAATGGTTACTCGCAGGTGCCTTGAATATCCAAAATCTCTGCTTGCTGATTACTGAAATCACCTATGGCACTTTCCGCCCCCTTATGAGCTGCAGATTAATTAACAATATTAATGCAAGAGGCTGTGAATACTGTGAGACTCTCAACTTAAAGTACACTTCACAGCACAGATAAGGAAAAATATATATTTGCGGCCACTATCTTAATTTTTCGCTAATTCCTGCGCGCCTTCAACATTTTGTTGTGTGATGAGCAAGTTGCACAATGACTGCAGGTGGGTTCTCTTTTACCTCTCTCCCACCCCTTTGTGTTAGAGCACCGGCACACTGAAGCGCATCTCTGAGTTTCCAATTTCAGCTACGTCACTATGGAGAGACGTGCTGAAAGGAAGCCAAGCACTTCACCAGAAACAGGAAGAAAAAGAAATGACAGAAAGAGGCAAGCCCAGAACGCGCTTCCTAGCACCCAGTTGAGCGAGGCAATGGCAGAGGTTGGAGCCCATTTGCTTGAAGGCCTGCTGCCCTCTGAGCGGCAGCTGCTGCGGAGCCCAGGTAGACTGAGGAATAAAAAAACGAGTGGAAAGAAACATAGAAGATAGGAGCAGGAGCAGGCCATTCGGCCCCTCGAGCCTGCTCCGCCATTCAATGCGATCATGGCTGATCATCCAAATTCAGTACCCGGCCCCTGCTTTCTCCCCATACACCTTGATCCCTTTAGCCTTAAGAAATATATCCAACTCTTTCTTGAATATATTTAATGAATTGGCCTCTACTGCCTTCTGTGGTAGAGAATTCCACAGGTTCACCACTCTCTGGGTGAAGAAATTCCTCCTCATTTCTGTCCTAAATGGCTTACCCCTTATCCTTAGACTGTGACCCCTGGTTCTGGACTCCCCGACCATCGGGAACATCCTTCCTGCATCTAGTCTGTCCAGTCCTGTCAGAATTTTATAAGTTGCAATAAGATCCCCTCTTATTCTTCTAAACTCCAGCGAATATAAGCCCAATCGTCCCAATCTCTCCTCATACGTCATTCCTGCCATCCCAGGTATCAGCCTGGTGAATCTTCGCTGAACTCCTTCCATGGCAAGAACATCCTTCCTCAGATAAGGCGACCAAAACTGCACACAAGAAGTACAGAACGTTTGCCATCAAATAAAAAACATTTTTTTACTTGCCTTGTTCTATGTCAAACACTTCCACTGTATTGACAAAGTGTGGCCTGGAGTAGAAGTTGTGAGGGCCTGGCTGCTGAAGACCTCCGAGGCTGTAAAAGCATTTTTCAGTCATAGTACAATTGGCAAACGCACGGCGGCTGGGAATGCAGGGATATTTGGTCCAGCTCTTTGTTTCCAGGTCTAAGGCCTCAAAAGCAGTCACAGGTAGTTTACCCTGTCTTCCTCCTAACAAAACAAAGGGTTTGGATCACTGTACTTCACCAGTACATGTATTATTTTCTAGATATTTAGCTTATGACGGAATTAAATTTGGACACTACGGCCTCGATTTTCATTGAGCCGTGGAGTCGGGATTGGAGGCGTGCGGGGGGGTTAAATTCCCGAAATCGGGGGTCCCGACCCCATCCCGCCTCCATGCCAATTTCAAAGGAGGCGGGTAGCCGCCCCGCACTGGGATCCGCCTATCCGAGGAGGGAAGGGATTAGTGCCAATTAACTGCCTGTTAACACAGGCAGTATTTAGCCTAATCCCTATTTTTAAGCTTGAACTGTGGGAATCCCGACGGCTCCAAGCCACGCCAATTTGGAGGAGTCGGGCCGTCGAGTTGAAGGGCTTGGAGGGGTCGAGATGTCGGTGTTCGGGTGAGTGATGTGTGCATGAGTGCAAAGGTAAGAGTGTTTGGTGTGTCTAAAGTGATTAAATAAGTTTTACATACATTTTCTTACCTTTTCAGCCTTCCTTCCTTTAGGTTCGGGGAGTCCCTCATCTCACCGGTACAGAAAGCAGAATGGCTGCGAACTGTCAAAAGTGACAGCCTGCAGCTTTCTGTGCAGGAGAGATTTCTAACTGAGTCTGTGGAGAAGGACTCATGTTAGAAGTAAGACTGTCAGTGTTTGACAGCTTCAAACAGCTGTGAAATGCTGATATTTCATCTGTCAACTATCCCAGGATGCACTCATGGTATATCACAGATCAATTTGAGATCTAGCCAAATGCTAATATGCCTGAATGATGTCTGATTGCACAAGCACATTTGATAAATATCAGGGAGCCGAACTCCCTTGGCTATTCCATCGGCCTTCCGCCATAGCTCTAATGGGAGTCTAGCAGAATGACTTAGACAAATGCCAGGACACAGATATTCCAGGTCCCAAAGCTAAGGATTTCCTACTTGGCCTTGAACAGGGCAAAGCTTCCACCCACCAAGGCCACTAACGTGGAGAAGCTGGGGATAGGGCCAGGGCTGGGGCCTTCCTGTGCTGGGAGTTCCCACTTCCCTGGCCATAAGGGGCCCAGTGTAACACTGGAGTCCTGGTACACTCAGTGAGATGAAATATACCGGCCTCCAGCAAAAATGAAACTGGGCCCCACTCAGGAGGGGGTTCCATATAGGAAAGCATCTCCAACACCTGAAGATAGGTACCTTTTTAAAAAAGTATGTATAGGTCCCCTTACACAGGGGCCAAGGGCAGGACTGTATAGGGCCTCACGAGGATGGTGCGGGGGAGATCTGGGCACCTGCCTCCAACAGTGACTAGACATTGGAGTTTCTGGCAGCATGGGGCAGGGGGCACCAATAGTGGCATAAACATTCACCGGCCCCATGCTAATTAGGTGCACTCTCTCTAACCGCAAACTCCAGTAGGGTTAATGCTGGATGGCCCACGTGGACAAGATCCCAATGTAACAGCCAGGATTGCACCCCATGTGTTTTGGGAACATATTAAAAGTACTTTGATTCACATCTTTGTTCCTGCATCAACATATCCTACATTTTGACTCCTTAAATTCAGTACTGGATTCCTAACAAGCGAACATGGCAGTCTGAAAGGACTACTGACTTCAGCATCCTTAGAACTAAAAGTTTGAACCAACCGTGGGACATTACTCAATCTGAATGAGTGATGTTCAGACTCTGCCGAGAACGGGAGAGATCCAGGCAATCTGGGGCTTGTTCTTGGCTGCTCACTCAGCACAATTCCCAACCCCCGCATCCAAACCACCCCCCAGAAGAGAAAGCAGGTCAGCAACAGTGACCCACTCGCAGATAGGCAAAAAAAAAAATAACGTGCAGCACTGGTGGTCAGATTTCCTCATTCTCTTGAGTATATTCAATACTGAGATCGATAGATTTTTGGACACTGAGGGAATCAAGGGATATGGGGATAGGGCGGGAAAGTGGAGTTGAGGTAGAAGATCAGCCATGATCTTATTGAATGGTGGAGCAGGCGCGAGGGGCCGTAAGGTCGACTCCTGTTCCTATTTCATATGTTCTTAACCTCAAGGACAAAGAACAAATAAACTGCTTCAGCCTTTAAGCCAATATTGTTCCCAGCACAGGCACAACCGTGCTAAGAACCCTCAATGCCCTCCTCCAACAAGTACTTCAAATAAGTGGAACTGAGTGAAAAACAGAAAATGCTGTAAATGTTCAGCAGGTCAGGCAGCATCTGTGGAGAGAGAAACAAAGTTAACATTTCAGGTCGATGACCCTTCGTCAGAACTGGAAAAAGTTAGAGATGTATCAGGTTTTAAGCAAGTGCGGGGGCACAGACTTTCCCTTTTGTTCTTTCCTCCCCTCCCCCCCTTTCCCTGCCCCTGCACGTGCATAAAATCTGTTACATCTCTAACTTTTTCCAGTTCTGACGAAAGGTCATCGACCTGAAACGTTAACTCTGTTTCTCTCTCCGCAGATGCTCCCTGACCGGCTGAGTATTTCTAGCATTTTCTGTTTTTAGTTCAGATTTCCAGCATCCGCAGTATTTTGCTTTTGTGTTGGAGTAGTATCTGAGTGTTGTGAAAATACAGCTAAAAAAACTATTAAATGTTGATACAGCAGTAA
Source organism: Somniosus microcephalus (assembly GCF_052327205.1). Lineage (NCBI taxonomy): Eukaryota > Metazoa > Chordata > Chondrichthyes > Squaliformes > Somniosidae > Somniosus > Somniosus microcephalus. The sequence goes on from NW_028225184.1 coordinate 11,765,566, forward strand.
AGGAGGCAACAACAACGACTGATATGCAGCCTGCCAGAAGTGGTCATTTACCTAGGACATAGATTTTATTTCCCCTGAGGAAAGCAGAGGCTGCGTACTGTGGTGTTGGCATCGGTGGTAGAGGTTGCCAATGATCTCTGGCTGGGTCATACACACGTACCAGGGCTTGTGGAGCAGCATCTGAGCCCATTCCTCCCAACGCGTACACCCTGCCATCTGAAACAGAAACCACATATTGTTACACTCCTAACATGATTAACAACTGAAACCAAGATAGTTATAATTGGATACAATATGATTATGATGGCTTATACATCCTATTAAATATTAAAGCCAATAGGTTTGGACTGGCACTGTTACAGTTAAATCCAACCGCACCAGATGCATTTGTGTTTATAAACAGTCTGTTCACAAGTCTGTATGCAAAAATAATATTTATCAAATCTAGCTTGAGCATACTGAATTACAGTAATTCAAGTCTTTGTTCAGGACCCTTATTCCTTATTTATATTGACTCTTGTCTCTTGTAGGTTGCACATTAGAATGTGAGTTTGTATAATGCTGGATTAGTGCCATTTGTATGGCCAAACCTCAGTGGAGATTCTTCACTGCAGCTCACGGCATAGCAACAATAACTCGGGCAACATGCTTACAGCCTAAGATGGCTTTCTGTGTCAGTGAATTTGTATTGAGTGTCACAATCACGGCATCACACCTCATTCAGAGAATTCTTAGCATTTCGCACTTACACAATTCCTCGATTTGGCTTATGCCAAACTGGTTTCCACTCCCATCTGGCAACAGCAACTTACACTGAAATTTCCTGAGAATCTCACTAGCATACGCCAGAACGCAAAAACTAGCGTGAAACAATCAGCGTAATCAATATGGGCACGGGGAAAATGTAGAATATATGCCACCTTCCATCTTTAAGTCCCTCTTTATCTTTTTTAAATTTGTTTATGGGATGTAGGCGTCGCTGGCAAAGTCAGCATTTATTGTCCATCCCCAATTGCCCTTGAGAAGGTAGTGGTGAGCCAACTTCTTGAACCGCTGCAGTCCATGTGGTGAAGGCACTCCCACAGTGCTGTTGGGTAGGGAGTTCCAGGATTTTGACCCAATGACAATGAAGGAGCGGCGATATACTTCTAAGTCAGGATGATGTGTGACTTGGAGGGGAACTTGGAGGTGGTGGTGTTCCCAAGTGCCTGCTGCCCCTGTCCTTCTAGGTGGAAGAGGTTGCGGGTTTGGGAGGTGCTGTCGAAGAAGCCTTGGCGAGTTGTTGCAGTGCAGGCAAGTGGAGAGTAATCCATCACACTCCTGACTTGTGACTTATAGATGGTGGAAAGGCTTTGGGGAGTCAGGAGGTGAGACACTCGCCGCAGAGTGCTATGGAGGATGGGTTTGGAGCAGTAATGTCACTCCTGATAGATTCATCACTATAGGTCTGATGCAGCAGCCAAGTGAAAGGGAACATCACGGTGGCATCGTGGTTAGCACTGTTGCCTCACAGCGCCAGGGACCCGGGTTCAAATCCGGCCTCGGGTGACTGTCTGTGTGGAGTTTGCACATTCTCCCCGTGTTTGCGTGGGTTTCCTCCGGGTGCTCCGGTTTCCTCCCACAGTCCAAAGATGTGCGGGTTAGGTTGATTGGCCATGATAAAAAAAAAAATTGGCCCTTAGTGTTAGGGGGGATTAAATACGTGGGGTTACGGGGTTACGGGGATAGGGCTTGGGTGGGATGGCTGTCGGTGTAGGGACTGGGTGCTAGGGTTTGGATGATCAGCCATGATCTCGTTGAATGGCGGAGCAGGCTCGAAGGGCCGAATGGCCTACTCCTGCTCCTATCTTCTATGTTTCTATCACTTTCGAGTAGCAGGAGGAAGATCTGAAGCACCAGCAGCATCTCTGGGGG